>NW_028277074.1:20102500-20408369 GCF_059951505.1 Python bivittatus
ATTAACTGTCAAAGGCTAAGATCTCATGAAAAAAAGAAGAGTTCTTAAAATTAATATAATTAACTACAAATGTAACTGGGAGTTTATTTTGGAGTTTCCTACAAAATAGGAAAAATATGGCAGATAAATACAAACAAAATCTTTTCCTTTTTTAAATCTGACATATTTGATGTAAATTACAGTTCTGAGTGCAGTTCAGGTCCAGTTGATTAATAATAATTTAATTTGTTAGAGATTCTGAGAAGTTGCCTCAACTTCATCTTGAAATTTAGTATGGAACAGGGTTGGAAACATTTTCTTTTCTCTCTTGACAGTTGCGTTTAGAGTGTAGCTGCTTATTCATTTTGCCTAATGTCAATACCAGCAACTTAATTTATTCTAAAAAAATATGGAAAAATTTACCCACTCATATTTTATAATGTATAAAAAATGGCAGCTTTTTATTTCTCCTTCATCTTTTGAACCATGTCCATCTAATGTATTTCTTTTTCTCCCGAAGTGCCACTACCACATAGACGATACAACCATGAAAGTACCTCTGAAAGCTTTACAAGTTGTGCCAGCTTAACACCAAATAACAAATACAAAGAAGAGATCTATGATTCCGGCATTATAAAACACAGCAAAATGGAAAGCAGAATATGTCCAGCACACCATCTTATTAAAGAAGAAAATAAAGTAGTTTTCAACAGAGATTTTCAAGAAAAAAACAGCATTAGTGAAAAGGCCTTTTCAAACTCCTTATCCAATTCCTTTTTATCAAAATCAGAATCTTTCCAAACTAAATCAATTGGACAGTTAAGCCACTTTGTCCCAGTTCCAACAGTATATGAACAAGCAAGAAGAATTTATATGAAAGAACCAAAATATGAGGATATTGCTCATCAGGCTACAAATCTAAGTGAGCTGGAATCTGAGGACAGAATGACTGCAAAGCTTGATAGTGACCCTGAAAGCGATCATACAGTGGATGTAAGGCACACAGGACAAGTTCCGCTTGTCTTTCTGAACTACCACCGAGTTTTAACCAAACATGGCACATTTCAAACTTCTTCATGCATGGCGGCAGGCCACATAACAGAAAATTATGGACACAATTCTGAGGAAGTAAATATGTTTTACAAAAACCAAAGTCCCTCATCAGCTTCTTCCCCTGAAACTCACAAGGAGTCTGCACTTCCTCATTATATTGGAACTTCTGTAATAATAGCCAGTGGGAGGTAACAATAACTGAGCTTGTTATTAAATTAAAAATAAGCAAATTGGAATAGTTTCCAGAAAGCATGAATATGCATGGCTGCAGCCTGTAAGGAAAGAAAAGGTCAAGGTCTGGGGGGACAAATTTTTAGGTTAGCCATCTGAAATAATAATTTAAAGTCAGGCAAAAGAAAGTATCTAGCTTCAGTGTTGTTTTATTACCAATTAATCTCTGCAGGTTGGCTCTGCCATCAAGAAGCCATGTAACAGATGATATTTTTTATTATTGTTAGAGTTTACACCTTAGCTTTTACGAGTATCAGTACTAAGATGGTTTTCTTACCAAGTTCAATTCTACAATTATAATATGTTAATACACCTGCCAAATGGACACAATTATTTATGGCAGTTTTTGTCAAGTAATCTTTATTCGGTATCCTGGGAACATTAATGTTTACAAATTACTCCTTTTAATGCATCTGACTTTAATACATTTTATCAAGGCGGTCAAGAATTGCCAGCCTGCATGACAACTATGCATCTTTGAACAATGACAAACTCCATGCTTACTGTTTGGAAATGTCTACCAAAGAGTTGATGACTTTCACACTGTAGGAAAGTTATTATGATATGAACCTTTTAAAAGAATCTCTGAAAAACAAGAAGAGCTTTTTCCTATTTCAAATACAACTTCTAGATAAAAAAAATAGATCCAAGTTTTCCTTTAACAGTGATCCAAGAAAAAAGGTGTATTCTGTACATTTTGTTTGATAATGAGATTTTAATTCTAGTTTGAGTTTTTTTGTGTTTAGTCCAGCACATTATGGCACTTGGGTTGTTAAGCTATGATAAAATGCATTCACAAAAAGAACTAATGATAATATGAGACTCCACAGGCATGTACATTTTATTTTGCATTTTTAGTATAATACATACTATGTTGATTTTGTTTTCCTATAATATTGAGTCTGGAGAATAACATGGTCTAAATACAGGAAAATATTTTATGTTCTAAGTATATTTAGTAGGTACTGTTCAGATCCAGATGTTTGTGGGCGCTCCAGCATACACACATAGGAAACAATAGCAAAAATTAATACTCATGTGTTCCTGCTCCTGATATTGATTGCAGATCACAGAAATTATTGTGTGCATGCAGTTACTAGAATATGGTAGCTATTAGCTGGACATAACTATTGAAACACAACACATTTTCCTATTTTTGATAATATAACAAAAATATCCCTAATACATACACACACGTGCACACACATGCATGTGTATATTTTATACATATATGTATAATATATACTGACATGAAAGAATACAATTTAATTTTAATTGATTAGTTTTTTGCCTAGCTGAAACAAGGCCCTTGGAATGTCTCTAAATAAATGAAGTATCATTAGAACGTGGAGGATGTCCCCCAAACAAAACGAAGTATTGCCAGCGCTCTGAGACAGAACTTAAGGTTATTTCTGTAAAAAGTCTTGTGTATCTTGTGCAATAAGCAAAACAACTTTACTGATTGCGCCTTGTTACAGGTCAAATAAACATAATAGACATTTTCTTAAACCTTTTTCCTGCAATAAACTTCATTTGCCTTCTGATTTTAGAAACGTTTGCCACTATGGGGAAAGAAGCTGGTGTTAAAGGAACTGTTTGTTCTCAGTATTATCCTATTAAATCATTGAGTGTGCACTTTTTTTTTTTTAATAGTGCCAAAGTAGGGAGCTTCAAATTCCAAATAGAATTAAACTATTTGGAAATTTGAAGTAAGTGGTTTCCAAAATGCAGAAAAGACTCTTCTGGGAATTCAAAGCACCTTCTTACCAGGACCCATCATTCATTATTAGCAGTCAAACTGTTCTCCCATTTCAATATTGATATATGGAACACTGGATTTCCCTTTTGTGTGCAAATATTGTGGCCTTGTTCCTTCTTTTTGCAAATTTGATCTTTCAAATTTAAAACAAAAAGTGAGTGCTTTTAAAGGGATTAGGTGCCATTTTTTGTATTTGGAAAAAGACATTGTTTTCAGTGTTAAAGAGGCTAACCTTGGCATAGTTTGAATGGTTTTAAATTACTTTGTGCATTTGTGTGTGCAGTTTGGATCTTTTCATCATGCTGGAAATGTGTGCTGAAAGATAATGATTAGCATATTTTTCAAGTATGTGACTGCAAAACCTGAGCAACGCATGACTAGTAATTGGTGACATGTCTCTTTGATTATTAAAATAGGAATACACACACATGTACACAAATAATCCCCAAACTGCATACCTGAAACCACCCTAAATTTAGTTGGTTTCTATCAAACTCTCTTTTAAAGTAGAAAATTTGTGCATTGGAAATTAGATTGTTAGCTTATTGTTATAATTTCAGTACTCAAAATCAACTGTTATTAGTATTAGGTTGACTATTTGCAAAATCAGTGAGACAAAAATTAATGTCAGGAACAGGCTTTCATTTTATTTTGAAGCAGAAGCTTGATTTTCAGAATACTATGAAACCTTTAAGGAATCACATCTAGAGATTTGAGATGCTGTCTGTGTTAGCAATACCAGAATAATTGTTTGTTACTGCTCCAAAATCACAACTGAACCCTTCTCCAAACTTACAAAGTTAGAAATATGCTTAATTTACTCAGGTTACTCAGGCAATTTAAACTTGACAGTTATATTTATATTTTGCAATAATGTTGAGTGAAATGAATTTTTTTTCCTAATAGCCAGTCAAAAATAACAAGCTGCAAATTATTGTGCATTTCCTGAAATAGTAAGCATTGCTGAAAACAGCAGTGGTAAGTAAATCCTGTAGTAATACCATTACAAGACTGTACTAGAATTAGTTGACTATGTTTTAAACCAGTGCCTATTTCTATATACATTTAGGTAATGTTCTGAAAGAATATATTTATGCTAAAACATGCATTTTTATTTTGTTATATTAAAATGTGTTTCCTTTTGCAACCCTGGCTGTTAACTGCCTCATAAAAATAAATCTAATAGACAACTATATGATAATCTACATATCTTCTATAATGCCTTTATGCACACTATGTTTATCTTGCGTTAAAAGAAAGTATCAGGAACCATCATATTCTAATTGCAATACATGGTCCGCTATTGTTCAAGTAATACCTGTTGCTCTAAAACAACTTTTAAAAGTGAATATACAGAAGGATCTTCTGTCATGCTTCTCCATATTCTATAGCATATTAATCTGATCCATAAAAAATTACATTGAGAAAAACAATGCTGAATTATATTTTCCACTATAATAATGTGATATGGTCACACTTGGAATTTAAACAAAGAATTCTGTCTTCAGAATTAAAGACAGTTGTCAGCTTATAAATTATCAATATCCAGAAAATATAAATTACTATATCTGTATAAGAATGAAAAGATTTGTACTGAATATTTACAGACCAAGCGGGAAACCTTTTCATTGTGACTTTTACTCAGTTGTTTATGATCTATATGGTACTATTTGGATAAGAGTATGGAAAATGGAATAGGAAAATATAAGCATGTCTGGATCATGTCGATAGAAAAGTTACACTTTCATGTTTCATAAAAACCTCTGTTTAGTAAGCTTTATAGATTCTAGGGCTGTGCACTAATTTAGGACAAATTCTGAACCCCTGCAGATGATGGTGATTCATATGGCATCTGCAGCCAGCCAAGGTGATATTGTGACACAAACTGCATTACACATGTAAGTCATGATGATTGTGCCATGACATCATGATGCACGTTACACTTGTTCCCCAATCATACACACAGAGATGTCTATGGTATTTCAGGGTAAATTTTAGCTTTCTTGTTCTATCCCCAATTAATGAATTTTCCATTAATTTCTGTCTCCAATATATAGTTCCAGAAATTTGCCATGTGTCAGGAACTTTTTTAAAACAACATCCCTTTGGTTCTTGCTTTTGTAAAATGCCTTGGTAAGAAGGAGAGGGAAGGAAACTACTGACAAGTCTACCTTAAATCAGAGTGAATCTTGTGATCCAACTATTTTCTCTTGTCCAATCACAATGTCTTATGAGTAACAAAGAGTTTCAGAAAGGATCTTTAATATCACTGTGTCCCATCTGCCATTAATAGAAGAAAGAAACAGTAGCTATCTCATTGGCTTATACAAGTTGGGTGGATGGATGGATGGATGGATTAGACAGAGAGATAGAGACAGAGATAGATGACTGAATTCTGATACTTCCTGTTCTTAGCCAACATTTCTGCTGAATTCTGCTGAATTCAAGAAGGGGCATCATCATTCCCTCTGATCATTTTTTCTTTTTACAAAAAATCCCATGAACCTATTTGCAGTTATTCCTCAGCATTCCATTTTCACTGTAGTTTTTATTATATTTGGTCTCAAAACAAAAATGTTACAAATATTTATGTTAACTTTTAAAGAAGCAAAGTTTGAAAACCTTTGCAGCAACTTCTACGTTTGGCAAATTTAATATAGATACTAGCTTTCATGTAAATTTTGTTGTGAAAAGCCAAAAAGTTACATCCATTATAAAAAGCTGGGTTTTAAACCTATGGTTCTAGAGCCCGTGCATCAAGAGTTATGAAATTTGCAATGCTTCTCCAGTTATAACATTCTAACATTCATGTAAATTTCATATCACTCTGATTTTTTGTTATTTAATATCCATTTATTTTTCCTTTATATTTTTTCTACTTAATGCTCCAGAATTTGAATCCATTGGACTGGCTACTCTCACCACCATGCCACCAACTGATATAAAGTAATGCATCTTCCAGAGCTGTAAATCCAGTAATCAAGTGGGTTCAACAGTCCTTGCACAGTCCTAATTAAGTGTGTTTTAATCAAGCAAAATACAAGTATGTTACAGGAAACTACTTCCACACTGCTGCCATCTACCTGGACCTGTACATTAAGTTAGAAAATTTTACAATTCTTCTACTTGTTGAAAATCACAAGCAGCATCATTCTGTTCTGGAATAATAGAGTTTCCTTTATATGTAATGAAAAAAAATCAATTACTTGGCATTCAGAATATGAGGGAAAAAACCCCACAATACAGTCTATTATTGTTGAAGAATATTTACTCCTTTAAACTGTAAATTTCTTATGCTTATTTATTATGTAAGATTAACAAGTTAAATAAAATATTGTCAAAAGAACAAATAAACTTTATTTTGTTGGTTTTAAGCATGTTTATGAATAAATGTCACATCATTTAACATTTATTATATTTTTACTTCTAAAAATTAAGATCTGTCTAGCAGTGGAACAGGTGACCTATGGAGGTTGTGGTTTCTCCATTTCTGCAGGTTTTAAAGAGGAAGTGGACAGCCGCTTCTTACGGATAGTTATTTGCTTTTACTGCAGATAGCAATGGGTTGGACTAGATTGGCCTTGTGGTCTCTTCCAGTTCCCCAGTTCTGTGATTCTATGAACTATTCTCACTGATGTGAGAGAATTACCTGGTAGTGGGACATGCCCCAAACTAATTAAATACAAACGTGAAAAAAAGGAATTAGAGAGGCTGAAGTTATAACTGTGGTAAAACATGGCATATTTAATTCATATAGATTTCAGGCGGCACTGACACAGTTCATGTCACTGCCCTGGAAATCACTGCATTGTATGAAGGTGGGAAAAACTGTGGATGTGGTATTAATTATTTAGAAAGAAGTTGGGCCCCATAAGATTGATACTTTGTTCTTCAATGATATGGTTAAAGGAAAGAAAAATGTGTCATGTACCTGAAGGATGCAGTACAGCAAACATTCAGCTTGGGCCAAGACTTCTCTTAAAAAAATAGAGAATTTCAACAGAAAAGGTTAACTTTGCAAATAAAGTAAGGATCAAATTGCATATTAAGTGATTTTATACAATACAGTAAGCATATGTGTAGACACCAGGATTGGAATCTTAGCATTAGTAGAAATATGAAGATTTATTTGTTTGTTTATTTAAAAGCACTTTTGAGCTCTCTGAATTTTCAGGAATATCTCATTTGCTGAATTCCCCTTCCTCCTCCTCTATTGATGTGAATAACAATAGGATTTTAATTTGGACTAGTGTGGGCTGGTAGATTGGGGGTAGATTTCCCAAGTACTAAAAGATGAGGAGACCAGGAGCTAAACATGCAAGGCAAGGAAGGAAGAGAGGAATGAAGAACAGGGAAGAGGGAATATGTAGAGTGGAGATGGTAAAGTGGAGAAGCAAAGAATGTAGAGAATGGTTAAGAAAGGATGTGAAGCATAAGGAATAGTGTAAGAAGAAAGTGGTGGAGGGTGGAGAAGGGAGGAATGTAGAAAAGGAGCAAACAGGAAACAGGTGACATAGAGACAGTAGATAATGAAATGGGGAGAAGGAACTGAAATAGGGTGGAGAGACAAGAAAAAAAAGGAGAGACATCTAGAAATAGTTTAATAGCTAAATGTCTTGGCTACATGATGAGCAAGACACTTGACATGGAGGTTCTTTGTGTCATCCCATTGGTGCTGGGACTAGGAGCAAGGAAAGCAAAAAATATTGTTTGTCCCTATGTTCCCACCATTGTTGGAGAAGAACTTCACTAGAAAACAATGACAGAATAGACTGGAAAGTTTCCATGAATGTATGCAAATCTTTTGGGAATTAGGAGAAGCCTTAGTGAGACCAACATCTTGAAAAAAAGAGGGGAGGCAGGCAATATTGGATTGTTGGTTAAGGCAAGTCATGCACCAAGCAAGTATGGGAAACTGAAGGCTGAACTGAACTTGGTATCAAGGTGCAGTTCTGTCTGTAATAAAGCTATGATCTTTCATGACTTGGTTGCGAGGAGTGAACAGACACGGCATGTATCACTGAGACTCAGCTGGGCAGAGATGGTTGAGTAACTTTATCGGAAATTTGGCCACCAGGATTTGGGGCCCTCTAACAGCTGTGATTCCAAGGTTGGGGAGGAGTGATAATCCTGTGTGAGATGTTAATTGTTACTGGACACCCCTGCTTCACAGGTGGCTGGATACAAGTTTCTGTACCTGAAATTGGAATGGCAGGACAAGAGACAGATCCTCTGGTGTACTGCTTTCTCTATTGCCCAGCATTTTCCCTCCTGAGCCACTGCATTTCATCATAGGACTGGTGTTGGATTCTCTCAAATTAATGGTGCTGGGAAATTTTAATCTTCATGATTTGGGAGCAGGACCCATAGTAGGCCAGGAATTCATGGCCCACATGGCAATGATGGGCTTGTTTCAATTGATATCTGATCCAATTCATATAGAGGAACACATGCTGGATCTAGTTTTCACTTCAGAACAGATGGTTGGTGATCTGAAGATGGAAGACATGGCTATTAGTCCTCTTGCCATGATAGGTAATTTCTGGACAGACTGTGATTAACTGCTATCACTGATGTCTCTGCCTTCATTCATCAATTCTGAGGGCAGGGAGATTAGTTTGGGAAAAGGAGGGACATTTGTATGATGTGCCTTTTCAAGCAGGCCCTGGGCCAGGATGGTTTGTGATGCTGCCTGAATAGTTGTTAAATTTTTCTTCTATGCATTTCTCCAATGTGTTGTTAATACTATATTTGGGTCCTTTGTTTTTTATGTTTTAATCCAAAGTATGTTGCTTTGACTCATTTTTGAGTAAGTGGCCTTAAAAAGTAATAAAGTAGTAACAATTAATGCTGTTGTTGAGATGGAGAGTTCTGGAATAGGAAAAGGTCCTGATAAAGAAATACAGAGATGGAACCCCTCCTTCATGTTGTCTGGCATCAGAAACATAAAAGCATCTGCAAGGGGTAGAATATCTGACTTCTTTGGGAAAGAAATGAAAATTCTATCCTCTCTGACATCCCCAGGCAGGGGGAAACTTCTCTAGTTAAAGAAGAAATGGAAATACCATCCTCCTGCAATGACATGGTATGAGGAGGCAGGTAGAGAAGTTTGAATGGAGGATATTTGTCAGTTCCAGCTGATGCAGAAGAAGTTGCAGAATGGGACACAGTGCCATCCAGCCTTACATGACAGGAGAGATGGAAGGGTAGATGCATCTGACATGTCCAGGTGCAGTGGGGGAGGTGCATAAGGAGATAGCGTAGGGGCTGAAACTGGCAAGATGGAAGTCAGTGCTGTTCAAGCTAGACAGAACTACAGTGTAACATGGAGCAGGTGAAATCCTCAAGAATGGAAAAAGAACAGGCAAGAATCCATTGACTCCAAAGATCTATTTCTTGTCTGCAATAAAACAACATTTAGCAGTTGTAAGTCCTTGAAGTTTCTGCTTCTGTTTAGATCTTGAATGAAGGGTTCACTTTCTGGAAGAACAAATTTATAGCTGTGTCTGGCCTGAAGTGTGACAAACTGGACCTATTGTGGGGACTACATGTCCCTTCCTTTTGTGAGGACTTCTGAAAAGCTGGTTTTCATCTGCTTGTGCAATGGTGAGATTTACTATAATGTGGTTTTTCACTGTGCAAGAACTAACTCTCACACTAAGGCAGTCCTGGTTGCATGGATGCTGACAGAGCTTTCAGGGATGCACGCAACTAGGGATGGAGCTATGCCTTCCTACAGGGAATAAAAAAATTCTTACCCTTTCTCTGGAGCAAGTTGAGGACCACAGGAAATGAGGACATTTTGCGGCCTCCCTCCTTGGGGTAAGTCTCCACAGAGTATGTAAATGAATTTTTTAAAAAAAATTTCAGTACCAGACAGATCTGCAAATAATTACTTCATATAATTTAAATTAGGGATTTAAAATAGCCATGAAAATTAATGTAATTATTTTATTCTTTTAAAAAAGTTAGATAGCAATGCATTAAGCAAAATGTAGTTTAAACAATTATCAATATCAGTGTGGAAAACATTAAGTACCAAAAGTCGACATCTTCATTTTCAATGAAAGGAACAATTTAATATCTAGTAATACACCGACAAATTATCCAGCCTCCAAAATGCAAGATACCACATCCTTCATTACAGATTAGCATGCTTGCTTGTTTTAAGGCTTCTTGGATTCATAATTAAGCCAATACACTTATTTTTAGATTCTTTGTGAAGTGAACCTTTACTTATACAATCCTGCTAAATCTGCATGTTTTGGGGCAGAACTTGAACCAAAAGATAATATTTTAAAGCCTACAGCATTCATAAAGAGGCCAGGTTATCTCAATTCCCTAGTATGTTGGAACTGTTTTAAAATTATAGATTGGGTGTTTGTGTAGACTACAAACCAAAAATCAATCCTTAAAAGCCATTGTGCATCCAAGATTTTTGAAAAATATCTTTGAGGATGAAAATATCACAGAACCATCTTTATTTGGATTTGAATATAACATCAAAGAAGATCAGTGAACCTAAGCAATCTTACTGAGTGAATGACAAATGTGAAAATTCTGAATTAAAGCATAAAGTAAGCTACAGCAGATATTGTAGCGTTACCGGTTCTGTTAGTCTTAGAAAAAATTATAAATTAATCCTATTTGCACAGATTGCTCTTTATTCTTTGTGGGGTGACCTAAAGAAAGGAAGCCAGAAAATAACATTATGAAATTGGGAAACATAAAAAGAACATGTAGAGTTCTACTGAATTAATTCTAGAACTGTTTAGTTGCAAAACTTGTATGCACCAAAAACTGTGAAAAGTTTTGTTTCCAGCATAGCCTAGGCAAATCTCTTTCAAACAGCTAAATTCACTTTTGATCATTTATTTATAATTGTATAGCATATTTTAAAACTGAGTTTCAAAAAAGCATACAGCCATTTACTCCCTACATTAAAATCAGCTGGTCTATTATTTTAATAACCTAGATTTTTTTTGCAAAACACTTTTCCTTCTAAAAAACAGAAATAAGACAAAGTAGTATGTTAATTAGTGCTAAAAGTTACTATAAGCAGAAGTCTGAAGAATATGCATCATAAGATAACAGAGTTTCTTTTGAAAAATTCCAAATGATCCATGTCAGAAATTAGGTATTATTGATTTTAATACTTACTGCAATGCTTTTTTCACATTTGTACAGAATCTTGAAAGAAAAGAAAATAAACAGGGAAAGCCTCCAAATACCAGCTCACTGATATGAGGACCTTACAAAAAGCTGATTATGCAAAATTAATTACTTTGCTTAATATATTATATTGTTATTTTCTAGCCTTAAAAAGAAGAAAAATTTTGATACTGCCTTAGCTAAGCTCAGCTCATATTATGTGCTGAATACAGAACAGTCTGCTAAGTGAATGGTTGTTTTACCATGCTGAAAAACTATTGTTTAGGAATTATAAGATTTCTCAGCATATCAAAAGAATTGCCATCTGGATGCACAGTCATAACATCTTTGCCTTCCTCATAAACCTGAAGGAATCCAGAATCATCAATTCCAACAATCCACACCATTGGTCCATCATCATTTCTGAGTCGGACTTGCTTACCACTGAAATGGAAAAGAAAATTATTTGCTTAATACTAACATATTAAATTTCAGTCTGACAATTCTACTAATAATGAATCTCTCTCAGCAAAATATCGTTGGTGTCTGATTATTCTGATTATCTACATTCACTTGGTGTAAACATCCACATATAATGATGTATTTCATTCATCGTACAGCAAATATCCATCCATATAAGCATGATAACTCAGTGTCCCAAGGAGCTTACTATGTACACAATACTTTGGGAAAATAATTATTAACAAATGCATATGGATTTTACATAGGATTCACATGGAATTTACTAATTGCCTATCATCATAATGAATAATGTGAGAATTTCCTGTACCTGTCTTTTACTTTACATAACTACTTGTTTAAATATTAGATCTAATTCTAATATTTCTAATTTCTAATATTTTTCAATACTGATTTATTAATTCCTAGTCTGTTTTTAGCCTTTTAATTCAAATTAGTAGCCAGAAATGAAGACTTTATGAAGCAAATGCTAACATTCTGACATATTTTAAATTATATGTGTTGAACACAACTTTTAATTAAATATGTCTATACATAGCGAGATACATACTAAACAAACTACGATAAATAATAAAAATAAAAACCTGGTCAGTCACTATTGCTTTAAGAGACTATGCAATTGTAATTGAGAATAAGAAACTTAGTCACCTGTGCACCCAGTACTTATAGTACATGGGAAGAATTCCATTTGGTCCCTCCTCCTGAAAGGTGTTGATCAGATTTTCCAGTATGGACACACTTCTTGCAATCAGGCAGTCAGCATTTAAGGGCTCTAACATTGTATTCTTTATCTTATTGTGCTCCAAAATGAGATCATTGATGCATATAGTTGGGTTGCTATTATTTACATTAAATCCACACCCTAAGGAGGAATAAGTCATGGAAAAATGGTATACCTGTTATGTATATCTGAAAAATTATTTCCTTTATTATTGTAATAAATGCCCATTCCAAGTCATTCATACAGCTATAAAAATCCTTTTACAGATTTTCCTAAGATATTTGTTCTTTCTAATGATGAAAGATGACATAAACTCATGTAAATTGAAACCCATCTCTTTTGCTAAAGACAAGACAGTATGATCATATAAATTATTTTAAATAATTAATCACTGACAACAATGCTTGCCCCTTTCTTCCTTCTAGCAAAAGTCAGTTCAAACAGTTCCAAGACAATCCACATCCAAACAAATACATTCAAAGCAAGTTTATAACTGAAAACCAAGAACATTTCCAAAGAAGTAGAGACCCTGGCATTTGTTATGTGCTAAGGTCATAATTGTCTAGCCATCCTAGTTTATATGATCTTGGAAGCTGTGAAACATGTATTTGCTTCCCCACCTAGAGTTACCTTGCTACATTTCACTATAGGAAGCCTATCTCTATATACATATATTGTTTGGTATGAATGTGTGGATGTGCCCTGTTGAATTCCAGGCATTCAACAGTTGTGAACTGTTAAGCAGAGCGCAGACAGGACTCTGAATGCAGGCAGAAGTGTTTTTTTAAGACCTATGTGGCTGTCTTACTACTTTTCACATCTCTAAAATTTGAAGTTGCTCCAGCTCAGGAGTAACATATAGGTTTTATAAAAAGAACATGTAGAATTCTACACTTAAATCTCTCCTCTCACTTTGATGCTTATTTCTCACCCCGCTGTCTCACAGCGAAATAACATTTGGCAGAAAACCACTGAGTTTAAATAAGGATTAAACTCGGTAGCTAAGGATTTTCTTGATTATGCCTCTTGAGTGTGGCTCTGTGAAATATATTCACTTGTTTTTCCCTTTCCTAGTAGCGTTGATCTTCTGCTCAATGTGCTTGCCAAGGAAACTCATGGATTTCCTTTGGTAAGAAGTATATTAAATTTTCTTCTAATAAGAGTGTGCTTATTAAATACATCATTAATTGATTGTACTCATACATTTAGTTGAGAAAGATTTTTATACCTTTATATTTAAGAAAGGTCAAGCACTACAGGATGCGCTATGTAAAAAAGACAATTTTAATCCATATTCACAATTATCAGAATAGAATTGATGGTGCTTCCCCCCCCCCCCATATTTGTTTTATCAAGGCTGGGAAAAGAAACTGATAATGTGACTGCTTTTGATATGTATTTTTTTTTTAAATCCAAAATATTTAAAAGACTATCCACTAACCACAAAACTGAGAAAGGCACTGATCCCATCTGGATATAACTGTTTCTATTTTTTTTTCTAGTGAAAAGATCTGAAACTTGTAGAAAACTTCAAAATCTGTCTTTCTTTCTGCATGATTCTTGAAACATAGTGTAGAGATACTGGTCATGACAATCAAATGGAAAATCAAAAAGAAAATGGTTCTAAAAATACAAGTAAGACACTAAATTGTTAACAGTATATTCTTATCTTAAAACAAAGAAGATTATCTGGCCATAAAGCAAGATTTGGTGATGAAAACTGGTGATCTAGAGAAGTAAAAAACTGGCTTCCTGATAACAGTATACCATGTTTAGTTAGAGCTCTTCTGAGGTTAAGAAACATTTTACTGCCTTTATCCCAGTGGGATTTTGTCATGAAACAATCTCTCTTCCTCAGATGAATAAATTATCTTGCAAATTGTGTGTTGGGATAGACATATTCCAGGTGCATATTCATTACAGTTCTAGTGGATTATAACCATGTTGTTTATTTTGCTGTGTGTGTAAATAATAGTCCCCCCCCCAAAAAAGTTTAAATAAATTGCCATAATGGAAATTTCTGATATTCTTACCAATAAGTATATGGAACATATCTCCCGTTAATGTGGAATTTACTAAAACACCACCAAGTTTCATAAGGTCACTGTAGTAAATATCATTAGGCCATTTTACCCGGAGATCTATATCCTAGAAAAAGAAATTTGTACACAGGTAAGTATATCTTTGAAGCTAGAAAATGGCTTATCCATTGTCCACTGCTTGCAGCTCTTAGAAAGGAGAAAATCACCTATCAAAGATTATGCGATTTAATTCCTTCTTAAAACTTTTTAAAGAAAACAAGGGTTAATTAATACAGAGAACAAATTCAGACAAACGTGGCACTTTACCAGATATACTTCCAAATATGTTTGACTTCAATTTCATGCATTTTTTTTTATTTTGCTACTTTGTGGGGTCAGAGTCCAAAAGATAGAATACACCCACTCCTAATTTAGCAACTACCTCAGTTAGCAACTATTCACAAATACAACAGTAATAAAAAAATTATTTTCCAACCAATGCATGCATTTATGACCAAATTTTTATGCGCCTGACAACACAAGCCTTCAGTGTGAAACTGATTAAGGTCTAGGCAGTTTCAGGCAGCATCATAACCAAGGGGAGGGTTCTAGTCAACTAATTAAGGTTATAGAACTGAGCTTGTTAACTTGTGGTTAACACTTTTTAGGGAAGCACTGTGGAGAAAAGCAGCTCAAAAAGAGATAGCTTGCTTAAGCAATCTCTCCATTCTGCAAGGGAGCAAAAAAAGGAACAAAAACAGATCAGGCACAGGACACTGTACAGGAGAACTTTATCTGAATGAGACACCAGCAACCAGCAATCTTTACAGTCTCTCTCTCTCTCAGTCATGTGTTTGCTTGGCGACCATTTTGCTTAATGACAAAGTTGCTGGAATGGATTGTGGTCACTAAACAAGGAGGGGGTGTATAATAATCTGAAAGTAAGAGATTATCTATCTATCTATCTATCTATCTATCTATCTATCTATCTATCTATCTATCTATCTATCTATCTATCTATCTATCTATCTCATATTTTACAGGTATTTCAAATTTAGAAATATTTTGTACAGTTTAGCAATACAGACAGTTGAGATACCCCTGTAAATAAATGTCGTCAGCATAGCACCCAATACACTTGCAAAGATTTTTCTCTGCCAAAATTGACCTTTTTTACATTGTTTATTTTAAAAAAAGAAAGAAAATGAAAAGCTAGCTCGCTGCAAAACTTTTTTAATTACAAGAATATCTCTGGGTTCCAAATGGACCTCTTCAGTTTCCTTAGAAAATAGAAAGGAAGAAAGGAAAGACATTTGAAGTCCAGTACTTTGTTCAGTTGTTCCCTACACAGAAAAGGAGAATAAACGGAGGTAGTAGGGACCCTCCTACAGAAAGGAGCATAGAGGGGACAGACAGCATTCCAGGAAGCTGCTCTCTTAGTTGGTTACAGTCCCCATTGCAACCTCCTAGCAACTATTTTGTAACCCTACTTCTAATGGTAACCATTTTGCTTGAGAACTTGCAGCATGTTCTTAAAATTCCAAGTTCAGGAAACTCTGCTGAAAGGTATTACTTCTTTCTCTTTCTCTCCTCGTCTCTCAATCTCTAACAGACTTTTACATTAATCTTCTAAATCACAGAGCACTATATTTTACCTGAAACCGCACCATTCTATGTTTACTGCACTGGAGTTATAATATCTTAAAGTTGGAAAGTGTTAATAGAAGACAACCACTAGTCTATATGAAAGGCTACTGCATTCTACTGTAATCAATTTCATGTATAACTATGAGCAAATCACTATATACATGTAACAAAGGAAACATGTTTTCATCAACCAATCCAATAAAACACCAATGTCTTAGAGTTTGCCAATACTGAGAATTGCTTACATTCAAAGGAAATAGATGAGGTGTTAAAGGTAGGTAGTCCTCTACTTATGACCATTCGTTTAGCAACTGTTCAAAGTTACGATGGTGCCAAAAAAAGTGACTTATGACTGGTCCTTGCACTTACAACCATCGGAGTGTCCCCGCAGTCACGTAATCAAAATTTGGGCGCTTGGTAACTGGCATGTATTTACGAGGTTACAGCATCCCAGGATCACATGATCGCCATTTGCAACCTTTCCAGCTGGCTTCCAACAAGCAAAATCAATGGGGAACTGCATGATTCACTTAATTGCAAAAAATGTCATAAAATCAGGTGTGGTCATGTGACACCTCAATTAATGACTGCACTGCTTAATGATGAATTTTCTGGTTCGTACTGTGATCATAAGTCGAGGACTATCTGTACAATGTAACAAGTGCTAATGATAATATATCTGATTCCCTCCTGAAGAAATATGGTTAGTCTTTTTCTTTAGAGCTCAGCATAAACCTTGTCAACATTAAACAAGATATGAAAAAAAAAAAGCATTTTAAAATGGAAGAAAATAGACACTGAAGTTTCTTCAATAAACTTCTCAAGAAATTATCATGTTTAGTTTTTCTTTTTGTCAGTTTCCTTCATCAGTTTTATAACTAAAATAAAGTGCACTCAAAAGTTCAATCAAATCACATACCCATCCTGATTACACTAATTCAGGTACAGTGCATATTTAATAAAATTTCACAGAATCATAGAATGTAAGGGCTGGAAGGGACCATCAAGATGATTTAGTCCAAACAATGCTCAGTTCAGGAATCCACTACTATAGCATCTCTGAAAGATGGCCATTCAGATTCTGTTTAAAAATCACTTGTAAAGGAGATTCCATCAGTTTGTTCCAAAATGTTAACTATGGAAATACCAACTAAAAGGACAAAAATTAGAATAATAAATTCATTCTTATTTATTTAGAAACATTATTTAGAAAACGTATATAGACACCAATCTTAAATACATAATTCCGGGCAGTAAACAATCCATACAAAAACAATATATCTCTCCCCTCCAACCAACTAATATAATTCAATACAAAAAAAGAAAACCAAGGCATTATATATCAATTTTACAAAAACACACATGTATAGTGGCCTCTCCTGACATCTTGGCCCAAATACCTGGGGAAAAAGCCAGGTTTTAACAGCCTTCTGGAAAGAGAGTTGGGGCCATCTAAATTTCAGGGAGGAGACTGTTTCATAGGGCAGTTACTGTGGCAGTGAAGGCACATCTCCTTGGTCCTGCAAGATGACACCGTTTAATAGAGGGACCTAGAGTATCCCAACCCTGATAGAATGGGCAGAACCCTTAGAGACAGACAGTCTTACATGCTATATGGCCCCATTTCATGTAGGACTTTAAAGATGGAAACAGCACCTTGGACTGCATTCAGAAGCATGATGTAAGCCAATGGCATTAGCAGTGGTGTTACATGAATGAACATTGAAGCACCCAAAACTGCACATGCCACTGCATTCTGCACCAGTTGAAGTTCCCAAGTGTTCTTCGAGGGCAGCCCATGTATAGTAATGGCTGGCTGGGGACTTCTGGTAGTTGAAGTCCACACATCTTAAAGTCATCAAGGTTGAGAAACAGTGAACTAAGGCATGATTGACAGTGAGCAGGGCCTTCTAGTCCAGGAACAGGCACAACTGGCACATAAGATGAATCTGTGCAAAGGCCCCCCCTGGCCTTGGCTACCCCCTGTTCAAGCAGGAACTCTGAATTGAGAAGAATCCTCAGATTATGCAACAACTCTGGGGGAGTGTTAACCCATGTTAAAGTTAATGAAACAGAATTTAAATATGAAAAATCACTGGATTCAGGAAGCCCAAAAACCCAGAGCTGCTCAATCCTGCCAGGGTTGAGGTGCAACCTGTTCTCCTACATCCAGACCATCACAACCTCCGGGCACTGGGTAATAACCTGAATAGCATCACTTGCTTGGCCAGGTGTGGAAATATAAAGCTGAGTATCATCAGCATATTCATATTTCACCATGTGCTGACAGATTACCTCACCCAGCAGTTTAACGTAGATATTAATTAGCAGTGGGGAGAGAGTCAAGCCTTAGGCACCCCACATAATGACCTAGAGCAAGACTTGCCACCATTTAATTGCTTGTTTTATTATATGCCACCCAGAGTCACATTTGTGAGATGGGCGGCTATATAAATTGAAGGAACCACTGCAAAAGAATGCCCTCCAACCCCCAAAGCCAGTCAAGAAGAATACCATGATCAATGGTATCGAAAGCCACTAAGAGATCTAGAAGGGCAAAGGCAGATGTGCTACTTCCATCTCGAGTCCTCTAGAGGTTATCCACTAACATTACAAATGCCATTTTGGTAGTACAAACACAACTGAAAATGGTCCAGATAATTCATTTCTTCCAGGCCCCCAGAAGCTGTGCATCTATCACTTTCTCAACAACCCTTCCTAAAAAGGGAAGGCTGGAAACTGGACCAAAATTGTCCAGCAGTGTTGGCTCCAAGGATGGCTTCTTGGAGACAAGCTGGGCCACTGCCACCTTTAAAGCAAGTGGAACCACCCCCTCCCACAAAGAAACATGCACCACTGCTTGAACTCAACTACATGCCAACTCCTGGTTGGACATGGATCTAAAACACTGGTGGCAGAGATCATAATTCTAAGGACCCTGTCCACTTCCTCAGAGCTAACCAGGTGAGACTCTTTCCAGATAAATGGGCAAGATGGTTCCTCAGTCCCTCCCATAATACTTCCTGTAGAATAATTCTTAGGAGATACTTCACTTCAAATATTTAAGATCAAATAACTTGAATAATAATGAAACAGAAACATAAAAATACAATACCTGATATCCAGGTAAGGATCTAACAGCCTCCACAACTGCTAGAGACACTAAATGTTGAATAAATGGAATCCTTTGTCCCAATTTTGAAGACAAAGGAATAGTAATATGCAAAGTTGACAGAGCAGCTCCCACAGGACTCAACCAGATATTTCCACCACGTCCTTAAAAAAATGGAAACAGACAATTAAACACTATTTACATGCAAGTAATATTTTGCTAGCTGGAAAGTATTTCATCAGAAGATTTAAGAAAATCTGGTGAAAACGGTAAGCAAAAAACAGAAATAAAAAAGTAACTAAAGTATTCCACCTACAGATTTATAAAAAATTTAAAAAGTTTGCCATTTTGATTTGTGGCAGGTTTATACCAATAAATTTGTTTACCTTGGTAGAATATTTTCAGTATAGTAGAAAATGGGTGGAGAAATTTTAAGATATACAAATACTGATAGAAAGATTAATAATATACAGTCTGTAGAGAGAAATGAATATTTGTGAAAACGGGAGAATAAGTAAGGATGGAATTGCAAAACAAATATACAGTGGTGCTTAAAAGTTTTGTGAACCCTTTTGAATTTTCAATATTTCTGCATAAATAAGACCTAAAACGTAATCTGTTCTCCACACAAGTCCTAAAACTAGATAAAGAGAACCCAATTAAACAAATGAGTCAAAACGATTATACTTTTTCATTTAGTTGTTGAGGAAAATGATCCTCAACATTGGGTTCCTTTTATCTAGTTTTAGGATGTGTGGAGAATAGATAACATTTTGGGTCATATTTATGCAGAAATTTGAAAATTCAGAAGGGTTCACAAACTTTTAAGTACTACTGTACGAAAGAAAAGGTAATAGGTTGAGAGGAAGAGCATGGCTGGATGGATTTGATGAGATCCTGAAAAAAGAGAAAAGTGACAAATCTAAAGAATAAAAGGCAGTGGAAGTGGCATATGGCTGTGGTGGATGCAAAGATAATTTGTAATGATAGGAAGATATGGAGAAGTATAGTGAATAGTGTTGATGTAAATGATTTTTAGCTGGGTTTCTTTTTCTTTTTATCATCTAGTGCCTTTTATTATCTATCCTTATTTCTTACTCTTCTGCACTCTGCATAAAGTTGTTTACTCTGTATGAGAGTTAATACTCACACCCTCTGCAAAAAACAGTCTGACAGCAAACTTGACTGTTACAAGAACAAAGGACTGATGAAGACAGAACTGCCTACTCAGATTAGGAGGTCAAGTAGTCTTTTATGTAGGGTGAGGAGAAAAACTAAATACAAGAGGGTTGGAACGTTGTTTCTATACATAGGGCTTACTCTTGCATCACAGCAGTTGCTGAAATTCTCTGATTACATTTTTCTACTTTTTTCAATCAATTTTAACTACCTGTAGGTCCTGAATTTCTTGTGAATTTGCCTAAATGGTTCATTTATGCCTGTGGGATGAAGTCTGACACCCAAAAAAAGAATGATGTGATGCTTATGTACATATGTAATTCAAACAGAACTGGAATTAAATTTATATATACTGTACAAGGCTAAAGCATCAAAATGCAGAAATGTATCAATACCATTAAAAAACATCCTTCTTTCCAGCAGGCCCTCTAATGCTTCTTTACCTCCCTTTACCAGCACTGCAAAATTAGCATAGTGCTGAAGATATTCACTCAGCATAGAAAAGCCTGCCAGTTCAAAACTCGGCATAAACTTTTTTAAATTACAGTTTTTCTTTTATTAAATAGGTGGTTTTTTCACTTTTTTTTTTTTTTTAAGGTTTGGGGTATTACTATTTTCACCCAGTCACCCAACTTAGAAGGGTTTCACCCCCCACAGCTCCCAAACAACTATCTGGGCTGTCTGGGAGCAGGGATGAAACCATTCTACCTCAGGTGACTGAAAAAAATAAGCCTTTAGAATTATTTAAAGAGGAAAAAAAACTCTTGTGGGAAAACCATCTATTCATAAGAAGAAAAACTGTAATAATAAACAAACAACATGGCTGCTGGGTTTCAAAATGACAATTTCTCTATGGTAAACCCAGGTTCTTAACCACAGGGCTATTTCAGCAGTGCTGGCAAAGGGAGGTAGAGAAACATTAGAGTGTGTGACAAGTATTGGCTCATTTGAAGGGGCAATCCTTTCTCTGCAAAGTAGTTAATGAAACACTGAAGTTAGCCTGTAACAAATAGAAGTGATCTAGCTAGGAACACTTTGATTATTTGTCATCAAGTCAGTGTCGATTCTTAGCAACTACATAAGACAGATTTTCTCCATGACAGTTAAGGTAACATAATAAGGAAAAGTGTACTTCAGAAGTGGTGCATAAAAATGCATATTGAGGTCACTTTGAAGGTGAGTGGAAGATTAACATAGGGTGATAACAATTTCTAGATGACCCTCTAGAAATGGTTGCTCAATCATTCTACTGATGTGGCAACAAGACAGTATGGATAAGCCCTCTGTCTATGCCTGTTTTTTTAGTGTTCAGGTGTATGTCTGGGTCAATGCTATGATGTCAATGCACATACAAAAGGGCTTAGGCTTTGATTGTGTGGTAGCCACTATTTTGACTTTTTTGACTGAGTGGAAACACTTGGTCTGTGTAATTCTTTTAGTCTACATATATACGGATTTGTTTGTATTTGGGTATATCTATACATCTGTAAAAATATGCAGAATAAAATGCTTAACTATATTCTTCACACATGGGCTAAAAGGGGAAATCTGTATGTCTCAGATAAAGTTTGTTGATATCATGAACAGTAGTAATCGAAAACAGAGGGTTGTATATATCATCCTAAGGATTCCATTTACAATATAGGATTCCAAGTCATAGCTTGAAAACATTCATTTAAAGAATATCAAAGAATAGTAATTGTTCCTCTGATATTTTAGGGGTTAGCTAACAGTAATTTTAGACATGGAGAAACATCAAATGCTGGATACATTGCCACTTCTGAATCTAGTTAGTGGTACTTTTTATCATGGTAGCTTTCACATCTGCAGGATGGTTATGAAAAAATGCAACTTAATTTCTTGCAAAACGTTGTATGAAAACTGTAACTGCAAGCCTAAGAAATTTTCTGTAATAATTCATGATAGTTTTATTCAGCAGATCTGTGATTATTTTAAAGGTAGTCTGCCATGAGTTGAATTCAATTCCTACTGGCAATGTGGACATATCTTAATTACTCAAAATTATAGAGATAATGATTGTTTTGTGATATTGCAAAAACTGAAGCTAGATTTTGATTTAGCCAGAACAGATTATCCACTTTGGATGAGTATGGTTAGTATGGATATGATTAGTATTACTAATCATTTCATAATACTTTTCTCTACACTCACTGTAATTATATCAACTTACCCTTTCCTTGAGTTTGTTGAACTGCTATTGCTATGAGACCCATTTCCTGTGGCATCTTGTACATCAATCTGCAAATTACAATGTTAAAAAGTGAATTATTGCTAGAATGCTGTATGGGCTTAAAAAAAAATACAGAGATTTTTACACTGCTTGAACTTTAGGTCAAAAGGATCACAGAAAAAAATTCAAATGAAAATATCACAGTTATGACTCACAAAATACCATTAAGATACATTTAAATACATGTAGCATACTTCCTCCATTTATTTTTGAACCATTCATTCTCACTAATATATATCTCTGTCTTTTGTAAGTGACAACTGGCAGTTCCAAACATTTGTTTCTACTTAAACAAATCTCACTGCTATACTCCTGAACAGAGCAATAGCAGCAGTTTCTGATTATTCAGAAAATCAGAATGCTGGTATAAAGCAGTTTAAAAGAGACATTATCCCTTGAGAACTAATTATGATTTAACTGCAGTAAATAAATCTACACCTTCTGAGAATGCTAGAGAACACTGGCTTATTTTGGGCTTCTGCTCTGTATTTAGAAATGTTTCACATAGTTTCCCAGCTTTCCTTTGGGAGATAGGTAAAAGCTAATGTGAATTCAGATCACAAAATGAATCAATATTAATTTAAACAAATGTTGCTGTAAAAATATTCTTTAAGTAGCTTTGGTAGTACCTGGATAATGCTAAGCCTTTATAATAAAATTTTAATCTTAGGATGGAGGGAAAAGAAAATCTATTTAACAGAAAAAAAAAGCCCTGTTGCTAGACATACCAGACAGACTTAAATTATGAAAACCTGAAAACTCCACTTTCACACAGAAAATGTATGCAATTTAACACAGAGATATATACGATAAACTATAGAGGAAAGGATAGTACACAAAATAACCTCTGAGTTTTGTAAAATTCAAGAATTCCTGGAACTTGTGTTACAGACACTGAGATGAAGCAAAGTATAACCTCTGCTGCTCACTAAGAATTAATGGTTTCTGATTTACTCCTACCTATATCTAAAGAGCGATGTTTTATAAATAAAGGGCTAGATAGGTATAAAGCATACAGGACATGATAAAAATGATTTTGAATGTATCTCCAGCATGGCTCTGTTGTTCATATAAGTAATTATAAAAGGAGTGAATTATTCTGAAAGCCATTAATAACTACAAATACCTGAGCTATAGATGTAGTAATGCAATGTTTTCTTACTTCAGTGCAAATATCAGTTGGAATAATTTTTCTAAGCAATTGCCAAATGTTCTGACATTAAACAGAGCTTGATCACTGTTTCTCTTGGCCACCCTGAACTGCTTATTGAGACTATCCACCATCAACCATTACTATTGGGCATATAGTTTGGTTGCTTTGGAAACTGGAATAAAGATTCTGATAAAATTTTGTATTTATGTAGATGCAACATTATCTCCTAAAAACTGTGTAAGTTTAAACTGAACATTATTTCAATGTCACATTTGTGTTACAATAAAAGAAACCTAATTTAAATATGGAAATATTGCAAGAGAAATAATATAGGTTTAGCTGAAGCAACTCTCCACCCCCCGTCAAGGCTCTACATTAAGAGGCAAATCGTATGCCACAAGACTGAGGAAGAAAACTGACAAAATAAAAACAGTTATGATATCAGGCAGAGCATTTAGAATAACCAAGTGATTAAAAAAACATGCATGTAGTTGCTAAGTGGTTTGGCTGAAGTTACAAGAATATGTTAATGACATGGCTGGGCTCCTGTGCTACTAAAGGCCAAGAGGAAATTCTGTAAGAAGGAATACAATTTAGAGAAGTTGCTAATACTTAGACTGTGACAGTGGAGACAGAGAAATTTATTTATGCTATCTAAGATAACTCTAGGGGCATTATCACATGGCTCCAAGGGCATAATAAACTCCTTGTGCATTGTGTATTTATTCCTAATTTTCAAAATTAGGAATAAATACACAATTCAGTTTTATAACTGAAATGAGCAATTGTAAACAATTATCATTCTAAACTACCTTGACATGGTATTGTGTCTATGGAGGTACCAAAAAAGCAACATTTTTCTA
Organism: Python bivittatus; assembly: GCF_059951505.1. NCBI lineage: Eukaryota > Metazoa > Chordata > Lepidosauria > Squamata > Pythonidae > Python > Python bivittatus. Next base: position 20,127,101 of record NW_028277074.1, read on the forward strand.
AACTAACTTAGGCCAAATACAAGGCAAGTTTGTGTTCCTTACAGGATTCATATCTAGTATATAAACGTTGACTGTATTTATTTATTAATTAAAATGCTGATTCTGCAATCATTTCATATTATGATATTCTAATTATGAATTAAATTATGTATATGTGTGCTACATAACAAAATAGTTAAATTATTCTACTATTTATGAACCCTAAGACAATAGAAGAACAAAAAAGAGGAAGCTTACAGGTTTATGTTCTAGGAACTAAGTAAAGCCTCACACAATTTATTTAACTTGTTTATTTTTTTTAGAAATTATTCATTTATTTAAGCAATACATTGTCCATATAACATAATGGAATTCTAAAATTTATGTACTCCATTGGAAATTTCTACTAACTGGTAGTATAGAAATTGTAACAGCTGGAGTCTTTTGAATATTAAATTAGTACTTCAACTTAATTTCCAGTTGCAATTTTATATTAATATTGTAGGAATTATGATTTTCTACTACAGTCAAAAGAAAATAGGTAAACCAGGCAGAACTTTTCAACCTGCTGCATCAAACCCATTGAACACTTTCCACAAAAATGCTTGTACCACAGACGGAACTTTTTCTTAAGTAAAACAAAATAATTAAATGAAATTCCACCAAGTTCAGTAATGTTGAGACTTCTATAGCTGACTTTTCTTATGGCTATTTAAAATTGAAAGTAGAACCACAGAAACTCTGTTAATGATCTGAAACTCTGTTAATGATCTATAAATGGAATTGATGCTGCTGTCTTAAACACCTATCCTGTTTTGTTATGATTATTAGGTAGTATTAGGATAAGATTACATTCTAGATGGTTTTAAAGAAACAAAACTGGGGGACAGAAGCAACTTTTACTATTTATATTTTGAAGAGTTCAAAATTATTCTCTTTGTATGACTTGTACTTTATAATGCATCTCAGAAGTGAGAGAATTTATACCAAATATATTGCATATTTTGTTTTGTTCATGTTTTTATTTATGTAATTTATGTGGCTGCCCATCTCACGACAGTGAATTTGGGAACATTGTGGGGCATTTATGGGTATTTAATAATAGAAATGATTTGAAGTGATTTGTCTTCCAGAGGCTTTCTGTTTCTGATCCCATCTTTAATTGCTCCCAGTACATATCACAGGCTGGAAAATACCAACTCTGTATGAAGTCAACACCTTTCCAAAGATTTAACCTGTGACCTGTGAAAGCTGCATACCCATGCAGTAATATTTAATTCTTACATTTATTAGAAAATAAGCATCAGTAGAGATGAACTTATAATACAACATTTTTGAGTAAACATACAAAGTATGTCAGAAAATTGGAAACACAAAAGTTAGAACTCCAATACCAAAAAAGAAGTGGGGAGGGGGGTACAAGTACAGTATGCCTGAATTTCTAGTATACTGGGGAGTATGTGTGCTATGTATGTGGAGTACGATTTCATTATTGACAATATTTGAAAAAAAAAAATTAGATACAACTGGATGCAGTTTTCAACAGAGAAGTTTTGGGGGGTTTGTTTGAAAATAGACTTCCTTTTGTATCATTTCATTAGTGCATCCATGACTGGATTCTCCATTGCAGAAAGAGAACATAAGAGAAGTAACATCAAGTATCAAAGATGTAGAGACACAACTTATATAATAGATGTGACATATTTATTTCCAGACAGTTTAATACATTGTTAGTGAACTATATAAGCCCTGCAAGTCTAAATCCCTTTTTCCTTACAATAAAATTACATAAAATAAATCTATTATGTAAAATCATAACTGGAAGTAATGAAAACAATGAGTTGAAAGCTGCAAATTCCATGCATTCAGTTCTGTAAGAGTGAACTGGATCATACTTACAATGCAGTATGCTTCCAGCCATACATAAGGTCTTCAGACAAAAATTGTTAAAAATCAAATCAATCATTCATTTTATACTGGTACCTATAACGTAACAAATATGTAACAAACTGGTAGTATAAAAATTTGTTCCTCAAATTAAGGACATCAATGGGACTTCAGCCCTGTATCTATTTCTGGATGGAAACCCTTGGACAATATATGGTAAAAGCTGCAATGCAAATACAGAAGTTCCAAAACAAACATCAAGTTTTCCAAGATACAAATATACAGCGGCTTTATTCAATTCATTTTAATTAATATGCAAAATAATATTTCCCTTTTTGCAATGCTCATACACATTTTTATATATTCAAAGGAAAATAAGCAAACACAATATGTATCAAAAGGGGAAAAAAAAATACTGCTACTATATAAGTCCAAAATGAACATAAATGTTCTTGGTCCAGTCTGTTCTTCACTTTAGGGGAAAAAAAAAATGTTGGGCTAATTGCTAGCCCACAACCAAAATTCTGAAGTAACTATTACTCATGACTATAAGTCTTCAGTATAAATTTCTTTGTAAGAAACATTGCAATCAATTAATGTGCTTGATATTCTTGTAAACAAAATAATCAAAACAATCACAAATAAAATAGTTCAAAAAAGAAAAAAAAAGAAAAAAACAAAGTAGCCCATTTGTTTCTGGTAATATAAAACACTCATTCAGAAAAAGAAAAGGCCAGCTATACGACTTTATAGAAGAAATAGTACTTGATTTGAACTGTGTATAAAGCACGTATTTGCTCCTGTATCTGGTCTTGGGGTTGAGAAGACTTACTTCTAGTTAAACCATATAAATAGTTCTATCCGATGAATGTACGTAGAACTGAACCCTACTGAATTTAGCGAGTATAATATGCACCGGATTGCATCCTAAATATGTTTTCTATCAACTAGCAAAATCTGAAATAAAGCTAGTTCTTTTGCTTTTCAACTTTTTCATGCCAGCAAATTATTTGCTTTTAGAAAATAGATAATAAAACTTGTTTAACATACAACCTACTTCAAGCCATTGTTTCTCATTCAGGTTTCTGGCTGATCAAAACCAGAGTTTGGTTATTTGAACATAAAAATCCTAGTTATTAAGATTTCTCAACGTATCCTCATTATGATCAAATAATTGCATCCCACAACAAACCCAAAAGAAACATTGAATAAATGGCTGCATGTTGTGACTGGTGTATGTTTTAAAATGCACAGTTCTGTAACTCAGAATTTAATTTAATTCATTTAATGTATTAGATTTTTAAGTCTGCCAAATTCAAAACAATTCTGGGCAGTGTACAAGATGTTATTTGTTTTTAAACATACATACTGTTTGAAAAGTAAAATTAAAAAAATAAATAAAAGCATTGGATTTTGTTTACATTGAAGCTTTCAAGGTATCAGGTATAATTTTTACATACCGAAAAATAAAATTTAAACAAACAAACAAACAAACATCAGAAGGGGAATTAAAATGGTTTTCATACCAAAGATGTAACAGAGAAGATACGTGGGACTCTTTCACAAAAAGGACAGGAGGAACAAAGAAAGTATAAAATAGATTATTTTAAGAATTTCCAATACTTTGAATTCCTACATTTGAAAATCAAATGGAAATAAATCTTAAAAAAATATCTGGTTAGATCTGAAATAGGACCTTGAATATCATATACAGATTTTCTTGATTAATTTGGGTATAAATCTCTTTGAAGAAATTAACATTTCCCCCCTTAGTTGCTGGTTAAACCTGAAACTCTTTGAAATTAAATTTATTAAGCCTCTGCAGAAAAAAGGAAGTTCTTATAGTAAGATATAGTTTTCCTGTACAAATATCTATAGATAAACAGTAATTTTAGAAATGTGGAAAGGGAATTTCTGCCCTCAAAATAAATAACTCTAGGGTGCCACATCTCTAAACTCATTATGGGAAAAGCTTATTCCTATGAGGTTATCAACATCTATAAAAAAACTATTCATATGACATGGTAATAAACTACAGTAATTTGTGAAACATACAAAGAATTACTAAGAAAAAATATTTACTATTTTAATTCTATAATTTTGTTCTCTACAAACAGGAGTATAGTAATGCTCAGCAACTAACATACATTTGTTCAGATAGTCAAAATTAAAATCAGAAGTAGCTGAGAATTAGAATAATTGCATTTACAATACTAAATAAGGAAAAAAAGTATTCCTCTGAAACATTTACAGTGGAAAGTTGTTGTTTTTCAAAGCAGATACACCATTCCTTGCACATCACCCTCAAAAAGAGTGCCATGTAACTTTAGCAACTTACTCTTAAAGTAAAAGAAGCAACTGGGGACTGTTCTTGGGTATTTTCTGTTGGCAGTGCTGAAGGAAGGAACATGACCTTCTCAGCTCTGTGGCAGGTTAAGCAGCCTGATTGAACATTGGCACTAATTAAGAGCTCTTGTTGTTTGGCAGGACCACCAGAGTACCTTCAGCACTTGTTCATGACAGCAATACCTCTTTCAGAAATTAACACTTGATGAGCGCAGACAGGGAGCCCAGCTGGTTCTCCTGAGTCCTTCAACTATATAAATGAAGTGTAATAGGAACACTGGTGGCTACCAAGGGAAGACAGGCTATTCGTGACCTCTCTGTAAAAAAACAGAGTATAGTTTTACATTGACTTAATTTTCTTCATTGGGGTTAGATAATGCAGCTGGGGACTATACAGATAGAACCAAAACAAAAGAGGTAGGACTGAGTTATTCCATATCAAATGTTATTCAGCTATTAATATCAACTACAAATGAATTATAAACTTATAAAATTAGATGGAAGTCTTATTTTTTACTCACTTAAACATTTTATTAAAATGTTTTAATGAAGAACTAATTGTGAAAAATATCATATAAATTCATGGTAAGCAGGAACAGGAGGAGGATTTTATTTAGCTACTGAATCATAAATAGTTTTAAAGCAGTGACCTGGGCAATAAGACAGTAGAACGAAGGAAGAATGAAATGGCTGCATAGTGAGTCAGATTAACAGATAGCAGGTAAGAAATAATATTTTTGGAGTTTGCTACACTAGCCTCTTCCAACAGCTCTTCATAAACATAAAACAGGCATTGATGAATGTATTCCACTTGACCTCTTTTGTGCAAGGTTTAAAGTTGTTGTTTTCATTTTCTTAAAAAAAAGTTTGCCATTTATTATATTTGTGCCACATAATTAACTCATTCACTGTTCATTTATAGTGACTCCCAGGAATAAGAAAGGAACTTGCAAACCATACAGATGGGTTATATGAGGAGGGATGTAGAGAAAAGAAGAGAGTTCTTCAAGACTGCAACAACGGGGCCTTGAAGATGACATTTATATTTATTTTGGGTTAGACTGAATTCCCTTAGTGATGTTCTTGGCTGAACCAGGATTGGTGGCTCTTGCTTCTTTGGCAAATAATTTAGGACAGAATAACTTGGCAGTCCCAGGGCAACTGTCATTAGAAGGCAAGGAGAGTGAAGTATATTCTTTGAAGCTGCTCTTTCTCTGACAATGTAAGAAGTCAAATGTTCTTCCTTTTGTCAGGATATTTTCCTGAGGAACAGGGTATAGAGTTTTCAGTAGCCCTGGGCCTTGGTCAACTGCTGAGACCAGAATATGCTGCCTTTCACTTCACTAGCTTTAGAACCAGGAGAAGCTGAGTTTCCTATCTGATAGAAGCCAAGTTCTTAGCCCTCTGACCGATGAGGAAGTAAAAATGAGAAGAAGTCATGAGATAGCTGGTGTGGGTCTTCCGGGCTGTGTGCCTGTGTTCTGGAAGTTTTGTTTCCTAACATTTCGCCAGCATCTGTGACGGGCATCTTCAGAGGGCAGGAGCACAGACAGGAGCAGTTCTCTCTGTGCCTAGCTACTGAACTGCTCCTGTCTGTGCTCCTGCCCTCTGAAGATGCCGGTCACAGATGCTGGCGAAACGTTAGGAAACAAAACTTCCAGAACACGGCCACACAGCCCGGAAGACCCACACCAGCCATCGTATTCCGGCCGTGAAAGTCTTCGACAATACAGTCAAGAAATGCATTTGATTTCTGAAAGGTGACACTGCAGAAAAGACCTGGAAGCTGCATACTAAGAATGAATTTGCACTTAGTAATTTAACCAAGTCATTATGTCTTGAGATTGCATCAGCTTAATTGATCCTTGATGCTTAATTAGAGACATGCTAATTACAGAGCATAAGTGGAATTTACACAAATCTTTGTATAGGTTTTAGACAGGTAAACCTGCTCAGGGAGAATCTGTGTTAACTGTGTTAATACACTGAAAAGGAAAACTTCTGAAAGTGACATTACATAAATTCAGTGTGATGTAACTGATGCCGGGGAAAAAAACCTATGTACAAGAATGCTCTAAAAAATTTTTTCTTAAAGAGTTGTTTTAAAAAAACATATGCATCTTTTGTATATAGCCTTCCCACCCTTACCTACTGTAGCACCCAGCTAAGGGAACTCTTTCTTCTAAGCTTTAAATAAAATAGTGAGATCTTTTAACTTCGCTGAGCTTTTGGTGTGGATTAATGACTCCATATTTTTGTGTTCATAATGAATTGCCCTGAATGGGATTTTATTGATAAAAGTTTTAATTTGGACTGTCCTTACTTTATTTATATTAAATAAAATATTTTATATATGTTTAATTTAAAAAGTAAGGTGTAGCCACTTGTAAACTATCTAACAGTAGTAAGAACCTGATTCAAGTGATTTGGCCTGCTTTGGACAAACCTATGATTGCATGAGACTTAGTGTGATCTACATGATCTAAAGTGAAAAGAAGCTTTGTAAATTTCAGATCTATAGAAAGATAGATTTTTCTTTTTATAAAAATTTCAGAAATATTAAATGAAGGGCTTTCCAATTATTTTGAAGCAGTCTTTTCTCTACCACAAACAGGAACATATTAAAATACTGAATTCTAACTGAAGTATCTATTATATAAATTTTGTCTTATTCCACTGGAAATTAAAAATTACAGTCATTTTATATTTGTCCCATGCTAGGCAATGGAAGGCACACGTTTCATTTTATTCTAAAAAAGGAAGTATTTTATCCTATGATGCTGCCTTATTATCCAATGTATTTCTCCTATTTTTCTCCTGTATTTCTCCTATTCAATAACATTGAGAGTTTATTTTATAACATAAAAGTATATTTTATATAGGAACTACCAAGGAGAACCCCTTCATGGATCACTGCCGTGTCATGGCGAAGGGGCTTGCATAACTCAATGAAACCATGAGCTATGCCGTGCAGGGCCACCCAAAACGGACAGCTCATGGCGGAGAGTTCTGAAAAAACGTGGTCCACTGGAGAAGGGAATGGCAACCCACTTCAGTATCCTTGCCAAGAAAATCCCATGGACAATGTCAAAAGGCTAAAAGATATGATGCCGGAAGATGAGCCCCTCCGGTCAGAAGGTGTCCAATATGCTACTGGGGAAGAGCGGAGGGCAATTCCAAGTAGATCCAGAAAAAGTGAAGCGGCTGGGCCAAAGCTGAAAGGACGCTCAGTCGTGGATGTATCTAGGTCCGATGCTGTAAAGAATAATACTACATAGGAACCTGGAATGTAAGATCTATGAATCAAGGCAAGCTGGATGTGGTCAAACATGAGATGACAAGATTGAACATCAACATCTTTGGAATCAGCAAATTAAAATGGACGATATCACCCTAATGGCAGAAAGTGAAAAAAGACTAAAGAGCCTCTTGATGAGGGTGAAAGAGGTGAAAAAGCTGGCCTGAAACTCAACATTAAAAAAACTAAGATCATGGCATCTGGACCCATCAATTCCTGGCAAATAGAAAGGGTAGAAATGGAAGCAGTAACAGACTTTATTTATTTGGGCTCCAAGATCACCACAGATGGAGACTGCAGCCATGAAATTAAAAGACACTTGCTCCTTGGGAGGAAAGCTATGACAAAACTAGACAGCATATTAAAAAAGCAGAGACATCACCTTGCCGGCAAAGATCTGTATAATCAAAGCTATGGTTTTTCCAGTGGTAATGTATGGCTGTGAGAACTGGACCATAAGGGAGGCTGAGCGCTGAAGAATTGATGCCTTTGAATTATGGTGCTGGAGAAGACTCTTAGGAGTCCCCTGGACTGCTAGAAGGTCAAACCAGTCAATCCTAAGGGAAATCAAACCTGACTGCTCATTGGAAGGACTGATACTGAAGCTCAAGCTCAGATACTTTAGCCACCTAATGTGAAGAGAGACCTGGCTGGCACCAGAAAGGGGGGGGGGGGTTAGCCCTTTCGGAATTGTGTCCAGCCGGGTTTAGGGTTTGGCACCAGCTGAGACCCCAGGGCAGGGGAAGGGGTGTGGCACTTGTCATCAGGGAATCTCTGCTGGCCTTCAGGGGCTCTGTTCCACAAGTTGCTGGTTGTGAGACCCTGTTCCTGAGGTTGGGCACATGGGATCAGTTGGGAGTGTTGCTATTGTACCAGCCTCCCTGCTGCATAGCATCCTCCCTGCCTGAGCTGCTGGAGGCCATCTCGGGGTTGGCAGTAGAGTTCCCCAGGCTTATGGTCTTGGGTGACTTTACTCTGTCATCCCTGGGGTTGGCCTTGGAGGCGGCTTGGGAGTTCATGGCTACCATGGCAGCTATGGGCCTATCCCAGGTCATCTGTGGCCCGACTCGGGACAGTGGTCACACTCCAGACATGGTTTTCTTGTTGGGGCAGTGGCAGTGTGATCTGGTGGGGGATTTTATATTATCCCCTCTGTCATGGTCAGACCACTCCCTGGTGGCTGTGAGATTCTCCTAGACTGCCCCCTTCCACAGGGAGACAGGACCTTTTCGAATGGTCTGCCCCTGGAGACTGATGGACCCGCAAGGGTTCCAAGGGGTGCTGGGGGTTGTTCCTGAGGCCTTGCTGCAAAGTCCAGCGGAGGGGTGCAGCCTGGAATAAGGAGGTGGCTGGAGCCTTGGACAGGATTGTGCCTGTGCAGCCTCTCTTGGCCCACTGCCCCTGGCATGCCCCGGGGTTTACGGAGGAGTTAAGGGAGCTGAAAAAGGCTAAGAGACGTCTAGAGCGCAGCTGGTGGAAAACTAAAGACAAGTCCAACTGAACACAGGTTAGAGCCGCTATTAAGGCCTACCTAGTGGTGGTAAGGGCGGCGAAACGCCAGTATTTCTCCGCTCTTATTGCAACCTCAGAGTGTTGCCTGGCAGCCCTGTTTAGGGTCACTTGGTTCCTCCTCGGTAGGGAGGGCTTGGAGGACTACTTACAGGGTCGCGCAGATGAATTTGCTGAACACCTGATGGATAAAATCGCTCAGATCCATTTTCAGTTGGAGGCCACGTGTGTGGCGGGTCCAGTGGAGTTGCCCAGGGAATGTTCTTACCCAGTTATCTGGGAACGGTTTGATCCTGTTGGCCCTGAGGAAGTGGACAGTGTCCTCGGGGCTGTTAGTTCAGCTACCTGTATTTTAGATCCTTATCCGTCTTGGTTAGTTAAAGCCAAGGAGGTGACCTTAGGGTGGATACTGACGGTGGTCAATTTATCCTTGTAGGAGGGGGTGTTCCTGAAGCCTTTCAAGGAGGCTTTGGTCCACCCCCTCCTCAAGAAACCATCGCTAGATCCCACCCTTCTGGACAATTTTCATCCAATCTCCCACCTTCCCTTTCTAGGAAAGGTGGTGGAAAAGATGGTCGTGCGGCAGCTTCAGAGGATCCTGGAGGAAACGGATTATCTGGACCCCTATCAGTCAGGGTTCAGGCCCTGTTATGGGACAGAAACAGCATTGGTCGCACTTTTGGATGATCTCTGGTGAGAGCGGGATGGGGGTAGTGCATCCATCCTTGCTCTTCTTGACCACTCGACGGCTTTCGATACCATCGACCATGGTATCCTTTTGGGTCTGCTGCAGGAGTTGGGGTGGGTGGCACAGTGTTGTGCTGGTTCAACTCCTTTCTCCAAGGCTGAACCCAATCGGTGTTGATAGGGAGCAAGAGGTCCAACCCACGGCCTCTACTTTGTGGGGTGCCTCAGGGTTTGGTGCTTTCGTTGCTCCTATTTAATGTCTACATGAAACCGTTGGGTGAGATCATCCAGCACCGTGGGATGAGGTATCATCAGTATGCTCAGTATTCTCAGGGAGAAAACCCCACATTCACTAGCACTGATGATGTTACCTAGTTGGGTAATAAAACATCTGCAAGCAAACAACCAAGCTCAGAGAACACCAAGGACTCCACAGTTCAACCCGGAGCTACATGTATTCTCTTCTATTAGAGTTTATTTTGCTTAGTTTACATGCACAGAAGACAGATCATATTGCCAATTCAGTGTTCCAAAACACTGTAAATAAATAAAAATGAAGGCAGTTATTTAAAATTCTGATACTATGGGGTTTTCATATACTAATTTACCCATTTTACAAATATATTTTTAAACTTAATTGCTCTGGAGAAATATTTTACTCAATTGTACTGAAAGGAGTGGTCTTTTTCTTTTCGAAGTAAGGTATTTTACAGAAGGGCAGAGTCCCTTAAATATTGCTAGAAATTCACATTAGTCCAACATACCAAGTAAAAGGAAAGCTTTATTGATTTTTTTTTTTAAAGGATAGTTATAGAAGGAGTGAGGTAGCATAATATTAACAGTTTGGACGAGACCTATCTATATAACAAGGTCAACTATTCTATGGATCTGCATAGATTTCCAATTTAACAGCATCTCATGCATTGGTTTTAGTTGGACAAGTGCATCAGCCAACAAGGAACATTCGTGAATACTCATAAGTATTCAGGAAAAAGAACAAGGGGACAGTCTCTATATCTGAAAAGGGATGCTGACTGGATGTGACTAGAAGGAGGACAGAAATGTAACAAGTAACCCATGTAACTCATTGGAGGTCCTGAATATGGCATGATTAGGGCTCATCACAGGGGCTTTAAGACCTTTCAAATGGAGAAAGCTAACTGGCTGCACCTACTAGGACTCCTTGTCCCCAACTACAGTAGTCCTGTCCATTGCTAATGAAAATTCTACTCTGCAGTGCCTACTGATATGCAACAAAGAGAGAATAATTCTTCTGTATTAATACAATATCATAATACATATGACATATTGTAAGTTGTATATGTGCGATACATTACAGATTGAATAGTTCAATTTTCAAAAATTTCTGATAAAATTCCTTACTAAACATTTCCAACTAAACTGAAGAGTCATGAGACAAGAGAGGTTATCTCGTGCAATGGGATCCAATTAAATGCAAGAAATATATTATTGATATGATGTCTGAACAACAATATGTCTCAGAAAATAGAAGAAGGTGTTGATCCCCACGGACAATGAAATTAAAAAAAAAAGTGGCAGTGGTGGCGACAAAGAGACATTTAACAAAAAGAACTCTACTGAGACCAATCTTTTGAACCAAGACTTATAATGTACAGAAAATGGATAGAGGAATACATAATTAAGAACAAATTAAAAAGCATAGCTGGAACTTATAAGGATTGTATAAGCATTGTTCTCTCAGCACAAAACAGAAAAATGTAAAGTATGCTAAAAAGAAGGAATTTTGTTTTCATTATGTTTGAAGGAAGAAGAAAAAACAAGAAAGGGATAAGCCTGCAGCTTGGGAAATACTCTGATTTACTGATTTATTAATAGGTGATGGAGAAAAGACAACTACTGTACTTGATTCTTATGTTGCCATGGTCTTCTCATACAATAGGATCTCGAAAACATACAGCAAACAATATATGAATGCACTTAAAGCACTGAATTCTTAGAGAATAGATCCAGGTATATTCTATTCAAGGATGCTGAAGGAACTCCTTGGGAATTACTGAAGAATGGATATATTATCTATTCAAAAATGGGAAAAAGGAAATCCAGAAGCTACAGAACTGTCAGCCTCATGATTATACTACATACTATAATATCCCCTCATAGAGAGGAGCCAACAGATCTGCTCTTTCTGATTTAAACAGATGAGAATGTTTTCTTCAGTTTAACAAAGTCAAGATAATAGTTTTCTATAGTTCTGTTAAATAAGAAATCCTTCGCTTTTAAAGAATTACAGCCTTCATTTGATATCTTCTAAATTAAACTTCATGCCAATCATCCAGACCTGTATAAGCACCAATAATGTGTTTGATCAATACTTATTCTGCAACAACATCTACATGAAGGAAATTAAAATTCACAGATTAAAATGTGTTATGCATGATCAGTGTATTTTATAAAACAATTAAAACAGACATATGTGATCAAAGGAAAATCTGATTCAGCATTTTGTTTTCAATAGTGACCAGACCATCAGGCAAATACCTCCAGAAAATTAATATGCAGTAGACATATTAGTAGGAAATTGGTATGCAACATTTTGTGAAAATCCATGCTCATATTAGGATATTGCTTTGTAAAAATAGCTATGGATATATACACATAATAAAGAATGTACTGTATATTCACCAGGGAAGTACAAAAATATCTAACCTTGTAAGCTCCTCAGGTATGATTAATTTGGAAACTTAAGCATTTAAAAACATTTTGTCAGTTTCCCTGGATAAACGGTGATTTATTTTTAAGCATGTTCACAAAATACAATGGATTAGTTCTGTTGTTTTATTTTATTGGACTGCTACACATTTGTAGCAATGTACTCCCCCCCCACCCCAGTTAACAGTGCTATCCATGAAAAGAATACTGTATTTAATGAATCAATATCAGCTTGGAGCATATTGTATACTACTTCTTGTGTGTAACTATTTTCTGTATTAGCAACTATGCATCTAAATAAAAGAAAAAACTCAAAAGAGAAAAGCCTTCTCTGTTTTAATTTTTATAAAGCTCTGCTTATGTTGTCATTGAAGAATCACTTGGCTGTTAAGATTTATGATCCAAAGAAGACGTCTATTCTTTTGCAGGCTTTCCAGATACAGCAATCTGCAATTGATTAATGAAGCTAAATTTAATTACTTCAACTTTCTGCAGCTCACATCAAACAATGCTGTTTGATATATTCTGCAGGCAGAACAAGTCTTCTACAGCTGGCTAAGTACCACAATGAAAAAGCAGCTATATGTACTTCTGGGAACTGAAATGAGTTGTTTTAAGTGGAGCTTTTCTTCCATTTTCTGAGACTGCTCTGACCTTCCTAAAATCAATCCTTTGAGGATTAACATGTAAAGCAGTGTTGAATTAATTTCAGAAAGTGAATATGAGATCAGCCTAGGATCATGCAAAACTTCTAACTGTTAAATACACGAATGCTTCTAGACATTCAATGAAAAGCTGTCAATAAAAAAGGGAGGGGATGTTAGGAGGATTTGAATCATGGCGCAATCTATCAGGCAAGTTAGAGGTTTGCCTATTTCTGTGGCATTGCTAATGCATTCCTCTAGAAGTTAATCCTATTTCTAAAGACCTTCCCTGAGGAGTACATAGGCCGTGCTGAATTAGAACTAAAATGCATTAAAATTCTGAACGTCACAAAAGGCACACTATTGGATTCTGAAGCGCGAGGCCTTAAAAGTATCATTTTTACTTATATTTGGCAGGAAAATATTGATGCAGAAACACTAAAAAAAATTATCCTGAGTGCAGATAAGGAGAAGAAATAAAAGTATATATACTTATTAATTGTATAATTCACAGCAGTAAGTGATAGTTACTTTGGTATGATTATTCCTTGTTGTAGTATGATTTGATTATATACTGTTATATTGTGGTAACTGTTAACTAGGTTACTGGACTGCTATATATGATGCTTTGAGTTAGTTTGCAACTGAAGCTGCAATATAAGCCTGACTAATGAATAAGCAAAGAAACAAAAGAACAGAAATTAGGCTCAGACTACATTTTGGCTGCATTTTGAACAGCATTATTATATCTTTCATAACATCCCAAAAATGTTTAATTCTTTATGTATGTTTAAAATATTAATTATCTACAATTTTGCTTAAGAAATGAAAACAATAATAAAATGTGTACATTGTAAACATTTCACTACTGCATGTTCAACCCTACGCCTTCACATTTGCACAAAACAAGATGTTCCTTATATTACAATGCCTTTTTTCTATTATTATTATCATTTAATAATGTTGATGTTACATCAATATTGCTGTAGTTTATCTTTTATAAATTAGTTTACAATTAGTTTTTCTTTGTAAATTAAATTACTTTAATTTTAAAAAGTTAAAAAATCAGTCCAAACGTGGGTATTTTCTGGTAAGCCCAAAAACATCTGACATGAACATCTATATAATGCAATTGTACTTGCTAATATCTTGGAAATACAATCTGTGACATAATCTGAGCCCAATTTTACTGTTTTTCTACCATATATGCTTTGCAGTTTGCCACTAACAGAAACAGAGTCTTATAGAATAGTTTCTGAGCCATAAAATCAGTCCTCTGGTCCATAAGTGGTGAATGCTGAAAAATGGAAAAGCATTCACATGAAGTGAGGATTAGGGTAACAAGGAAGTCACAATCATCACTCATTAAGTTTTCAGTTGTCTTAAAAGTTTGGCTTTTCCCATGTTTATTTGCAGCTCTAACCAAAGCTGGGAGTACTGAAATACATAGTAGCTTAGAAGAAACAGGGGACAGTATTTCCTACTTTCATTCTAGAGGTTCCACATTCTCAAGACCTGTTTGGTAAAAAAGAAATTAGATTTATTTAATTTATTTAATCAATTTGCATGCCACCTCAATCACCAAAGTCATTCTATGCAGGTTAATTCCCCCAGAATTGGTCTGGTGAAGAGAAATTGACTGGGCTCAATGGAAATATTGTAATTGGGTTCAACAAAAGAATTGAAATCATGACAAAAATTAGTTCTGTTTTATGATATCGAAAGCGGCAATATCAAAGGTCTTGAAATGGTCAAAGAGAAGACAGATGAAAGCAGTGATGGTAACAAAAACATCTTATAGTGGCAACAGCAGAGATGATTATAGGATGTGTCACTGTATGAAAAGGAAGGAGCATAAACCTAAACAGTAGCAGTAATTACCCTTAAAGGGGGGTTAAAGACAGTAGCAGGAAGTTGTTGATTTCTAGAAGTGAATGGGCTTGATGATAATCCAGTGCTGGAATAACAGTGTTCTTGAGTAAGACAGTCTTGGGGAAAGTTGGAAGAGTAGCCTTGTGTAGAGAAGCATGGAGATAGACTTGAAAAAGTATTCAACAGTTGTTATGTAAATACCATCTTAGCCTGAAAAGGAGGAGCAAGTGATAAAGAAATTCAAGATTGCCCTGCTTTGATGCTCTTTGGTATAAGAGGGGTGAGAGAAAATCTCTGTTAGGTTTCAAGATTTGGTTATTATGCCCTGCAACAATAAAATAGTGTTTCAGTAGTCCTTGTGAAGTCTGTTTCCTAATCTGGTCCACCTTAAAAGGCTGATACCCTGAGACTTTCTATCCAGTGACCAATTATCTTATGGACAGAAGTGTGACCATGACTGATACTGTAATAAGGGTAGTGTTCTGATTCTAAGAAGCAGTAACTGTGGGAAAAAGTCATCTGCCTGGTCATATTGATCTGCAATGACTGTTGCTGTGAATGAGCAGAAAAATTCTAAAATGTTACTTTCTAAAGTAAACCTGTTCACTGAGGGTTTTCACACAGTTCAGGGAGCTCTTTATAAATAGAGATTGGTAGTAGCACAACAGAAAGAAAAGAAGGTAGAAATAATTATGTAGACCTTTAAAAAAAAATTAGTGAGAATGGTGGCAATCAGTAGTTGTATAATGGCAAAAACATCTAAATTTGTGAGAATTTTTCTTCTTTTTCTTCTTATAATTCTTGCAGTCTGGACCAGACTTTCCTTTCTTCTTAGACTTTTATAGTTTTGCATATTTTGTATTAAATGAAAACATTGGGACTCTGTAATAAGAGCTTTCTGAAATAAAAGTAGCCAGAACTGACAGTTGGGCAGAAACCAATATGATGGCCATTGGCAAAAAAGATACCATGCCAATTTCTTTTATATTTGGATAAGATGGACCTAAAGAAAATGAGCACAAAAGCCATGGAATAGTCAACAAATTGGAGGAGTCACTGCACTGTCTGCAGCCTTAAGTTTAACCTTAAAGTTTAAGCTTTAGGTTTATTTCCAAAACCCATAATATCTTGTAAGTAGCACAACTGATACTTTATAGACCCCTTGACTGTGGAAACAAGTATTCAAAAAATTCTCCTCCCTTAAGCACAAAATATATGAGTGAGCATCAAGGAGAGAAGCTTGCTGAATTTAACAAAGAACTTCAGAGAATTGTTAGAAGAGAAAAGAAGCAGTATTACAACAACATCTGTAAAGATATCAAAGAGGGAAACACATGGAAAAACAAGGAAAGTCTTCCAACAGATCTCTGAACTGAGAAGGAGGTTTCAATCTTGAATTGGTATGCTAAAACACGCAATGGACATATTGTAACTGATTCCATGAAGATCAAGCAAAGATGGAAAAAGGATACTGAAATTCTGTACAGTAAAGATACCTGAGAAGATATTCTATACTTTCAAGAACTTTTAGTACTAGAAGATAAGTTAGACCAGCACTCAGTCATTACTAAGTCAGAAGACTACAGGAATTGATGGAATATCTACAAAAATATGGCAAGCAACAGAAGAAGAATCAGTAAAGATTCTAACCGAGCCATGCCAGCAAATCTAGAGAATAACATCATTACTAACAGATTGGAAGAAATCGATCTATATACCTATTAAAAAAAATAAAAAATAAAGTGGGGTTTGGCTGAGGTTCTAATTGGCAGGTTAGAACCAACCTTACATTTTCATAAACTGATCATTGTAGGAAAAAACCCCATATGGTATAAAAAAGATAGCAACATGAAAAAAGCTACTGAAAACAATTAAGAGAAGATTCTTAAAGATACTAGTGCTGAAGTGGTTAAATTTGAGGATATGATGGAGCAGCTCTATCTGATGTGCATGCCACAGGTTGGAGTGACTTTCCACCAAAACCTCAGCTCCAAATATTTCAGATGATTGAACAGGTGCAGAGCCTTTATGTATCATAGGCAGACACCACAAAAAACTGATTAAAGTTAGAACAAAAGAGGCTGACAAATGAAAAATATCCTGCAGCAGGTGAGTTATGATTAACTTTATCTAAAATTAAGCTTCATTAAATGTGTTATTTCAAATGTCACAGTTGTTGGATGTAGAGGGGGAGGGAGGAGAAAGTGTGTCTGTGGAGGAGATAAGAGAGTTTATTTCTAACTAGAAGAAAACAAATATTGGGCAATGGTGGCAAAAATATGTATTTGCTATTGCTTTCATACATTTTAAAATACTTTTTAATTTATTCATATATTTAACACATCCTTTATAGTCTGTTTCCTGCATTAATCACATCAACTTTTTATTATAGCCCTCAGCACACACCAGAAGATCAAATGGGGCCATGATTATATGGCTAAATCAAAAACTTGAGCAGCCACACGACTTACATTGTTTCATAAACTTCCAGATGATAACATACCAATATCTTGTGTAACATTATAGCATTTTGGCACAGCCTCCATACCACCTTATAATAACCTGATAGTGTCTCAACTCCAAATATATTTTTAATACAGTAGTATCTTAGAAGTTAAATACATTTAATAACAAAAACTTTCATCACAACTTCAGTGTAATCCCAGAAAAAGATGCATTTGATTTAAGAAGGTGCTCACAGGTGATGTAGAGGGTATACGGAAAGGTCTTGAAGAATAGACAGAAGAGCCACTATCAAGGTAACAATCAGACAAGCGGGGCTTGAGTCCTTTCCAAGAAACTAATCTGAGAAAATGTTTCAGACAAGCTCTTCCTGAATTCAAATGAAGATAAAGTGAGGGAGAGGGGAAGCACATTCAGATTTACAAGATTCTGTCACTATAGCTGTTCCAATAAAAGTAGTTTTTGACTAAATGACATTGGTTTCGTGGTCTGGTCTACCATATATGGCTGACAGGTGCTTTGTTCTTTTTGAAGTAGAAATGCTATATAGCCTAATATATATACATAACAACTTCTTGAGTGGAATGGAGTTTGCACTTAATTTTCTATAGGAGAATATCAATAATTCAATGCCAAAGTAAGCCAATTAGAGAATAATGCTACATTTGGAGTGGTTAAGAAAAGGGTCATCATAACCTACAAGTTAAATGTTATTGAACTGCCTTTCATGGACAGACAGGGAATGGAAAGCTATATGCTGGTAAGGCTTTTTTTTAATGAAACTTTCCACAATTTCAATATTTATGCAAAACTGCATTCTAAGCAAAATTTTATAAAGTGAATCATTTTAGTGCACATTTTCTAACTTTATAATTTTTTCAATCTTCCTGCAAAACATAGCTCTTCTTGGTTGACATTACTTGGTTTGATTTCCAGTGAAACTGAACTGTGCTTGCAGAATCAGGTATGCACACTCATTTTTATTTTTATTTTGCTTTACCCATAGCCCTCCCTCCCCCTCTCCAAACAAAATACTAGTCCTGCGTGTCTAGGGAAGGGTTACTAGGTAATAGTGTATAATGGAGATGAATGAGCAAGTCAACAGAAACCTTCAGTCCTGAATTCTGTGAGTAGAAATATAGTTTAGTGATGATTTTGGACCCAAGCCATGGCCAAGCATGGAAGAACTAAAATAAATTTAGGGAGCCATGGAAATTTTATAATCAAAGTTGGACTCCATTTTTCTTTAAAAATTGCATGTTGCCAAATTTCACTTAAACTATAATATTTCATTGTCTCGAAATAAAACTCATGAGTACAAATCCCATGATTCAGACTAAAATATGGGTTGACCAATAGTGTATACAGTGGTACCTCGGTTCACGAACTTAATTCGTTCCGCGACTCTGGTCGCGAACCGAATTGGTCGTGAACTGAATCAAATTTTCCCATAAGGTTCAATGTAAATACGGTTAATCAGTTCTGACCTGTCCGAATTTGGTCGCGTCCCAAATCAAATTTCCCCATAAGGTTCAATGTAATTACAGTTAATCCGTTCTGAACCATGTGGTTGTTTTTTTTAAACCGCAAAAATATGACACAAAGTACAGTACAAAGAGAGAGAAAGCTAACCTTGCTCGACTCGACTTCTGGCATGGAGGACAGGAAGGCGGGTGGGGAGGCGGTTACTGCTTGGAGGGAGAGTCCCCCTCCCTACAGGAAGCCGCGACCATGTGTCACGGGAGGGAAAATGGCCGCGGATCCTGTTCGTCACTGAATCCAGCGTTCACGAACGGAGGCAAAATTTTGTGAACGGAGCTGTTCGTGAACCAAACTGTTCGTGAACAGAAGCGTTCGTGAACCGAGGTACCACTGTATATGTATATTTAAAAAACCTTTTGCCATGTTGGAGCATCAACACTTCAGAACAAGGCTTTACATGATCCTTCAACTTCATATCTTCCACTGGACACTGGAATGATCTAAAGGTTTTATCAGTTAATACTGGTTTGAAAAACTCTGACAAACTGTAGCAATGAAAATTAACCTCCAAAATTTGATTTTTGCGGAATATTACAAACTGATATAACTTTAAGATAGAATGGTCTTCTTTCATTGGATATGTAAAGTGTGCTATCTCTAGCAATGTTATACAGTAACTAATGGTAACTATTACTTCTAGGAAGTTTAAATAGAGGTAAGCAGTGGATATAAATTTTATAATTTTCACTTTTATTAGTTTAACTTAAAAGTAATTTAAACAGCATTTTCAAACATTATAATTACTGGAGACATGTGAACGAAGATAATATCTACCAATTGATAAAGCAGAAACTGTTTTGCTGGGACTCTTTTGGTAATATGCGTGTGTCTTATGTGTGTGTTTGTATACACATACACAAACATACATATTTAGTAATTTTTACATGTTTTCATTATGTGCCATCAAGTTGGTGTTAACTTGATTTTTACATTGCTAAATTTAATAAATGTATTCATTACATTTATTATATTTTATTATACATCCCTGTTTAATCCCCAAAAAAATTTTCACCAAAAAACCCCACAAAATGTGTTAACATCACTAATAATTGCATCACTTCCTGATTAATAAAAACAAATTAAAAATTCTTAATCGTTATTAGCACAAACAAATTAGTTTAAACTAATATGTTAGGCAGACTGCCATTCCTGAAACTGCAATGAACTGCTGGATTAATTTAGTCCCTTTACTTTCTCATTTGTTGAAAAGAAAAGTACAAATCCAGGAAAGGATTTCAAGAGAAAAACTGAGACTATGTACTATATATAGTTAAAACCTGCATCTCATTTATAAATGAAAAACTATTATATGGCTTGAATTTTTTTGGTAATACATTCATTTGCCACTATTCTTAATAAAGATTCAGTTGTCGACTCAGTTTATTTCTATGAAGGCATTTAGTGAGATCATAAATTAATTCACACACACACACCCAATTTAAATCCCACATTAATAAGGATTAAACCAATCAATGCTATATTTTTAAAAGGATTAAAAACTAAAGTTTTAAGTACATTACTGCTGACCTTCAGCATAAAACAGAAGTAATCAATAAGGAGCTAATCTGTAAATCTGATTGAGTAAATCTTGTTTGCAGCAGTACAGAATAAGCATAATTTACAAAAATAATAAACATCTTAGCTTATATCTTAAAGTATTAAATAAGCTTAGGAATCAATCAACTTCTTTCCTTTGAATGTGTATCTGTGTATACATACAAAGTTCATCACTCAAAGCTTGCAAGAATTTGCTATATTTGTGCAAACAATTTCTACATATTTCACCTTTATTGATGATTTTAAAAAGGCAAACCAATTGCCTGAGACCCCCTTTTATAATTAGACAATAAACCTAGACAGCTTATTAAAAAAGCAGAGACATCACCTTACTGACAAAGATCTGCATAATCAAAGTTATGGTTTTTCCAGTAGCAATGTATGGCTGTGAGAGCTGGACCATAAGGAAGGCTGAGCGCCGAAGGAGAAGACTCTTAGGAGTCCCTTGGACTGCTAGAAGGTCAAACCAGTCAATCCTAAAGGAAATCAACCCTGACTGGTCATTGGAAGGATTGATACTGAAGCTCAAGCTCAGATACTTTGGCCACCTAATGCGAAGAGAGGACTCTTTGGAAAAGACCCTGATGCTGGGAAAGATGGAAGGCAAAAGAAGGGGACGGCAGAGGATGAGATGGTTAGATAGCATCACTGAAGCAATGAACATGAAATTGAGCAAACTCCGGGAGGCAGTGAAGGACAGGAAGGCCTGGCACGATATGGTTCATGGGGTCACAAAGAGTTGGACATGACTTAACGACTGAACAACAACAACAAAAATTTAGAGGAAAATGTCATCTAAAGATTTTCAAAGTTAGCTCCAGCTTTCTGACTTTATAAAATCTATTGTAAAATTATTTCCCCTATACTTGCATCTGCGCTTAGTATCCATCACTTAAATCTGTTTCCTAAGCTCTTCTCAGACTCTAAAGGTGCACAAAAGCATATATGTACACACACACAAACATGTACACTCTTAACTGAGCAAGTAGTTACTTACCCATGCTTTAAAAGTGATGCAAAATATATATACATATGCATGAAATTAAGCTAGTATAGATAATATATGGAGCTGACTGCCTATATACCATATGTCTCATAGATCTGTGATTTTTAGGAATGGATAGTTATTAAATACATAAAACTAAAACAAAGTTTATGAAAGGAGTAAGCAACAGGCTCTCTGGCTCTCAAAAACATTATTTTAATAAAAAAAGAAAAATTGAATGTTGGCATGGTGCAAAGAGAAGCACCAGTCTGTAGCATCCTATTTGTAAGAATGCATTTTGGCCCTACAGAAATCTTACTACAGGTTTAAACAGCATCCTGGAGGACTGGTTTGCCTTTTGATAAACTGAAGTTTTGAGACTGGCTATGCCCAATATGGTAGCATTTTGTGAAAAGGCAAGTCTCCAATAGCACTGTTTGTGAGACCATCTACCACAGTGGTTCTTAAACTGGGGACAATTACCCCCAAGAGGATAATTTCAGCATATCCTGGGGGTAATAGAGCAATTTGTAATTGCTTCTTTGTGAGTCAAGGATCCAGTTTGGGACTGGCGCTGCTGAGATGCTTGTGTCTAAGGGAGTTTCGGGGAGGGGGTAATGACCTTATTCAAGACCAGAAAAAAGGGTAATTGGGTCAAACAGTTTAAGAACTACTGATCTGCACATACTCTCAAAAATGCAAATGTGCCACAATCCAAAAATGGTATCTATCTTCTGATTTAAAGAAAAAAAATGCTCCTACACAAAAGGTAGGATATCAAATAAATAAATAAATAAATAAATAAATAAATAAATGTGTTTTTCAATCATGAGATTCATTCCATTATGTCTCTATTTGATCATATTCGTCTTTCTATATCAAGTGCAAATTTTAATTATTTTCCAAATTTGGTTCATTCATGGACAGACAACAAAGGCCAGAAATGTTATGAGCCAATATTTTTTGCACTTTTCCCTGAGTGGTTTAAGCCGCCTCGTTTTAGCAGCATGCCCACTTCTTCCTACAATGCGCAAGTCTTCATCAGAGGTTCCACTGGATTCAGATTAAAGCTCTCCTAATCAGATACAGTGCTTTGGCCACATATTTACCAATTCTTGTGAAATGCAGCCCATCTCATGTCAGCAATCATTCAGATAATTCACACCAGGATTCCAGAAACCAAATTTCTCCCATCAACAGTATCTGGATAGGTAATCATTAACTTGCAATATTCTTTCCCTTTTTTATCCATTTTCACGGACTGGAAAAATGGATGAGAGCAGAATATACTGTTTCCTTCCTAGAATTTAAAGTCTGCTGAGATATGGCTAAAACTGTTCTTTGCAATTTTTGTTGTTCTCACATGTATTAGCTTGAAACAATAATTGCTAGTAGATTTGATAAGTATTGGAAATTATTCTGTCACATCCCTGATTTTGGATCATGGTAGACAGCATACTTTGTGGGTCCAGGGAGCACACAATTGTTTCAGTTTCCTTGGTGACAGCCTCTCAGAAGCTAGCAACGGCAGCTTTTATGGAAAGTCTTTGGGATATGATTGTTCACAATACTTTTTCATGTTTTTTTTTTACCTTGGTTGTGTTATTTTGGTTTTGATTGTTAGGACTTTATATCATGTCATAATGTTATTTGAGGTCATGGGATTTTTTTGTTTTTGTTTTATTGTGGATGTGTCATTGTATTTATGCTAGGTTTTCTTACAATAGATGTCTTATTGTAATTTGTGTATTGTAAGCTGCTGTGAATTTGGTTGATTCAGAGGCAAATTTAATAAATAATAATTATTATTATTAAATGCCATCTAGGAACCAAGTTCCTAAATTAAACAGGCAACTAA
Organism: Python bivittatus; assembly: GCF_059951505.1. Classification (NCBI taxonomy): domain Eukaryota; kingdom Metazoa; phylum Chordata; class Lepidosauria; order Squamata; family Pythonidae; genus Python; species Python bivittatus. Next base: position 20,150,419 of record NW_028277074.1, read on the forward strand.
TTTTCAAGCTGAAAATCCAACATGGCTTCTGATACATCTCCCAATCCCAAAGGAATTTGCTCCCTTACTGTTTCAGGACTTTTCTTAGCACTGGCTATAACAAGCAATTTGTTATTTTCATTTATGTAAAAAAGGGCAACAGTTGAACTCAATTAAAAAGCCAAAACCTAAACAGATCTTCTTACTCAAGAGGTGTTAATAGCTCTAGGATTGCTTCTCAGCTTGCATGAAAGCAAATCAGGATGCGTAGCGGTGTTAGTGTATCTTCAAACCAGTTTTCAAAAGTAAACGCCCAGGATTTAAACCATTCTTTCTACATTTCAAACAAAAACTAACATTAAATAGTACAATGTAAACTGTGAAAAAAGGAATTCAATGTTCTGTTAATTTCATTCATGCAGGTCAAGTATCTCTGTTGCCAGACTTTTTAGAATAAACAAAAATGTGGCCATGCAGCACATATGTATGGATTTATATTTTTATAAATGCAGGCAGGACTTTAGCCTTTATTCTGATTTCCATTCATTTTAAATTGCATTCATTAATTAAAATTATACATGAACTACCTACTTGTATTATTTTAATGTCCTACTGAATTCTAGCAATTGTACAACATAAGAAAAATCTGTGCAGTTTTTCTATAGATGTGAAGGAGAAGAAATTATAAGTATTATAATAGAAATATACTCTTTACCTACTGCTGACTACTGGAGACACTTAACAATAAAAAAAAAAAAATCAACTGCCCCAACAAGAACCTAAGTTTTTAAAGATCCTTCTTCCTCCTAGCAAAACTGCAACATGTGAGAGTAACTAGATATTAAAAAGACCAACAAGGGTCAAAATGACAGAAATGAGTGGAAATTTTTATTTACATTGATGGAAGTGTTTTCCTAACTAAAGTACAATTTCAGGCAAGTCTGCAAGTCATCTGCAATCATGGATATTTTGCCAAGCTATAATGACTGCTACTGTTTTTACACAGCCTAACAGAATTCCATGAACTTCTGGTCGTGTATTCTAGAATAGTAACATAGCAATAGTTATTTAAAAGAACATATGTTTTAAAACTAATAGCCATATTCTCAAAAAAAAAAAAAAGTAAAGCAAAATATTTTTGAGATATGAACTAACTACACTTGGGTTTTTTGGGGGAAATGTGGATCTGTATCTGTGTGCATGCATCAAATCTTTCATCAAATAACATGCTAAGCCTCAGGATATACACTGTATCATGGCCCGGTTTGTGGCATTACAGTAGAGCTCTCCCTTATACATGGCAAGAATAACATTACAGGAGCATTATCTAGACCTGGTAACCTTACAGGCCATTAATAAGCAACATAGTGGCATGGGCACCACTATGGCCCCCACCTGCTTCTTGAAATATCCTATTAATAGCTGTAATTTTTTTTTTCAAGTGGCCAAAACCTTTTATAATTAAAAAACTGTTCTCTAGCCAACTGCTATCTTTATTCCTTAGAATATTTCTGGCCCTCATATAGAACCAGACACATTTTTTTAGAAAGTAAAATGGCAAGCAACTGCAAGTCAGACTTTGCTTTAGAGGATACCAAGCTGTCAAAAACTAATAATTAATCCCATTGCACTGCTTAATAAAGAGTCGCTTGAGATATAACAACATAGAGAAAAGACGAAGTGAAGAGACCAGGGATGGACAGGGAGTGACTAGGAAAGGTAAAAAATGAGTAAACTAAGATGGGAAGCACTGCAGAGAGCAAGGAAGAGTTAAAGTTACTGCAAGGCATCTGGATTTATTTCGGTCAATTTATATGGCTGACTATCTCACAACAGACTCTGGGCAGCTAAAAACTCAGTAGAAGTAAACAAGAACAACAATGTATATGACAGCTGAGGACAACAACTGTCACCATAAACAATTAATCATTAGACCTCCATGCCCAGGAAAACAGCCATACTTCTAAGGCTTTACAAAACTGGGGCCAACCATATTTTGATGGGTATGTAGCAGAAAAAGCCCACCTCTTAGGTCTTGCCAGATGACATACCCTGATAAATGGGACATGGAGCTTACTCCTTCTGTTGGGCAGTTGGAGAAAGGCAGTTCCACAAATTACCTGGCCTTGTGCCATGTGCTCTGTGACAATTAGCACCTTGAATTGCACCTGGAAGCATGCTGGGAGCCAGCAAAGCTTACCAGCAGAGTGTAACACAAGTGTACCAAGGTGTATCCATAACTATTCATGCTGCGGCATTCTGGACCAGGTGAAGCTTCTGGATGTTCTTTAAGGGCAGCTCCTTGTAGAGCGCAGATGGCAAGAAAGTGTTATGTGTGTCTGTATGTAAGGAAGAGAAGGGAATGAGAAAGAGAAGCATTTCATTGAGGTGGAATATGGATAAGTGAATGAGCAATTGGGATGATTATATACTGAGTCTTGGGAGTAAATGTTTGGAGAACAAGCTATGCAATATCTCAAATACGTTCTCTTGTTCAGAAAGCCGTTTTATCATGTCTTTCCAAGCCATTGATACAGTATCTTAAGCATAAAGGAAAACTCTCTTCTGAGTTGAGCCCAACATGTAGCTTTCTTGGCAACAATGTAGATTGTTAGTACTAGTACTAACCTAACCAGAGGTAAACCTAGTACTAACTAGGTTTACCTCTGCTTAGTTTTCAAGATCAGTCACAGTTGATAAACTGTTGCTCCCTAGCTGGGCAATCCTAGGTCCTGAGACATGATGGAAAACAGTAACTCACTCTCTCACCCTAGTTCCCTGGGCACGTGGCCTCATTAGTGGAGAGTAAATTGTATCAAATTGGTGTTTTTCTGCTGATGGAAGCAAGGGCATCTGAGGATGGGGAAGAAAGGCATTTTTGTCCATTGCTCCTCTTTTCAGCAATATCCACACTTCTCTAAATTTAATTTAAATAGCTGGGAGATAGTGGAAGGATAGCAAATGGATACTACCCATAACATATAATCCTCTTTACATGGGTTACATGGCTAGAATACATTGTGCAAGAATCAAATCCTTTTCTGCAGAATCAAACCCATTAGGAATAAATCTCATTTTTTAAAATTATGTGCCATCAAGTCATTTTTGACTCCTAGCGACCACATAGATAGATCTTCTCCATGACGATCTATCCTTAACCTGTTTTTTAAAGTCTTCCAATGGTGCACCCATCGCCACTGTTACTCAGTGCAATCACCTTGCTGCTTGTCATCCTCTTCTTCTTTCCTTCTGCGTTTCCCAGCATTACAGCCTTTTCCAGAGAGCTGCGTAGGATAATTTGAGCCTGGTCATTTGTGCCTCTAGTAAGAACTCTGGGTTGATTTGTTTGATAATCCATTATCCAATGTATAAATATATTACCCAATATATGAATATAAAAGTCATCGGCTGTAGATACAAGTTCAAGCATTATGCAATTTCAGCCAGTACATATAGTTTATACTTTAGATGCACATATTTATGTTTATGGTATACAATTCTATATGAGTTACTACAGAAATTCACTGTATTAACAATGGAAATCAAGTCTAATTAGTCAACTATCCAAAACTAAAGATGCACACATATGTACAGGGCTGCATAAAAAGTCTGCAACAGATAATGTAAAATTGTTTAATTTTCTTTTAAAATAGTGCTTTCTAAAATATGTACAGTGGCAACATGAGATAAGTGCTGACTTAACAGAGAAATTATGGTTATGTTACTTAATTCTGTTACATACAAAAAGGAATTTGGCACAGAACAGCCAAAAGTTCATTAAGTGTATTAAGAGAAATGATATGTATTATAGAAAAAAGCTAGCAAGATTCTTCTTGAAAATTCTGAAAATATCCAAGGCCGGTTAAAAAAAAAGAAGAAATGCCTATATAATTACAACTGCTTTGGTGGGCAATATTATGGGTGAAACAGATGTTAGTAACCTATTAATGAAAGTTTTTCAAACATCTGCTTACAATTTGAAAGCAATTGTAAATACAGCACAGAAGGTCAATTGGGCCAATTAAGGTCTATGTGCAAATCTACTGCTGCAGGTTTCTTTTCAGCTTACGCTGACTCTTTTTAGCACAGGAAATAGTATTTAATAGCAGCTTTGTCAATTTTGATTGTGATTTTATACAACAACAAACAATGATCATATGCCCTGTACTTCAGCAAGTAACCCATTTTCCTTCCTTCATTTCCTTCATACCTACAGCACACTGCCAAGTTCGCTAAGATGTGGTAAAAGTGTCATAGTAAGTTGATTTTTATACATAAAAGCTTAATTTTGTTTCATATAATCAGATCAGAAATACTCCAAAGACTCTTCAAGTGTGCTCTTCTACAACTAGAATATTAGTCTTGCAGAGTCTACAGCACTCCAAAAGAAATTTAACCAATATAAATTGCAGGTGAACAATCAAAAGAAGTACTAGGATGCTAAATATCTTTGAGATTTTTTTAATTGTGCTTTTTCTTAGATTAGAATCCATGGAATTTATTATTTTGTTTTATCTCACAGTCCTCCTCTGGATGGAAAGCAGTAAATGAATATACAAAAATAAAGTCTTTCTATTTTCCAGTCACTTACAAGGTAACACTAGGATATACTTATTCAGATGTCAATATGCTAGCTACTACACCTAGAGAGAAATGTGAAAATTAACTCCAAATGTGCTTTGAAAGCTAGTACATATCTAGAATTCTGCCTGTTGGTGAGAGATTTGGTAGAGGTCCACCATCTTCCCTTAAACTGGCAGAAATGTTTAGATGGCAAAATATATGAAGGGGGAAAGTGAATCCTGGCTTCTTTTTAGAAAAACAGATTTAAAAAAAAACACAGGTCTATTATATTTCATCTGTCAGCATCAGCAGATTATGATACCAAGTGTATTTTGTGCTCTTATTATCTGATTCCTACAAACTTAAGTCATCTGTTTTCTCTAATAATGCATCTCACACACACACACCTTTCACACAAACACCTGACCGTACCTGTCAGAGTTATCAGCTTTTATTTGCAAAAGTAAACACCAGAATATTTAGCTTTTCTTCTAGAATGTACCAATGTCATGGTATATGATAGTTTTCCATAACTAAATCTTATGCAACAGGAAGTGATTCATGATCTGAGAGTTTCTTCTACTGATGACAGGAAGGGCTATTATCACAATTGTGAAAATATGAAAACTGGTCTGAACTTCACAAAAGAGGCAATTTTCCAGTCCTCTGTATAAAAAAGCGAGAAGAAATGGACAAGAGTTTTGTTGCCCTAATTACTTATATAGGTTTCTCATTTGAAAGCAGGATACTCTCTGAAATTCTTGTGTTGTCATCTTTAACTTCCTTTTAACAAATGCTACTAAACAGTACTCTTGAATTTTTATTGGATTGTTTCCAGTCCAAACTATGACAGATTGCATTCCATATAGGCTTTTGCATATCCCTATGTTCTTGACATGATTTAGCACACTGCTATTCTCAGAACTGTGAGTTTTGTGCAGTTGTGAGGTGGCTTCCACAGCAGCAGTTGAATCCTGGAAAGAGATGCATTTGTTTTAATCAATCACAGACATGTGTGTGCATTTGTACTCCCCTACTTTCTTAAACATGTCTTCTAAATCAGAGCACTGCATTTCTGTATAAACCAGAAGTGATATAAAAATGATATGCCTTAAATAGTAAAGCCTACTTAATACATGAAACAAACATTGACAACCATCTTACAGGATGCTTACTTCTGGTACACTGTAACCTTGAAACTATATTCACTGACATCTAAATGAGAAACATAAGGCCTCTTGACCAAACAGTTAAATCTGAAAGCAAACATCAGAAGTCTCAGAATGCATTCCTATCAATTAGGTGTTGTCTTTACTCAGCTTACCCTAATGTCACTTTGAAAACTTAGTGCATCATCTGTCTTGCCTATAACTTATTAGCAAAGGTATCTGCAAAGTCACAGTCTGTTTTCCAGCTAGCTTTTTCTCTATTATAAAGGAAAATTTGTATTATTGTTTCTTATAAGGAGAACTGATAATCAGTTTCAAATTTGAACACATCCTTTTTTATATTTGTATATTTTCAATAGTTAAACTGTATCTGTCAAACTCAGAAGCCACCATTCTTTATTCTATAAGTTTATATTCTTTTAAAGCTTTTTATTGGAAGTTATCTCATATGTATGAGTTTCTTCTCTCCCAATATTTTTTTGTTTTATTCACTAGCTCTCAAAATTCCTGTATATTGATATTCCAGAATTAGGAGTCTTCAGGTTACAACAGCAATTGGGATTGGAATTTCTGTCACTAAGCGATGCGGTTGTAAAGTGTGACATTACTTAGCAACAGTAATCCCAGCAGTCCCCATTGCTGTCATTAAGTGAGGGCCATGTGGGTTATTAGGTGAGGATACATGACCATGAGATGGGAAGAGGTGTTGAAACTGCATCTCAGGCAAGCAGGCAGGCAGGCGAGAGCTATGGGTGGGCAGACAGGCCTCGCAGGCAGTCGCTACAGAGTGTGGACAGGCAGACAGGTGTTACAGAGTGTGGGTAGATGGGTGCCATAGGCAAGGGCTACAGAGTGTGGGTGGGTGCTGTGGGTGGGTGCTACAGAGTATGAGATCCCCATGCTGCCCAGGGGCTCCATGGGAGAAAAAGCAGTGGGAGTGGGAGCAACTTGCGACCTCCTGCAGGCTTCCTCATTGACTTTGCTTGTGGGAAGCTGGCAGGGAAGGTAACAAATGGTGATCGTGTGACTGTGAGATGTTGCAACCATCATAATTGCGAGCTGGTTGCCAAGTGCTGAATTGCAATCACATGACTGTGGGGATGCTGCAACAGATACAACTTTGAGGACTGATTGTAAGTCCCCCTCATTCAGCGCTGTTGTAACTTGAACGGTCACTGAATGAGTGATCATAACCCAAGGACTACCTGTATGTCCCAATAATTTATTTGAGTGAAATGGCATAATGAATCAGTACAAATTTCAGCAAAGGTCCACTGTCAGTAATGTACAAAGTATGTTTTTACCTAAAACAATCAACATATAGGAACATTTTAAAACATTTTATTTGTATAGGGGAAAATTATATAGGGAATTTGTATACAATATCCATACAAAATACATGTATTGAAGGAAATGTGTACATATGTAAGGAAAATACTTATTTTTTCCATGATTTAAAAAAATTAGTGGAAAATATGGCATGTACATGAATATATAGCATGGCTGGTTTTAGACTGATCCATCTGTCCTATATAGTACTTTGTGCAAAATGTTTTTTATTCAAAGGGAATTGTTGGTTTTCAGACATTGAACTGATTTCAAAATCTATTTAAGTAGATCAGTATTTCTGAAGATGACCCTGCTTTCAAAGATTCATTAATATGGCACATCAGATAAAGCTTTCTCTTGCACACAGAGTCCAGCTCAACTCAAAGGTGATTTTATTTTTTATTTTTGTTTGTGCTGCTTTAGTGATAAAGAGGGGATTTTAACTCACATAAATGGATAGTGTTATAAATGAAAACCAGCCACTGGGCTAAACCAGGACTCAGCAAAATATAATTAATTGTTAATGCCATGAGAAAAGTTATTTCTATAGATTTACACTCTCTGCTTCAAAGGGAGAAGAGAGAAAAAGGAGAAAGAGAGAAAAATATAGCAGCAAGTTTGGCTTATTTTTATAGAAAGATTAATACTTATTTTTGCCAAGATCAGAATTTCTGCTGATTAGCCTTTTCCTCTAAATCACTACATTTTTACATGATTATGAAAAAACATAGGGAAGGACTCAGGAGTGGAAAAATATTTTGCACATTTTTTCTTAAAGCATTTTGCCCCCTTGGGGAATTTTAGTTCATCACCTATGGTTTCACAAATAAAAGCTCTCATCCACTATGCTGTATTAACTCTTTAGTTACCACAACCCTGCTTAATTCCTCTATGCTACTTTGAAAATCTGAGAGGATAATAATCATGGTATCTCCTCTGCCAGGTAATGGGACTTATAAATATCTTTGGGTGCAGTTCCAAGCTTCCTTATCTTGGAGCACACATTTCTCTTATTGGGCAAGTGTAGCTCAACATAGCTCCACAGCTGTCATAAGATTCTTCCATTCAAAGGGGACACATTTTATTCCTGCAGCTTGCAAGGCTTTTCTTGCTAAAGTTGTTTCCTAGCTTCTTTATGATGTTCAGATTTGTATTTTTACAAAGATTAATATCTTGGAAGCTGTGCAGTCCAAATTTATAAGAGCTATACTTGCAGTTCCAAGATGCATCAAGAATGCCGTCTTATGGTTAGAGACAGGTTTGGTTTCTGTGGGTGCCAGAGCCTGGTTTTATCCCTTTAATTTCTGGCTAAAATTGATTTTTCCCCCTGTGGGTCTGGCTCCACTGGTTCTCAGAGACTGTTTTAAATCAACCTGGCTAACAAGAGCTCATAGCAAACTCCAGTCCTTAGATCTCTCTTTGGAAAGCTTCTGCCCACTGGGATTTGAAAATGCCAGGAGTAGTCTTAAGCAACGTATCTGGGATATTGATTTTCAAATCAGTCTAAATCTAGTATCTAGCCCCACGCTTCATGATTTTTTCCCGAATGGGCATGTGGTATCATCTTATCTCTCAATTTTAATTTTTGAGATTTCATCACGTCTTCACCTTGGCTAGGTTAGATGTGCTACCCTTTTGCAGTCCTGTGGGGGGTGGTATAAAAACATCTTTTCAGCACCATTTATATCCATGTGGAGATGGCTCTGTGGAATCCCTAAGCCATATGCTTGTTTGTTGCTCTCTTATCATATCTTATCTATGCTTCTCTCTCACTTCTTCTATCCAACTAGGATTCTGATGTATCTTTCCAGGTTGCCCAATTTTGTGCCACCATTTGTGCCATTTATCCTACCTACGATTGAAAAGTAGTACAAATTTGGGTGATTGCCATTGTTACCTATAGTACTGTTACTTTATTTATGTAATTTTATTGTATTTTATGTCTACTTTTTAGTGTATAGGTTTATGCATTTTTATTGTAGTGCTTTCTGGCCTTAATAAAGGTTTTTAATTTTTTATTTAATTTGAGACGATGATCACTCCTTAGACAGCAAAGAGACTGCTGGCCACATAAGCCACAATGGAAGAAGCCTCTTTATTCCAGGCTTTGGAGTCTTAGTGAGGATATTCCATATTTGTAGCCCCTCACTATCCTGTGAGTAAGGAGAGGGAGTTGGGAAGGCCCATTGATAGTTGGCAAAAAGGCAAAGTTCTATTGTTAAGCTCGGTACTGATTTTTCTCTTCATTGGTTTAACTCTGTTTGCTCCAGCCTTTTTGTTTTGGTGGAACAAAGAACAAAGGTTTCAAGAAAATGATCAGAGGATGAACCATTTAGAAGGGAAAGGTTTGGGTTTTGATCCTGGTAACTGGATGTGAAAAACCCTCAATTAGCTTATAAAATGTTTCGATAGCTATGAGGTAACCCTTTATGATTTTGAGTGCCTATAGTATTAGAGAGAGTAATTTGAAGAACAATTGGTGGTGATGTCTGAGATAGAGGTATGCCAAAGGAAAGGCTGAAAGCTAAAAAAATTATACCATTTGGTTTCATAAGATTTTTACATCAGTTTTTATACTGCTGCCTTAAGTACCTGTAGAAGTCAGCCATCAGTTCTTTAGAAGGAAGATCACCAACTGTGACATAGAGGGTAGGGACACTGGGCTGGTAAAGCACATTGTCTGTCAGCCTGTCTAAGATAGATAAGGTAACTAGAGCTTTGAAAGAAAGTAAGTAGAGTGCAAGTATGATGCTGAGTCCTACAGCATGTAGATGAGGGAGAATAGCTTTTGAGAGGATAGTAGTTAACCTAGCACTGGCTAATGTGGCACAGCAGCTACAGTTGGGTTTTGGAACCTAAGATGCTGGCAATGTTGAGTTGGTATGGTAATAGGTTGCCAATAGTGACCAATGGAGAGCAGCATCTGTACAATGGCTTAAAATCATATTGGTTGTTGCAAAACTAATAGTGTAACTGCTGTATGATCTCTGGGGTAGTGATTTGTGTTACTATATAGATAGGTTTGTGTCCTCCTGAACACTGGTACAGAAATATTTATAACACCAGGAGCACTTTAGATACTAATAATCCCCTGCATAGTATACTCAAGATTTTGATAAATGTGATTCATATATATGGAACATTGGTAAACTTCCCAAAAATATCTCAGACTCTATGCTATTACTTTCTCTCTCAGATACACAGAAGTATAAATATTCTTTAAAAAAAGAATATATTTATTAATCTTCTGTTTATAAAACATATTCAAGAATAGACGTGTGCTAGTTATCTGGCTTATTATTAACTAGAAGTCATAATTCTCACTTATGCAGACCATAACCTAATAATTGTAAGACTGCAGAAAGAAACCTTTGGTTTGAAACACTGAAGATTGAATGGTCTACTATTATTGCAAGAAGATATGAAATTGAAGTGTGGATGGAAATAATTCCACCTTGCATGACCAGAGAATATAAGAAAGTTAAGGCTGATTCCACCTCCTTATTGAGAAGTCTCTGTAATGTGCACATGAAGAGGTCCACATATGTTCTATCCCATCACTGTGCCAGCTAGGCTATTTAGTATTTGCATTTCCTATGATTCAGATAAGAAACACCTTTCTAAATCTTTTCTAATATGGCTTATAATGTACATGTTCCTAAACGTTCTAGAAAAGAGTATATTTGTGTGAAATGGCTAGTGATGTTTTCTATTCTTTGTTTATGAACAGCTTAAAAGGGATTAAAATTTAAAAGCTAGAAAGATGATCAAATTCAATGTTTTCCCATTATATTTGGTTAGATTTTTTTCATAACAATAATTTATTTAGACTAGAAATCAGATGTTAATTTAATCAAAAGGCTAAGCTACACCTGGAACAAACATTATGTTGACCTAACCTACTGGAATTGCTGGTTCCTTCTAAATATTTTGACTGTATATTTAAATATTTTATTCTTTTTACCCCACTCACTTTGCATTATTGTCCCACACACTAAGTCTATTGTTCCTTCTCCTCAAATACAGTATTAGTTATAGTTCCCCGGTCACCAAAAAAATCCCCATCCCTGTTCTAAGTGTTAATAATTACAACTGTGAGTTGGCTACTTCTGTATAAATAATATCACCTATGTAATTTCCTTTCTTAAAAAGTGGCAAATAGTCATTTATCATAATTCTTTAACAAAAAAAAAAAGCTAAACAGGGACTGACACTGATCCAAACATAGTCATAGCCTATTAACTTTATTCCTTATCTATGTGCATTCCTGCAGTACAGCATAAGTCACAGAAAATGTAACAAACAGAAACAGGTGGCCACTAGCCATTTTTCCTATGTCCTAACTCCTGGTTAAATAATCTGCTCAACATCTTCAGGATTTTTACTGACATTCTTTTAAAAGAGTAAAGGGAATTATAAAATTACAGGACAAATACAAGTTTTATTACATCTTTTCCAGTACAGAAAAAAGTATTCAACATCTGATATTACAGAGTATTTTAAATATGACTGTATATTTTAAATTCTAGTTAATCAAAGTTAATGTTTACATTACAATGAAACACAATTACCCTCCCTAAATTTCAAAAAACAAATAACCCCTAGGCTGCAGTAAAAAGTGACCAAATAACATACAAACACAAAAATAAAAAGGCAGCAATGGAACACTACCCCAAAAATAGCAGCCTACAATGTAAACCTCTTCCTCAAATCAAAATATAGAATGCAAGCCATGTACCCCTCACCCAAATTACCATAAAATCTCTCTCTCTCTCACTTCAAACTACATTCATTTCCTGTATTACAATAAAGAAACCTAGGCTACAACACAGCCAATATCTTAATAAACCATACACTTTCTCAGAGCACATAAAAACAGCCTTAAACTTTCTTCTATTTCTTGGGGATTCAACATACAATGTAAAGACTGTAAAAGCCACTATGTAGGACAAACAGGCAGAAGACTGGCAGAGCGCATCCATGAGTACCAACTAACAGTCAGAAGAAACAATGAAAACTCCTTAATCTCACAACACATGGACAGACTCAACCATAGTTTCAACTGGGAAACTGTGAGCATCCTACTAGACCAAACTAAATCCAAAAACGCTAGGGAATTCCTGGAAGCTTGGCACTCAGACACATGAGCCATCAATAGATGCATAGAGATAAACCACATTTACATACCATTCAAAAGAGACAATAAGAAAGCTAAGAAGGAAACAAAAAGACTAGAATGCATCCTCTCCAGCAGCCTACACCTAGATAAGCAGGGATTAATACCAGACAAACAATTAAGCAGAAAACAATAATCAAGGAACTACCAAAGAGACAAACAATCAAGCAGACAAACAATCAAGCAGAAAACAATACCCTAATCAAGGAACTACTAAGGAGAAAACCACACTCCCACCAACACTGGCAGGGCAAGCTTCTGTATATAAACAGGGAGAAAACCCCACATTCACTAATACTGATGATGTTATCTAGTCAGGTAATGAAACGTCTGCAATTTTCACCAAGTCTTTTCCAACATGATTTATTAAAAGGAAAAGAGGTTGGTTTATAGAAATTTGAATGATAGAATTACTTCCATTTTAGAATCCATTTTATCTTTCAGCTTGTTAGGGCAGAGACTTCAATTTCTTTCTAACAGTCCCTCTCTGAACTGGTGGGCTGGTTGCCTATTTCCAGACAAGTGAGGAATGTGCAGGCGTCAGTGTTTCCCAACTGCCTCCTGAATCCCTATCAGGCTATGAACACAGCACTATATTTGGAGTCCCAAGTCCTGCAAATGACAGGTCATCTCACACTGCATATATGACATTGGGGCTTTACCTTTATAGAACTGGTAACAAAATTCTTCTCATACATTTATTTCTAATATTTTCTTTTAAACTCTAAGCACTTTAAAGCATATAAAAGTGTTTTTCCTCCCACTTTTTACCCACACTAATTTCTCAGCTACTGCCATAGTTGGATGCATCGCCTCCTTCTCCTTCAATTCCCATCCATTCCCTTGCACCACATGGTCAAACTGCCCAGCTCTTTACATCTGATGATTCAGTCAGCACCTTGGAATTGGGGACAAGAATCAGAATTAATCTTTACTTTGACATTTGCTTGGCATCTTTGCTTTTGCCATATTTCCCATCCAAAATAATGCATAAAGTGCCTTTCCATGTATTTCCTTTTCCAAATTTCTAAGAATTTTCCATGCTGCTATTTCTGCATTCTTACCATGCACTCTTACTACCTCCTGTTGCCTAGATATGCATCTTAAGTTCATGCAGAAAAAATGATAATAACATTGGTTATAACAAAACAAAACAATACTAGAAGACAATTTTTATATACGTTTACTGCTACAAAATTATTATATGCACAAAAATGGAAAGATTTCAAAATACCCACAATGGAGGAATGGTTGGTGAAGATGATGAAACTAGTAGAGATGGCAAAATTAACTTGTTTGTTTAGAGAAAGATCAACTACTAGATTTACTAGTGACTGGAAACCCCTTATGGACTTTTTGCTGAAAAAAGAAAAAATGAATTTGTAATTTTTTGATTTGATGATTGGAAAGGATAGATTATGGAAAGAAGGAAATTTTGATGTCACCTCAGAGAGATAGGCTAAAATATAAACCCATTTATAACAGCTTTAAAGAAGATCAGAAGCCACTTCTTTATATCTTTTTTGTTTTTCTTTTTTGTTTTTCTTTCATTTCTTTTTCTTTACTTATCACTTTTCCTTTATTTTCCTTTCCTCTTTTTATTTAAATTTGTATTGTTTTTACTTTGTAAAAAGCATTTAATAAAAATTAATTTAAAAAACAGTACTGTATCCAAGGCAATATGTGTGATGATATGTGTTAGACTACAGAGGCAAGCAGGGAGGAACAAGGAGGCCATTGTTTAGACTACCATTTGAGAAATGCTACATTAAGGTTTCATATGGCTTATCTGTGAACAAGCATCATAATTTCCATCTTATTCCATAAGCAAATGCAGTTAACAAACAGCTCTGATCATGGTATGTTTAGCTAATTATGTTAGCTAGATATTGTTGCATTTTAAGAATAACAGTATAAAGAAAGAAACCAGTCTTTTCCTGGCTTGTCCAACTGGACCAAACAGACTGTTTGCACAACACATTAAATTCTCCAAGCCTGAAACTTTTGTGGTTTGTTAGCTACAGCCACTTGCAGGGGTTGGGCATCAGGCATATCTATTGTTATTATGGCTAAATGTAATGTACTCACGTGTTGAATGTTTGCCTCTTTTCCAAAGAAAAGTTGTCATGGAAAGGGTGATTAACTACAAGCTGAAGCATAAAATTCCCAGGCTGAGGCCCATTTCAGATATAATAATTTAATCCAATATGCTTGGCTTATTGAATCAGGTCCAAATTGTGTGCTCATGTACCTTTTCCTGGCCCCTCCCCTTATTTGCCAGATTCCAACAAAGCTTTCTTGTTTTCTTAAACAGTAGATTTTTTATGATGTTAACAACACTGTTTTAAAGGCTTTTTCTAAAAGTGGATTTTGGACCAATTACCATCCAAAACTTCTAGAGAACATTAGGTTGTTGCTGTTGGCCTACAGTAGGAATCAGCAACATTTTCAGGAATATTACAAACCTAATTATTACAGAATTACAGTATTATAAAGCAGGACAAAATGTGAAAATGGTATGGGTCTACTGACTAGATCTACTAGTACATTCACTATTTAGGAAAAAAAGTGAATATGCTGTAAATGGTTAATTCATTATCCAAGTGAGTGACCAAACAGCCTTAATTTATTCTCTCTTGCTCTTTTAGTTCACTAGGGTCATCCATATATATGACAATATGTAAAAGTATTATTTGCATTTCATTTCTTCAAAAAATTACATTTTATGAACATTAAAAATTAATATCATTTTGGGAACAATGACATTGTTCTCCCATTCAATAATCTGGCCATTTGTATCTGAGAGTTTTTGGAAGAGCCACAAAAATTTAGTGCAACAAAATAATGATTGCCTCTGCATACAGTGCCTAGAAACATTAACAGTTTAAATTATAATTCAGAAAATTGAAATGTTTTTATTTAAAAAATTAGAATAGATTCCAACATTTAATGTAAGGTCTAAACAACAGTATTTAACATAGGAGAACACAATTTTAATCTTCTATCAGGAAAGCCAATGTAATGTGAGCCTCTCTGTGTCCACTGGTAAGTCCTCATATTTAATATTTATTTATCATATTTTTATAGCCACGCATCTCACAAACACGTGACTCTACAATCTTAAAATGATAAAAAAATAAGTAAAATAAATAAAATAAAATAAACAGATAAAACCCAAGAAAGTAGAACAAACTTCACTTAATGTTATACAGCCATCTTGGAGGCTCTTCCTGGGATCCCCAAGGCTGGTGAAAAAAACATGTTTTAAGGGCCTTCTGGAAAGCTAACAGAGATGGGGGTAATCTCACCTCGGGGGGATGATGTTCCAGAGGGTGGAGAATATCCAACATTCTTATCACTAAGATAAGTTTAAAACTGAAATCAAACCCAGCATTCCTATTTTCATATTTCTGAAGTTACTCAGCTTAATATTATCTGACAAATGTTAATTTAAGTAAGTTTTTTCTTACTTTTAAACATTTCTGTACTGTTTTCTTTTTAGAAGCCATTTGGTATAAAGTCTACAATTATTTCTTAAAACAGAATCAATGACTTTCTAATATCTTAGATCATACCTTATTCTGTAATTATGAAACTATTTTCATCCACATGTAAATGTCAAAATTCATTTGTTTTGTTGTGCAAATAGTTGCACAACACATTATGATTTCATTAAGCTAGGTTTTGCTTATGTTAATTGTTTCACTACTGAAACATAATACTGTATACTCATAGCAAGGTTTTTGAGTCAAATTCTGAATATTTATAAACTGTGAAACCATGTTTTATCAAGCCAAGCTTTTAGAAAGTTTGGGAAGACTAGGATCAAAAACTATTCAGTTTCACCAAAAGGTTTACACTAACAAAATAATTTTTCTAGTATCCTTGGGATTGTATCTAAGCCTAAGCAGAAGGCTGCTAATACAACATATTTTTTCTGGTGCCACCTTCCCCTGGATGTTTCAAAAATACCTTGGACCAAGAATGAGACACAAGTGGTTGCAGTAGAAGGGGAGGGCCCTTGCATAGACTGAAAATGTTTTTTTTCCCCTGAGCTTTCAGGGAAGAAGAAGAAATCGATTGTTTTGATTCTTATTTATCCTTCATATGTTCATATTGTTGTCTCTGCTGCCATATCACTTCAAAGCCCACACTAAAAGTTCTTTTTGAAGGGCATTCTAAAGGTGTGGATGGGTAAGAATATTTGTTGCATAAGCAAGTTTCCTATTGCACAATTTTGGATTCATCCCTTTCTATTTATATGGAGGTTAAGAACACAATTTCCCTTTTGCCTTCAAGCAGACATATATCAAGACACAAATAATCAAGGAATCAGTTATTGATAGTCCATGAAACTTTAAATGAACCCTTTTTCAAAACACCTACCTGCTCCATAATAATAAATGGAGAACTATTTTGTTCATGAGTACTTTAAAAATAGTTTTTTATATGAAATGTACTGTAGTATTCCCAGTTTATAAAAAAAAAAAAATCCAGCATCAGGAATAAGGTTCCTTGCACAGGCAGATCTCTTGACCATCCTCATATTTATATTGCAAAAGTCATATGATTAAATGTTTTGAAAAATACTTCCAGTCAGTGTAATGACTTGTTTTTGATACAAACAAATGTATTTTAGAGGATTCATTATTATGGACAACTATGAAATCACAGCTTCTTTATTTAGTAGCCTGAAGTAGAGCTTCTTTCATCTTTACTTTAATAGCAATTCATTTCACTGATTTAAACAGATTTTGTTTCAACCCATCCATCTTAGCACTTGATATATTCCTTAAATTATTCCTAAACTTCCAAAAAGTTGTAATATTCTAATATTACTATATTAATAATATACCTAAAGACACGAGAGCCACAGAAGTTATGGAAGCAATCTGACAGATCTTATTCCTTGTAAATCATAGAAATTGTGCTTTCAACATCCTCAACAGCCACAACAATGACAATTTTGAAGGCACTATTCTATAATGACAGCCTCAATGAATTTAAAGAATTCCAAAATAAGTCATAAAGCATTACTGATAAATCTAAGTTACTTAATATTTAAATAAATCTTTATTCTACAATTCGACTAATACCCCTTAATTTAAAGGGACTAATAGAGGTGTTACTTAGTTTGCTTGTTAGTTGTACATGTAAATATATGCCAACAATAATAGAGCTTGTATAATAATATGTGATACATCAAAACAGGCCATCTGGAGAACTAATGAATAATCAAGGGACTCCAAATTAAACTATAGAATTTTTCTTAGAATCTTTAGGACAACACTGTCAAGTTCAATCTAATCATTTAGACTCCAGAATCAATTTTTCAAACTTTATGACAGGTCTAATAGTTCCCACCTGTTTCTCTTGCCTGACTTTTGACTGGCAAGTTACCAGCTAGGGTGGAAATGTAGACAAAGACCCCTGTTACACTCCGGCTGTTTCTCTACTGTGAGATCACTCAGCCATTAAATTAGTTCCAGCCCACTTTTGCTAAATCTTAATTTTGAAGGATATGTAGTGTTAGATTACTGAGATGGAACGTCTTATATTCAACTTGTAAAAAGATTTGGAGGCACATTATGTATAGCTATTATATATGCAGTTTAAATATTAAATGTCTATCTGCAATTTCAAGTAAAATATCTTATATTTATTAATTCACATATGTTCATTAGTTATTAAATGACAAACTTAAAAAACAGAAGGCTTTAAAATTATGTTTATGTCATAATTAAATGCTTACAATTTAATTAGGAGACAATTATATTTAAAAGCGTTGTCTTTTTTAAAGGTTTACAAGTCATTTTAAATATTTTAAGGCAATATACTTAATTTTGTAAAGCACATTGAAATAAAATATGATCGTGATATAAAAATGAAAAAAAATATTTTTAAATATATGTTTGTTACTGACTTAGATCTACTAATTTATATAGGATATAACTCTAAACCAATATTGTATGTGAGCTGGTAATTCACTGAAACAAAGTAAGTTTATGCTAGTGCCTTTCAAAAGCCTCATTACATGTGGTGTTCTGTTATAAGGATGAGCTACTGCAAGTCTTGGGTTCATAAACTCTCTGGCTCTTGCTTAATTTTGACTGACTATAAGAAGCAGAAATTCAGAAGCTTTTCTTTCTGTTTTAGATTAATTAGAGCTTACTGGAACAGACTACATTTCATTTTAAGCAAGGTGAAAACAAACCACTTTTCACAACAGTTTTGAAAGCTGACTTATTTTACTCTCTAGTACTTAAAATTAACCATACTTTGGTGTTTGGATATAATGGTAAACGGCTTAGGGTTAAAAGTGAAAAGGTAAAATGTAATCCTCTCCACCAAATAAATAAACTATGTTTAAAAGTTGATAGTATTTTCAAAGTTGCAGGTGTCCTGATGGTCAAAGAAAAGAAACAAAAACCAACAGTCAAACTCCAGGGCACAAAAAGCAGCAAGACTGTTTAATAGCAATATTTAAACCACTTCAACAAAAAATAAAGCTAGTAACCTATAATTAGATAAAGTGCAAATAGATGAACATGTCACAGTCATGAATATTTCAAACAAACATACCATTCAAGACTGTCTCATAGTGTTTCTACTAGTTAATCAGGATATATTAAATTAATTAATGATCATAAATTAATTATTTACTAGGGTATAACTGAAATGTATAACTGAAATATTTTTGACATTTAAACTAGTTCAAACAAATTGAAAAGTACATTTTTTCTTTTAGTTCTAGTTCCCCAAGATAATGAAGCAAATAAATATTTTAAAAATCAGAAAATGTTGCTTTTTTTAGAGAACTAATTCCTTAGGAACAAAATGGTATAAATATAAAGCAATAAGTGAACCTGTGAAACCAACAAACCAATGGAGATATATAAATTGCACTGGGGATGGCATTTAATTTCATTGTACGAGGTGCAATGACAATAAAGTTTATAAAGGTTATTATCCTTAAATATTTTGACCAAGTACATTTTGAACAAAAACAATTTAGTACTGTTTTTAGAAGTAGGTAATAAGGTAGTTCATATATGCCCTCTTTAAAGTTATTTCACACATTTCTATAATAATTTTTTATCAATATTAACACTGTTGCCTGATTCCATAAAACTCATATTTTATAGAATTATGGCTTTGTGTAAATATATAAGATTAATCCATTGAACAAAAAAAAGTTGAAGTAAATAGTCTTGTTCATCCTACCTATTAATACCTAATATTTCCAGTCATGGTTTGATGTATCTTGGCTTTTCCACCACAGATATTTAAATAATCAAGCCTTTTATTGCATTAAAGTAAAACTCAGTATGTGTGCATGTTTGTATCTGTGTTTGGCAATTCCAGATACTAGAAACCAAACAATTATACATTTATTTATCAAACTTATCCACGCCCATCTCCCCCCAATGTCAAATAACTCAATCAGAAGTTGATTTATGCTTAAATAAATTGCTTACACTGCTTTATCCATTTTTGCTTGTGTGAAAGTATCATTAGTTACATGCCAACTTAATCTAACAAGATGCAATATAACATTTATGCTAAGCACTAAATTTTAATTTTCAATTTTATGATGGCAAATACCATTTTAAACCTTTTTAGAACTGTATATTCGCATTACACATGTGGGGTGTGTCTGTAAATTTTTCACTAATATGCGGACAATTTTCATAATATACAGCAAAAAGGTGATTAGACTGTTAATTTTAGAAAGCTTTAAATGGATTAAGGGTCCAATATCATATGCATGTACCAAGGGTGGGGCTTTGATCATGCTGCTGCAACCATCATCTGACTTTCTGATTCTCCTGTGAATGCTGCTGCCATCTAAACTAGTCCTTAGGTACTTAAGAGACAGATGCCCTTAATTCTTTTCCAGGACTTCTTCCCACAGATTAAAAACTGTAGATGTTAACCTTCAATTTGAAATTATGGGTGATGTGAAAAATTTTTCAGCTTGTACATTACACCTCAGCCACCCCATTATAATTGAAGTAAATGGCATTCATATTTAACCAAATGTTATATTTGCCATCTGACTTGGTCACTTCCAGAATCTGCAGAAAAAATCCTTATTGTAATATCAAATGGCAATGGAAACAGTAAATTGATTATTTCTACACACACAGAGGGAACTAAGATCATTCAACTATGGGAAATGCCCTCCACTCTCATCCATGCATAGCATACACAAAATGCAAGATGATAACAGGCCATAAGCTATGGTGGCACAGATAGTAAATCTCTGACCTTCATTTCAAGGCAACCAAATAAATACAGGTTCTAATTACCTTATGCACTTCAGGACAACTGCTTTGAACACACCATATAATTAAATCTATGTTTTAATATAATTAAATCACAGAACATAGGAAAATACAAGAAAATTTAAATTTGATATTAAAACAGAAATGTTCACAATGTTCACCTGCCCACCAGCTCAATTGGGAATGGAATCACATTGTGCAAAGGTTTATCCTGGAAACTGTATGATACACATTCACAATTACAGCACTTTAATTTTATTTGAGCAATCAGAAATATATTCAATCACACTAACAAAAAGGCAAGGAAATCTAGTACAAGCAATAAAGATTTGAAAAACCTGGCTGACATGCCACAACTTCTAAAAGCAATACACAGTAAGGAGATCCATTCAGTCAAAATTACTATTATCACAATTGGGACAAAGTTCTTACAAATTACAAGAGTGTAACAAAAACAATTTGGGTGAAATAGGAAGAGGTTATCTTCTAATCAGGTTATCTGAATGACGTACCTGATCACTCCTATTTCATTTGGACAAAATCAACCACCATTTTGTTATACGAAAAGGTGCATTTTTTAGGGATTGCCACTAGCTATTGTTTTATGGATTGTAATAAGTTTAAAACCCAATGTCAATATCAGAAATAGAAAAATAATATAGCAATGTAGTTGTTGCTAAAAATGGTAATGATGTGTGACAGTTCATAGCTTTTTAAACCTTCTAGCAAGCTTTTGCAGTTCCTTGCCAGACTTATTTTCAGTAAACTAAGAGAATGGAAAGTCCAAATGAAAATACAAATTTATTTTCTTTTGCCAACTCTCTCTCTCTCTCTCTCTCTCACAGTGAAATAAATGTTAGTGCAATCTCTTACCCATCAAGAAGATTCATTGTGGTTGATGTAACTTCAGAAAACAAGACTGTTTTCCCCAGGATCCTAGTATCAAGATTTTGCTTATATCTCTCAAAGCTAAATTTTTCAGATGAAAGTGCTTCCATCTCAGTAACTACTGGAATGAGCAAAGGTGTTATTTCCATATTTTCACTGCAAGAGGATACAAACTTAAGAGACACCTTGCTGGATGTGATTAATCCTTCCGCAGTCATATTTCTTCTGAGCCACTCCAAAAAAGTATTGTGGAGAACCTGTTTGATATCAAATAAAACAAAATTGCATGACAATATAACACACACATATCAAAATTAAAAGGTATCAAATTGTAAGACTTTATTTCTGTTCCCCAAAAGGAGGTAAACTAACATTAACTTCCTAATAAGTATTTGATTTCTTTACTTAAATTTATATGGGTGATATAGCATTTTGGAAAGTATTTGAGCTGTATGATTAATTGGGATAAGTCCTACCTACTTCCTTTGAGTGTAAATATATAAACAGAATTATATAAAGAGTTGGGTTTTATAATTTCCACTGAATATATTAAATACTTAGGACTCTTTATTCTCAAAAATATGTTTAAATTTGTGGAAATAATGTTATATATTTTAGAAAATATTGATTTGTACGTTAATAGGTAGATTAACATTCCATTCAGCTTGTGGAGCAAAATTAATGTTATTAAAATGAATATTGTCCTTCATTCAACTTATGTCTTGAAAAGCATTCCAGTGTTAATTCCAAATAAATATTTTCTTCAAGTAGACAAATTAGGAAAAAATCCCTCATTGTTAAAAATCTTAATGTTATGTTGAATTATATTCCAAAAGTCTGCAATCTGACTATCTTTCAGGAATTATGGTTTTATTGGGCCTGGGTGGTTGCAAAAACAATTATTTTGAGAAATTGAAAAAGAGGTATCATTCTAGATATTAAGGATTAGATTCAGGAAATGTGTAATTTATTTGTTTTTGAGAAAGCAGTATGTTTCTCTTTCATGATATTTTACAACAGATTAGTTAATAATAACAACAGAGTATTACAAGGTATTTTTGAAAGCCAGTTAAGTGACATATTTAGGTGCTTATTAATTTTTTGTTTTTTCTCTTTTGTTCTATTTTTTATGATTTGTATTGTATATTTCATTGTTTATCTTTGTAGTTTTGTTTTATCTTTTAATCTTGTTATAAAATGAATTTAAATATAACCCTTGGAAAACATGTACCTTCAGAAAAATAATAATCCAAACACAAAATGGTATTACTGACTTCCAGTGCAGATCATATCCCCAAAGTAACTTAATATCTTTAGGTTTACAAGAATGTTGACAAGAATCTATAACATTTAGTAGATACATTACTTGTACTTAAAGTACATGTAATAGAATATCATATTTATTAAAATATATTACCATCAATTGATCTGAAGATTATATACAGAACAGGGTAGCAGAAATGTGGTTAAGATATTGAATAATCCATTTCTAACACCTTCATGAAGCTAAACTGGTATTTCTTTAGCTTATTTTCACATATTAAAAACTTGATTCAAACCCTTTTTCAAATCTAGAAATCAGCAGAAAGTTTACCAATAATGGCTTTGATTTTAAAAAGTACTTTCTAGGTTAATGTAACACCGTGACACTTAAGTTACACATACTTTACTTGCTATAAAGTAAAGTGCAAGAGATATAAAAAGTAAAACTGTCAAATATCCTCTGGAGACTTTGCTTCCATTCAAAAATAAATATTTTAAGCATTTTAAAATGGTATAACATAAGTCTGGTGTGGGCCAGAAGTAGAGATGGAAGAATGGTAGTAATACCTGTTCTTCACACAAGTAATACATAAAATTAACAGTGATGAAAAAGTTGTCTGATAAAAAGGAGTGGCATCTAGGTACTGCCAGCTATTAGATAAGAATTACATTTTATAGGACAATTTACATTTTATAGGATAGTTTAGCTTCCTGAAAAGATTCACTCAGTTGGCACCTGACACTTAAAAGTGAAACTCTGAATATGAGTAGTTTATCTTTCAGTCATGTCAGTTTGGTCTCAATAATAAGCAAAACCTTTTTCTAGGTTAATGCAACACTGTGACACTTAAGTTACACATACTTTACTTGCTATAAAGTAAAGTGCAAGAGATATAAAAAGTGAAACTGTCAAATGTCCTCTGGAGACTTTGCTTCCATTCAAAAATAAATATTTTAAGCATTTTAAAATGGTATAACATAAGTCTGGTGGGTACTTTTTAAAATCAAAGCCATTATTGGTAAAATTTCTGCTGATTTCTAGATTTGTACAAATACAAATTAAATAGCATTTACAATTTTAGCCAGCTATAGAAATTTGGAGACTTGGATAACATTTCATAAAATCAAATTTTAAATATGCATTTGGCAATATGGCACCTCTGGATTCCAGGGCATCTGTTGCATCTTAAATTTATGCCCACAGTGCCCCAAGTTAAACTTAAAAAAAATAAGCTTCAACTGGTGCACAATGCGGTGGCATGGGCAGTTATGAAGAGCACATATTAATGCCTGTGCTTCGTGAGCTGCATTGGCTGCCAGTTTGCTTCCGGGTCCAATTCAAGGTGCTGGTTATGACCTTTAAAGCCTTTCGTGGTATGGGGCTGGGTTATCTATATCTCAAGATCACGTTGCTAAAAGGTCATGAGATTTTGTATTGCAAATTTTTTTCTAGGGATGGGATGGATGTCTTGACCATCGTTTGAGATTATATTGTGGCACAGTAGCTGAAAATATCATTAATAGGTATATTCAAGTTGAGGCAAAAAAGACAAACACTAATCTTGATCAGTTCTAAGGTTCAAAGTATATATAGATATATAGATAACCCAGCCCCATATCACGAAAGGCTAAAGGTCATAACCAGCACCTTGAATTGGACCCGGAAGCAAACTGGCAGCCAATGCAGCTCACGAAGCACAGGCGTTAATACGTGCTCTTCGTAACTGCCCATGCCACCACATTCTGCACCAATTGAAGCTTCCAGATAGCCTTCAAGGACAGCCGCATGTAGAGCACATTACAGTAATCCAATCTGGAGGTGACTAGGGCATGAGTGACTATGAGCAGAGCCTCCTGATCCAGAAAGGGGCGCAATTGGTGCACAACACAAGCTGCGCAAAGACCCTTCTAGTCATGTCTGCCATCTGCTCTTTGAGCAGAAGTCACAAATCTAGGAGGACTCCCAGATTGTGCACTGGGTCTATCTGGGGCAGTGCCACCCCATCCAGAACCAAAGATGATATAGTCCCAAAACTGGACTATATTCATAGAAGAAATGCTTAAAACCTACTGAAATATGTTTTCTTGTATTTACTGGAACAAACTGTAACTACTATCAATTTCTTTTCAACATTTTACAAATAATTGTCAACAGGTAATCACAATAGCACAGCATGGATGTCTTATGTTTGAAAAGAAACTATGATTTTGGATTTTAGCAGTTAACAGTTTCAGCTGACTTTCAGTTACAAAGATTGCTGACTTACCACCCTACAAGATCAAGATTGCCACAACCATTTCAGCCAAACAAAATATCATTTCACAGTACAGTAAAACTTTGATGTAACAGACCTCCTCAGCAAAGCAACAGATAACTTAGTTGATTTCAAAGTATTCTGGGCAAGGCACGTAAATTTATGTTCACTTCAAATTATTTGCATCAGTTTACAGGTAGTCCTTGTTTAACGTCCATTCGTTCAGCAACTGTTCAAAGTTACGACAGCAGTGAACAAAGGTCCTCAAAGTTCCAGCCATTACAGTGCCCCCGTGGTTACATGAACAAAATTTGGGCCTACCTGCATTTAAAACCACCTTTTGGCTATCTGCCTACCTGTTGCTGCCAGCTGCCCCACCACCTGGCCCTGCCCACCGCTGCACTGGTCACATTGTGCACCACTACTGTACTAGCTGGAGCCTTCTTTTGTACTGCCTTCTTTTGTGCCAGTGCAGCTGGGACTGTCTCTCATGTAACTGTCAGGACCTTCATTCATGCGCCAGCCAGGGCCTTCTTTCGCAAGGTGGCAGCATGCAGGGCCAGGAGGTGGGGCAACTGGCAGCAGTGGGTAGGCAGGCAGCCAAAAGGGCAAAGATGGGGGAAGACAGGTGGATGGGGGAGTTGAAATGGAGGCAGTCCCTTACCTTCTTCCAAGAATGCTTGGATTCACGTGGGTCCTCCCCTAATGACCGCTTAGGATTTACTCAACAACAGCAACTGGGATTGCCGGAACTGCTGTCACTAAGCAGAGCGGTCACATGACGTTTAGCTCAACAATCACATCGCCTAACAATGGAGTTGCCAGTCCCAATTAGGGTTGTTAAATGACGACTACCTATATATCATTTGTGTAACAGCTCAATGCAGAAATGGTATAAATCAGTATAAATGATGTATTTTTATGTTTATTAGACATTCAAGAATAACAGCCCCTCTTCTCCATGGTCCATTAAATTAACTGTGTACCAAAATAACTCCAAATCCCAAAACTTGTATACAACATTCTTTAATCTATTATTTCTATTTTGTGTTCCACTTCTAGATTCTTTCCTTGGCAATCTGTATTACAGTCATAAATACTTGATCTGCTCAGACATCTTGTTTTTTTTTTCTTGTTGGCAGGTTTGACTGGATGTTATGTTTTTAAAAATGTGGCAAAAAAGTAACTTTCTATCACAGCTTGGGAAAGTCTTTGGTGCAACCTATCATCATCTCTGCAGTTGATGATATCTGCACCCAATTTTTTTTTAGATTTTTTTTATCCTGCCTTTATTTTTTTTAATAAATAAGTCAAGGTGGCAAACATGCCTAATATTCCTTCCTCCTCCTATTTTCCCCACAACAATCCTTGTGAGGTGAGTTGGGCTGAGAGAGAGTGACTGGTCCAAAGTCACCTAGCTGGCTTTCATGCCTAAGGTGGGAAATTAAATGTTTATAGACTGTTCCATGCAGATCTGGTTTAAACATTAATCAACTTTCTTTTCATTTGTTTTTACCTTCTTTCATGATGAAACTTCTTACAAGTACAACGCCTGCAAATTTGGTGAAAAGAAATAAAATAATAAAATAAAAAAGTTCCTGTCATTTTTCTTTTTTCACTGAACAGATTAGGCTTACGCAACTCTAGAGATCACTTCTAGCAAGTGAAAGCAGTCAGTGGCTTCAGTCCAATATACTCTATAACCACTAGAGTAGCTCAGGATCATACTTGTTCCTTGAAGTCAATTGGCTACTTTTTCTGGAGATCAAGAAAAGTCATTCTGATCTTATCTAAGAAAGAATCAGGAGCAAATTATGATTTTGAAGGTAAGGTATCACCCTTAGCAGCTGCATCTTTACATAATTATTTAGAAAACTTACATAGATCTAATCTGCTGTAAAGCTTTCCAGTTGTATGCCCATACATGCCTGAATCAAGAGGTTGGGAAATGCTGCAAGCTAACATCAAATTTTTTAGGAAGCCAACTAAAGAACTTATTAAGATGGTGCATATATGGGCCTCCTAGTTGCCATTTAAATGGCCAGCAAATGGTGATATAGTTGCAGGTTTCATATTCAATTATCAAATAGTCCTGTACTGAGTCTTCAGGTCAAGAATATGTAAACAGGGAGTGCTTAAGGCTCCCACTGAAATAGAATTCACCAAACTTTAAGTTTCCTTCAGAGCATTGCTCACCTCCAGTCTCAGGAGACATGATATTCACTGAAAACTTCCTCCAGAGATCTGGGCTTCTCCTAAGTAACATGTCTTGTGTTAAAAAGAGTTGCACTGAAAGAATGAATTGCACCAAATCAGGCAGAACAATCTTGTACAAATGGAGCTCTCTACTCAGTGGTACGCTGACAAATGTATAACAATTGGCTCTGTTGGATTCACTGCTGCCAATGTGCTATACCTCTAGCTGCCAAACAGCTGATTGGTACAGTAGGTGTCACAGCTCAGCTGTGCTCTTTTTTTTTCAATAATTTTATTGAGGATTATATTAAATATAACTAATTCAACAACCTAATACAAAAATACATTATACAATTTTTTAAAGTGTAGAGAAAAACCAAAACAAATCAAGAGAGGGGAAAAAAAAGAAAAAAAAGGAAGAAAAAGAGAAAAAGAAAAGTCTTCATCCCCAGCAAGTACAGTCCACATTAACAACTTATCACTGTCTCTTAAAATACAACCAAGTACTTCTTCATTCCATACCTCACCCCATTTTCTATAAGCCTATCTCTAAATCTTCATCTCTCCTTATTAATCAGCAAAGTGCAGTACGGGTTATCAGAAATAACAACTTAAATATTTATACCTCCATTTCCATTTAAACAAATTTCCCCTAATCCCTCTCTTCAAATAATCAAAGTCCAATCCCATTACAAAACAAAAAACAAAAACAACCATCATCATCCAGTCCCAATCAAAAAGCCATTAAACATTATCAGAAATAGTAACCCATTTATATATCAAAAATAACAACATAAGTATTACAAATTAATCCATTACATCCAATAAAACATTACCAAAAACAACTATCATCATCCAATCCCAGTCAAAGAAACCATTAGAAATCACCAGAAATAGCGACCCATTATTTTAATCATGATCAAATAAACCAATTTATTTTTTCTTCTTTTTCTCACGAATAAAGTTCTAACATCTGCTTTCTCATACTCTCTTTTGTCTCTTCTCTCAAAATTCTTGTCATCTTTACCAAAGTCCTTTTGTAATTGCAGTATAACAAGTCCAATAGATCCTTTATATATTCCAGTATAAGAAAATAGTCCACATTATTCTTTTGATTTATTATTTGTATATCTTTTTAAATTTTTAAGTCATCATCCAATTCCATTAGTAAATCCAATATTTCCATCTCTTTCTTGTAAGTTGTATTTTTTAAATCCACCTTAAAGTTCATTTCAGTTTTATTCAATGGGGCTTATTCCTCTTCAGTAATACCTTCTGGTTCCATTATAGATTAAATAGCTTGAAAACTTATTGGACACAAATATCAAACAGTTCCTTTAAGATAGACATCTGGTGTCCTCTAGTGTCCAACCTTCAAAATCATCTTATCAGCTCAAAATATAAACAAAAGAACTTTCCACACAGGAGTGGATCTTTTAATTAACTTCAAAGTCTTTCTTTAATTCAAATTCATCTTAACCCTTAATCCATTTAAAAACTTTCCAAAATCAACACTATAAAATACCCTTTCGCTATATATTCCAAAAAAGAAAATTCTTACAAAACTTTAAACATGTAACTTTCTTTCTAAATGGATTGAAGAGACTCACCCAGCAAATACCAGACTTGCAGTTCTGAAGGTTTTTCAATCTTTAACAAACTATAAGAAAATATATATATACTCCAAAGTGATTAAAAAGATGAACTTTCGTCAAACTTTGAGTCCATAAAAGGCTACATTAATGGCTCTGAGCATGATGGAATCCCACAACTCCCAGCTGATCACAAGAGATTACAAAAGCATCAGTTTCTGCTGTCTTCTCACACACACCAAAAAACAGCTGTCCTAAGTACATATGGATAATCTCAAGTTCTCTCCTTGATCTGGAGAGAATTTTCAGGAGTCTGGATCCAGCATCTACCTGCCTTTTTGGCTGTAATGTCTCCTGCGATCTGTGGAATGTCAGTTAGCCATTCCTCACCGAAGGTGACTCTGAGCTCAGCTCTGCTCTCAACTGGCTCACAAAATTCCAAAAAAATTAACAATTGGCTCTTGAAAGCCAGTATGAGCCAGCTATAGCACACAGTGTCTCCACCCCAATGCAAGTTAAAAAAATAAAAAAAAAAATAAATAAATTATAATATATATATATATATATACACACACACACACACACACACACACACACACATACATACATATATAAAAAATAAAATGCTGATTATTGCAAACAGGAACTTCAGAGAAAAAAGAATTTTAAAAAATTCAGCAGAAAACGGAGACCTATCAGCTGATTTTTTTCCCAAAATTAAAAGTAGCCAAATTAAGCACACTTCCCTAAAACAATTTGAACAACTAGTATGTCTTTGAATTAATATGAAAATTATGGTTCTTAAAACAGAGAATGTAGCCTTTTATTTTCATTTGGAATTTTCCTTTTAAATGGACAGCTGTATCACTGATTTGAAAAGCTCTATAATTTCTTTACCAACATTTATGATTTGTATTCTAATATTTAAAGTTTATATTTTGTTCTTTTTAAAAAAAGTTTGATTTTGTTCATCTCTGGTGATATTGGCCATGAGAAGAACAAGGGTTGAATCATGTATTAACATGCTTCTGTTACATGGCAAGGTGCTTATTGCTATTAACATTATTTCATTTTGCATGTTTACCTTTTAATCACAAATGGGCAGCAAAGGAAATGAAACCCCTATCTCTCTCACATGCTAGGGTTGCCGAAGGGCACTAGGTGAGGTGCTTCCAGAAGACAGGTGACAGCAGCAGAAACTACAAACCACCACTCTAAAGCAGAAGATAGGACTAGGGTGTTATTTTCAGAATGGAGGATTAGAACTTCAGTTTCCTGCAGACTCAGCCATTCAACTATACAACCTTTTTGTTTAGCATGGAAATCCCTAAAACCATGTAGCATGGTGTGCAGTATCATTTGATTTAAAACATCTTCTAAAATTCTTGAGCTACTTCAGACTTTCAAACCTATAAATGCAATGCCTGATTAAATATTCTTTTTTTAAAATAATCATTAATATTAAAACTAACACCCAACTGGAGAGATTATTCATTTTAAACACTCATATACAACATAGAATTGCACTCTAAGGCAGTTTAGAAGTGCCATCTTGTGGTAATTTTTTTCAACAAATGAAATAACTCTGAAAATCAGAATTTTTGTATGCGTATGAAATGCTAAAACTCCAGTCATATATTTTATAAATTTCTAATGTTACCTTAAACAAAAAATGTAAGTCTAATAAAATATTTTTAAAAAAGGTACAGTCATATTAGTTTCTTGCACAAAGAATCAAGTAACATTCTGTTTTTCAAATTACGGCATAGGTTTTTACAGAGTGCAATTCATTTCAGCTGAAATAAAGTCAGTTTAATTATCTAGTTCATGAAAAATTGTCACAACAAAATTTCTTAGTTCTTAAACCTCTCATAATAATCACAATTTTTTAAAATTAATTTCTGTTTATTAAAACAAACAATGGCTTGTAAAAGTTCTACAAGATAGTTCTTTCAAGTACAATTTTATTAGTTATTAAGTTTACAAAAGATAGGAAAATAGATGGAGAAATTTTAAGACATTTAGATGCTGATAGAAAAGTAGTGGATAGTATAAGTGGTGGATAGGTTTGCTGCAAGGAATGATTGTTTGCCAAAAGAAGCAAAATGGCTGTGGATAAAACTAACTTTTTGTTCATTTTGTTATATGGAATTGAGAGCTAGGTTTACCAGGAGAAGCATAAAAGCTATTTAAATTTAATCCATGTTTAGCCTGATTGTTTAAATATATTTTAGAGATCAATTCTATTTTTATTTTTTTCTTTTAGACTGTGTGCCATTAGGCACATGGGCCCCTGTTTTAAGTTTACATTTTAGCCCCTCCTCCCTCTCAGGAGCTGACTCCACACCCTGGCTACTAGGGAACAGGAGGCCCAGTAGCTAGCTCAAGTCAGAAAATTACTCAGAAACCTTACCAAACACATAGATAAATGTGTTGTTGAAGGCTTTCACGGCCGGCATACGAAGGCTGGTGTGGGTTTTCCGGGCTCTGTGGCCGTGTTCTGGAAGTTTTGTTTCCTAACGTTTCGCCAGCATCTGTGACGGGCATCTTCAGAGGGCAGGAGCACAGACAGGAGCAGTTCTGGGCACAGAGAGAAATGCTCCTGTCTGTGCTCCTGCACTCTGAAGATGCCGGTCACAGATGCTGGCAAAATGTTAGGAAACAAAACTTCCAGAACATGGCCACACAGCCCAGAAGACCCACACCAGCCTACATAGATAAATCTTCTTTAAAAATCTCACACTTAACTACTCTTCACCTCTCATTTTTATGACCAGTTTCCACCCAAGCTTCCCTTTTTAGCACTTTCTGGTTCTCTGCTTTGAGCAGCTCCAAGCAGCAGCGTCAGGCTCTCAGTGGTAAGAACAAGGGATTGAGAAGAGCTCCAAAGGATCTTTGCACATTAGGGGAGTGGGCATCAAAATGGCAGATGTCATTCAATGTGAGCAAATGTAAAGTGGGAGAGATTGGTGCCAAAAATCCTAACTACTCATAGAAACTAATGGTATCAGAGCTAGCAGTGACTGATGAAGAAAGCAATTTTGGAATAATGATAAACAGTTCAGTGAAAGTGTTGATACAGTGCGCATTCATGTAAAAACAAAAAGCCAACAGCATGTTAGGGATAATGAGAAATGGTACTGAAAGTAGAAGTGCCAATATCATAATGCCTTTACATAAATCAATGATGCAACTGCATCTGGAATATTGCATGCAGTCCCGATTGTTGCACTGCAAAACAATATAGTGGAGCTAGAGAAAGTTCAGAGGACAGCAACTAAGATGATTACGGGATGGAACAGCTTCCCTATGAGGAAAGGTTGTGACATTTGGGGCTTTTTAGTCTAGAAAGGAGGCAAATGAGAGGGGACATGATTGAGGTGTACAAAATTATGCATGGTGTGGATAAAGTGGACAAGAAGAAGCTATTTTCCCCTTTCCAAAATACTAGAACCAGAGGTCACCCAATGAAATTGAATACTGGAAGAATCAGGAAAGACAAAAGGGCTTTTTCCCCCCAACACATAATTGACATAATCAGCTGAACCCTGGTAAGACAGAGTGGCTGTGGATTGGAGGCCCCTCAGATACAGGGCACATGTAACAACTTTGCTCCATTCGGTTCCAGTTTGTTTCCGGGTCCAATTCAAGGTGTTGGCTATCATCTTTAAAGCCCTACATGGCATGGGTCCAGGTTACTTGAGGGTCCATCTCACCCCCATTACATTGACCCATCCCACTCGGTCTGGTAGAGAAGGCATGTTGTGGATCCCGTCAGTGAGAGAATGTCGACTGGCAGGCTCTAGGAGGAGAGCCTTCTCTGCCGTTGCCCCCGCCCTATGGAATATTCTCTCTGCAGAGATGAGGCGGACCCCTTCCTTCCCAATTTTTCAGAGGGAATTGAAGACTTGGCTCTGCCAACTTGCCTGGGGCGAGGAAAGATACAATCGATCCTGGGGATGGATGGCACCTTGACGATGCACCCTGAGTTTATTAACACCTAATTAACATCTGCGTCTTGGAAATATTACAAAGGAAGTGTGTTTTTAACATATTTTAATTAATATTTATCTATTTTAATCAATATTTATTCTATTTTTACTGTAAACCATCCAGAGTCACCCCACAGTTAGATAGGCAGTGACCAATTTGAAATATAAATAAATATAAATAAAAAAATAGTTAAACTTTGGAATTTGCTTTCACAAGATGTAGAGCTGGCTACCAGCTTGGCTGGCTTCCAAAAAGGGTTGGACCAATTCACGGAAGTGATGGGGATCAGTGGCTATTAGCCTTGATGACTGCCTCTGAAGGCTATCTGCTGAGAGACTAGTGGGCTTCCTTGTGCAATTGGGTTGGCCACTATGAAAAAAACCTCTAGACACATCCAGCAGGGCACTGCTTATGTTCTTATTCATTTAAACCCCGACCTACCTTATCAGATGACAGCAGATAAATAGGAGTTAATGAAGGAATAGTACTTAATTCACAGCTCAACCCCAGTAGCTTCAGGATTTCAACAAGTACATCATATCTTCTAGCATTGCTTATTTTGAGCATATTGAAATCATCCTTAGATCGACATAAACTTTTGACATTCACTTCCAAATGTGCCTATAAAGACAAGGCAGAAAAATTATCCTTAATATTGATTGAAAACACCCTTTTAGAACAAGGATCAATAGTCATCTATAGGGTCAAACAACTGTGTAACATAATCATACATTTTTCTTGTTTTGATTAATTTATTGTGTCACTTGAGTTATTAAATAATCAAATATTAAATTTACTGTATACTGGTGAAAAATGCACCACCCACAGATAAGCTGACTCTTATTTTTCATGGTATTTTGGTTAAAAATCTGAGGATAAACTTATCCATGGATGGACTTATACGCGAATATATACAGGATATACAGGTACTTTAAAAAAGTATTAACATATATACTTGTGGATAAACCTAACCCAATTTTGTGGGTGCATCCATGAGTATATGCAGTAACTAAATAAAACTATTAATCAAACATTAATTATTAATAAAATTGTATCTAAATATTGCGGAAATACAGAAGGCAACAACAGTAATCGTAAGAGAAGGAATACTATCACTGTCAGTTTTCTGTTAAAATTATTAACACTGTTTTCTCAAATTGACTAGAATTCATTTAAAACATTACAGGTGGTCCTAATTATTCATGGGGTTCTGTTTCAATATAAAACAAGGAAGAACAAAATTGCAAATAATGAGAACTTGAGTCTATAAGAATTGTGGGATTAGGTTCCAGAGCCTATGGCATCCTCTTCCTCCCAGAGTAGTCATTTGCATTTGCTCCTCTTTGTCCTCCCAGATGACCTTAAACAAAGTAGGTTACAAAAGCACAAAAGTCTATCTACCATTCGTGCATTGGTAAAGTAACAAAAAACAAGGCTCAGACTGCAGATACATGAAAACCTTTTAGTGTAAACTGAGGTCTGGTCTTTATCAATCATGTCACATGAGACTGGGGATAGTGAAGGCCACCTGTATATAAAGTTCACTTAACCTTAATTATGGTATTGAAATACCATTGTCTTTTTATCAGCTGAAAGAAACTTCAGCATAAATTCCTACTACAAAAGAAGAATAAATGGCAATCATGCAGTACAGCAGACTCCCACTTACCTTAACATTACTTAAAAATTCCCAAGAACTATATATACAGTAAGGCTTTTCGACCTCTCCTTTCTCGTTAAAATCCATTTCAACTCCCAACTGCCACCATGAGTTTAAGGGATCCTTCAGAATAACAACATGCAAGGTGTACAAAGACCCAAAGCCAGACAGGATGGGACCAATGACATATTCCTAATTTCTTCTGAAATAGTTGAAGTGCTTTCTGTTTATACAAAAGGTACTTTGAATCCAAACTGTCACTCACCAGTTTTCTACTATATTTAACAAATAGGCTTGCATAGGCTGCTACCCAAAGTTGTGCATCTTTCATAAAAATTGATTTGTCTATCATTTACCACTGTTCTGAAAATAGCACTATTTAAGAAAATATTTGAAAAATATCAAACAAAATAGAACCTGTTTATAATGTACCTGAGACAGAATTGCTTCTCCTCCATTATTTCCATATGATAGATGAACAACCATCGTATCTTTATCTGGATTGTCAAAATAACCAAGTGGCTTCACAGGGTTGAGCTCTTCTGAAACGTCCACCTCAAAACATTTTCCACTAGCTAGAACATTTAATTTAATTTCATTGTTCTTATCTTTTGAAAATACTAAGGTTTGTATTGTGTCCATTATTTCATTCTTGCTCTTTATTTGTACACCACCAAATGTGAAAGAGGTAGAAAGTCCCAAAATCTTCCCACCTTTTGACATAAAAGCTAGAAACTGTTTGGACACAGCTTCTGAAATGGGTTCTGATACAGCAATAATCAGAAGCATTGCATTGTCAACCCAAGGAACAGTCAGAACTTGTTTCTCTAACAACTGGTAGATGGTGTAAGCATTAATATCAACACAATCCATTATGACTGATTTTATTTCTTCAAATTTAACTTTTTTAGAATCAGAACCAAGATAAATTAAAATATTAGGAGGCTTCCCAGTCAAGTTTACTCTTTGCATATTTCCTGTTATACAATCACCACTAACTTCTTCTACACTGCCACTATAATCATCAGGAAGATCTGGGATATTTTCCGCAGAGGCAAATTTAACTGACTCAATTGTACTGTTCTCCAGTTCCAAGCATTCATGGCAGCTGGAAAGATGTAAGTGATGATGTTCTGAAGTATCTCCTTCCTTTTCAGATAATTGCTCAAGTTCTTCATGATGTTCATTTATTTTCTGCATTCTGCATTTCTCTTGGTGCATTTCTTGATCACCACTTCCTGCACAATCAGCAGCTTCCACCTGAGATTTATCAGTATTTTCAAAAAGTGAGTCTTGTGACAGTTCACCAGTCTGTATCTGACCAGCTTTCTCCTCCTCTTTGGTACTTGGAGCCAATTTTAATTCTTCCAGGGCTGATTTCTTCAGGTCCACAGCTAATACATGTTAAACAAAATACATAAAAATAGCAGTGCTAAATAATTCTGCCTTTAATATAAACTTAAACTGATAACCCAATCCTAAAACACATTGTGCAGACTTGAGTGCATTTTACTTCCAGCATGTTTGTAATGCAACATAATGTTACATTTCTGCAAGTATGTAATTTAGTTAACCTTCCTCTCCCTTGAATAATGAATTATGCAAAGATAAGGATGTACTATATTCATCAATTTATGAATGGGACATACTGAAACTCTGAATCATATTGTTCAGGGTCAGTGTTCCTAGAAAAAAATCCTCTTAACTGGAAGTGGTTCAAGGTAGACTAGGAGTAGTCTGGTCCCAAAAGAGGACTGTTCCATTCAGAATGCCATGTTTCTATCTATAGAATAGAATCAATATCTATACCTCCTGGTTTGGAAGATTTGAACTGAACTGCTCCCAGAACAAGATGATTCATAAGGATGTTTAGCATGGTCCTAAGAGAAAAGGAATGTCTGGCGTTCTATAGAATTTTCTGTTCCTGGTAAATTTGACTAATCTCTAGGCACAGATAAAATGTTTCATGAAATTATGCTACTGATGGCTAGACATATAGACTGGAGTTATATACTGCTTTCTATCCCATAATAATGTTTAACTGACTGCTTTATATCTTGTCTTTCCTCTGGGAGCTCAAGATGTATTTAGTACCTCCTCCTCCAATTTTTTTCCACAACAATCCTATGAGATAGGTTGGCTGAGGGAAAGTGATTGGCTATATCTGCTTCTAAAAAAAATTCAAATTCTAAACTTAGAATTCAGTGAAAAGTTAATCCCTGTTATTTCAGTGGTACTTTTCCCAGGATTCAAGGTGAGAATAATGTATTAGTTATAGGGAAGTTCCACTGAAGCTGATATCATATACTCCTGAGCAGTAATGGTCAAGGCTGGGCCTTAAATGCATAACCACATACATGCGATAAATATTAGTCATAATGATTTATAATTCAGTGTTACACAAATGGCCTTTTTCTCCTTCTTTCCATGCCTATTCCAAATTTGCTGGGGGAGAGGGGGGGAAAGAGAAAAAACTGAGGAAAGAAACCATCCAGTGGACTTCTAATTGACAAGCATCAAAGCAGGATGAATTTGCACAGAATGCTGAAGCTCTGAATTTGAGAATAGTTTCCATTAAAACAAATACTTTGGTTGGGTAAAACCAAAATGGGTGATACTTACAGACAATTTTTTGAGGTACCATCCCATTATCCATTTGGAGTCTGTCTTCCAAGAATGCTATCCCAAGGCTACTAAAATTATCTATGCTGGCTTCAGCAAATAATATGTAGGGCTTCCCAGTTTTAAAGGCCAAAGGAGAACAAAAATCTGAACACTTCACAATCTGAAGAAAGATATACAGTATATTTTCACATTGATGGGTATACAGTTAGAATACTGAAAGGCACTGCAAAATTAAACTGACATTCCTACTATTAACAGTGTACAGTTGTAATTTCTAAATTCAGTTAAAAGAGATTAAATGCATCTACCAAGCCATCTTCCAAGTTATACTCATAGTTAATGGAAAACTAATGGGAAGAATAATAAATTCCAATTAATATTGATCATGATAAATGAGAAAATAGAGAAGAAAGAAAGAAATACAGGATCAGGAGTTAACAGACCTATACAGTTCCTATGGAAGCTCAACTCAATTTACCTAAGAGCTATGTAAAAAAACATTATCAAGCTCTTATGAGGGTTCCTAGATATTTCCGTGGAGCAAGAACTGGGAAATAGCTATAATTTGGACACATTATCTTCCCCATTAAGAATTGGCTTTTAAAAACAAAAATCAGTACTTCAAATTACTTTAAAGACTTATTAGCAAAAATATCTTAAAGAAAACTCACCTTTTTTGCTGAGCAAGTTACAGCTTGTGAACTACTTGCTTGAATGAAAATACCTTCAGTTACAAATGTAATATGTTCAGCTTCAAATACTTGTTCCAAATAACTAAAAGGTGATACAATAAGTAATGTCCATTTGTTTAAATCATCAAGGGACTGAAAAGAAAAAAAAAAGATCTTGCAAAAAATGTTAGCTTAAATCAGCTATATAATTTTAGAAAAATGCAACAAGCGCCATATATACTTTTTGAACTCTGGAATCTGTCCAACTCTTGATGTATCTATTCATGAAGACATCTTTTATAGCAATTTAAATGCTGACCTTAAGAAAGATAAGTCTATTTTAATTCTAATTTTAATCAAGAATAAAGACACAGACACAGAAAAAATATTAGAGCCACATCCATTCTGAATGGTCAGTATTTAAATATACCAAATAGAAGTCTCCAGCTTTGCCATTACCAAATAAGTGAGAAATAGTTTAATATTAATAGTACTGCCTATTAATATTAATAGACAAATTTGAAATATTAAGATTTTGCTACTTTTTAAAATAATTAAAAAAATAAAATACACGAAGTACCTTCATGGGAACATAAATTGTTAAGTCTTTTAGGGAAGAGATGACCGGTTGACTTCTCAAAACAAGGAAATAAAGGAAATTTGAGACAGAACATGTGATCATAGAAATATGAAACACTAGAGGGAGACAAAGACTCCAGGCAGGAAAAAAAAAATAAAAGAGAAAGAGAAAAGCCTGTCTTTTACTTTTGCACTTGATGAACAGCAGTGAAACTTACAGAAATGACACTGTAAGTGTATCACACTCAAGACATTTCAAAAGATTTTTGAAGAAACGGAAAAGCTTGCAGCTACAATGATAGTAACAATATCCACTCACACAAATGCATTATTCGAAAGAGATCTTAAAGCAGAAATGAAAGATGTGAAGGAGCATAATTTGGAAGAATTTACAGGAGTACAGAATGAAAAAGACAAATTTTAGCTTATGTAGAACTATGGGAAAATAAAACAAATTGTGGACTATAAGAAAGAGATGAAAACTAGAGAGGAAATATTAAGCCAATAGATGGAAAATGACCTGGATAATAACTTATTACTGGATTTACAAAAGAGAGCTGTCAAAGTTTTGGAAAAAATTTTTGAAATGGGAGAAAGAAGATTTGGACAGATCAATTCCTATGACAGCATCCTAATGTTAAATTAAGGATTAAAAATGTTGGAATATTGAGCAAAAGAAAAGAATATAGATTTGCTTGATCAGGGTTAAAATAAGAAATATTTCTATAAAATTCTGGAAATCCTTTATGGGCTTTTTGCTGACATTGGACAGAAATGTTAATGAACTTTGGATTTGTGGATGGATAAGAGTTGGAATATGGGAAGAAGTGATTCATGTAATGTAATCTTAAAGTGGGTGGAGATATTAAGTTTGCTTATATCTGCTGTAAAGAAGATCAGAAGTAACTTCTTTATTCTTTATTCTTTCTTTTTTCTTCTTTCTGCACTTTTTATTTTTTTCTGTATTCCTTTTCTTTTAGATTTTAGTTTGTATAATTTATTATTCTTAAAATCTTTAATAAAAAATATTACAATTGAATGAGAACCAGCATGTGTAGTAGGTAAGATGCTGACTAATGAATGGGAAGATCCAGGTTCTAGTCCTCCATTAACATGAATGCCAGCTGACTGATCTTGGGCCAGTCACTCCCTTTCAGCCCTAATCAGTGTCAGGTTCTGAGACAAGTTGGCTGATAAAGAAAAAAACCTTGTTACACTATGCATCGATAGCTTTGCTTTAAGAATTAGGTGAGTGCAATGATCTTGCAAGCATGTGAGACAACACTAAGAAGATAATATAACCAAAGGCAGAAAAAAATTACATGAGCAGGAGGGGGAAAAAATATTTAAACTAGGAACAGGAATTTCTGATCCTGTAGATTTTGATTTAACCTTTTTCTCAATCCACACATTTAAAGATGTAACCTTAATATATTCCTGAATTCTTCAAATCCATATCTGCTTTTACAGATATCAAAGTTTTATTCACTTGGTTATAACTCTCAAAACTTACATAATTTAATCAGACAAACAGTACTTTGGTTTTAAATATGTATAGTTTAATGCTTGGCTTTTAGCTATATTATAATTGATATAGTCAATCACAACATTTTATTGTTTTATTGGGCTACTTTTCACAATGACTTCTGCCACCACTGTTACTATAAGTCTTCTATATTACACCTAAGCAGCAGGAATAATATTGGCCAATTTTTGAATTTATTTTGTATATAGTTCAACAAAAATAGAAGGCATAACAGGAAATGGACTGTAACATTTGAAAACTTTATGTCACCTGTGTAACCTACTTTAATTTACCACTGATAAAGCTGCAGTTTCTGTCAAACATATGAGATTTTCTGGGTTTATATTACATTTTGGGGGAAAGTATAGATATAGACCAAGTTGTAATTCAGTGCATGAATCTTCAGGAGTGACCAGTATGTTTATAATTGTGCTTAATAACATTCCAATTTGTTACATATTTCAAATGCATACCTGTACATATGTTTAGTTATATAATGTTGTTCTCGGGAAATCAGTATAATTATTACTTACAAGTTTCTAAGATAAGCCAGGCCAGCACTATCCCATCTTATGGGCAGGGTAGAGATATGACATAATTGTAGTCTTGCTGAATTCTTTTGTTTGTTATGTATTATTTATGGATGTTCAAGATGCAAAGTGTTTCCCCATGATAAGGAAAATTTGTTTGGAAAACTAGCTCAGTGTTCTGTTCAACATCTACTGTAATCTTCTCAAATGAATTGTACTTCTCTTTCCATATCCCCCAAGCAATAAAAAGTTGGCTACCAATTATGGGAGTTGGAGAACAACACTTCTGGTTGATCAGGTTGGAAAGGCTAACCTTTCACCCTACCAGAAATATCATGGTGAGTTCACACATTACAAATTTAAGACACAGACATTCTGCACTAACACATAACTCAAACACACATGTATACAATCATATATTTACCACTGCATGCATTTATTAGGTACGTGTACCAGTGGGAATGGGGAACAATCTGATGTTTTCAACAGCACAGAATTTTTAAAGGTATGCCATTCCAGTCCATTACTCTAAAAAAATATTGGCACTTACTCTGAAATCTGATGAAACCTGCTTTTCCTGAGATTTCAGCTGATAAAAGTTTTAAAATTGTGCTACCTTACTACTTAATAGCAAGTGCTCCTAAATTATGATACATCAGTGTGCAAGCTGCCTTGGTAAATTTTAGAGCAGGGAAACAGACAAGCTGTAACCAGTATATTGAGCAGTTAATGAAGTATCAGTGGCTCTTCCCACAAATTCAGCTTCATCAGGTATTTCCTGCCTACCATGGACCTGTCCAAGGAACAGCTATTCCCGTAAGTTTTCAGGTTCCCTAATAATGCAGGTGTGTGATAGCAGCACTCCCTAACCCTTGCACTTAAACACCCACACCTCCCTTTCCACGCGGTCCATCGTACGACAGGCCCAGCCCTCCCTGGCCGAGTCTCTGCCCCTGCACATCACACCTGAGTCTCGCCAGTGAAGAAAATCTTGTCGCCCACCCTGAGGCAGATTATCTCCTCGGAGAGGCGGGGTGCCTCCTGTTTGCAAAGCGGAAGGTGGGGGGGCTGTTGATCCAACGTGAGGCGAGGACAACCGAGGCTGGAGGAAGAGCTGCAGCCGGAGGAGGAGGAAGAGCAGAACGTAAACGAACACCTGGTTCGGTACAGCCGGTGCACTGTGCGCCGGATGAGCTCAGCCGAACAAGCCCCCCAGCGCGCCCACAGGTACAAGTAGCAGAGCGTGATCAGCATGACGCGAGGGGGAGGCGTCGGGGACCGCCAACGGCCGTTCACGGCCAGATTTCCATTCCTGCATCAGCTCGGCAGAGCGAAGAGCGGCGGTGGAGCCGCGGCCTCCGCTTTCTGATTGGTTGCCTCGCTTCTCCTCACGCGAAGACAAAGAGGGTGCTGATTGGCCAGGAATCGCAATCCCTCCCACTCTGCCTTGGGTCTTGATTGTCCGCCGAAGCTGGGGCGAGCCGGCCGGGAAATTCCCGCGCTCTGTTTGCCGCGTGGTTCTGCCTGAGATGGGAAAGCTTCCCAGTTCGAAAGAGGAGGAGGGAAATATTTAAGGAGGGCGATTTCCCTGCAGAACACTTTCCCAGTTCCAGTTCCCGTATCTGCCTTAAAAGTTACTGCTACGCATTAAGGTTTTCATCTTTGCCTGCAGCGAGCAAGTCATGCTCTGCGGCTTATGTAACTGACTAGCTAGTTTTAGGAGGTGCACCTCGAGGGCATTGAATTAATCCGGCCAAGCATTCTTCCAGGAGGAACAACTTTAAATACTATCGTTGTGAGAAGGTACCAAAGCAATTTAAATTACAACCCCGTAAGCAGACACAAAAGGTTTTTATATTTATTTAATTTATATAGCTTAATAAAGTTGGGAGAAGTCCCAAGGAAAAAATGGGGGTTGATGGTTTCACACAACATAAAAACATAATCCTATACAAATGCCAAACCGTATGAATGGACATGGCTATGGCGCAGCCAGTGTCTAGTCTTTCCTAATGCCTGTTGTCGCCACATGCCGTTCCACACATATAATTTGCTATTTTGGTACTGTCACCTTTAAAACTCAGGCTCCTGAATTTGGCGTGGAGTTGATAAAAACTTAATCCCTGAATTTGGGAGGGAGACTTACTTTGCAAAGTGGCTTTTCCATCCCTCCAAACAAATCATGAGTAATTTAGGCAAAGCGGAAAGCGTTTGTTAAGGGACGTCAATTTTTTTATAGGGTGGAGAAACAAATAATATATTTGGTATATGTGATGCATCAGAAAGCAACAGATCAAACAATAAAAAACATTAGTTAGACGTGAGAATTAAACAGTAGAAAACATCGATCCTAGATAACATTCCACAAGCGGCAAATTTATGGGTTACATCACCCCCTTTCCCAGTCGAATTTGTATCTTTCTTAATGCTTGCAAGTGTACTTGAAGGACTTCCAGAATACATTCCCTATTCTTTAGTTGCTGAAAAGAGTAGCTCTCGCATATCAAAAGAAGAAATGGCTTTGGCTAAAAAGAAAACAGGGTTTCCTGAACTTCAAAAGGAGGCATGGTTGCCATGCTAAAATGCTAATATAAAATTCCAGGTAACAATACCAAGAGCTCTTTCCCTGTTTCTTTCACAGCAGATTTCTCATTTATTCGAGGAAGAATAGCAGAAAACAACGGAGCCAAGTACTGCTGATTACTTAAAATAAATGTTACAAAGAGATCTCTCTGCTGCTTCCCCCTCCCCCACAAAAGCAGAATATTTAACAAGTTAGACTTGCAAAATATTCAGTGGATGCTATTTTCATCTAGAGGATATTTTCATGTTTCTTTCAGGATTAAGTCATAAAGAGATAACATTACCTTTGCATTTATGCTTATAAAGGGCTTACTGCAGCCAACTGAAGATGATGTTCAGAGTGTTGGTAGGAGAGACTCTGCTTTCGGTTTCACGTTTGCAACTATATATACTGTAGAACTAGACAACCCGTGACCCACTGAGTCATTGTTTGAGAAATATTTCCTTACTGAAACAGAATGACCAAGGGCAAAAAAGCAGTGCTGCCGACTTCCCCATTGACTTTGCTTGTGGAAAGCTGGTAGGGAGCATCAGAAACCAACCTTCCTTCCTTCCTTCCTCCCTTCCTTTCCACATATAATATAGGCTTGTGCCATATGCCCTCCCCTCAGGAGGGCTGCCATGAAGCTGCCTCCTCCTTGATTGAGCCATGGAACTGTGTGCCACTTTGCTGGGGGGAGATGGAGCAAAGGGAGCCACAGACTGCGAGGAAAACTGAACCCTGCTCCTCATTTTGGCGTGTCCCCAAGGCCCCCCTCCCTCAAGGGAAGAAAAGGGTTCACTTGTCAACCACTGGCACTCCCCAGCCAGCCCTATCTCACCAGCAGCATCCAAGTCGCTCCCTCATCCTTCTCTTAATGCCTACCGCCATTAAGAGATTTCCAATTTCTATGTTTCCAAAGCACCCAATTGCTGCTTACCTGTCGGACCTTGCCACAAGCCAATTGGTGCAGGGGACAGAGGGAGGTAGGAAAGAGATCGGGGATACGCCCATAATGATCACTTGACCTGGGCTGACCACAGTGATGCAGCAGCACAGCAGTGCTGAAGCAGCCACAAATTTCCCAAATTTCAATCTCACAGGAGTAATGGGT
Source organism: Python bivittatus (assembly GCF_059951505.1). Classification (NCBI taxonomy): domain Eukaryota; kingdom Metazoa; phylum Chordata; class Lepidosauria; order Squamata; family Pythonidae; genus Python; species Python bivittatus. Next base: position 20,194,377 of record NW_028277074.1, read on the forward strand.
CCTGGATTTTCGATGCACTCTGTAAGTTAGCCCATTTGAGATACCTTGGTTCAATAATTGTTGCCCTATTTTGCCCAGTTGAAGGTTATAGTCACAAGAGTTTTAGTAGTATATAGATATTAAGAAAAATGAAAGTCCCCCACTGAGGCTGGTTTTTCAGTGCTGATGGAAGACTGCCAAAAGTTGATTCAGAGGCAGGCTTCTGACAGAATGTAAGTTAACAGAAAATGACATGCATTTGTCAGGAAATAACTTCGAAATAAATGGTATGTATAGTGGCCAACAGTAAGGTAAAGGTTTTTTTCATGAAGGAAATGCATTGGAAATAATCCATATCTTTTAATTTGAATTAGAAATTGGGACAAAAACCACCTGATTGAGAAGTCTGGGCAAAAGCATAGTATAATTACTGAATTTCTAAGATCTATTAACTTTCCAAGGAATATAATCAAAGTATATTTCATTCCTGTCAAATTTATAATAATCTTTCCAGAAGAAATCATTGTTATTATATTGGTGGGAAAGATAGCTTAAACTTTTCCTATGGCCATTTTCTCCATTAAAACAAGAAATCTGAATCTTATATTTATCCCATAGGAAGTCTTTTAATAGAAAGAAAAACTCATTTAGGTATACAGAGTTTAATTGGTATGTAAGATATTTTTGGTATTTCAGATTGCATATGTTTTGGCTGAGCACTAAGAGTTATTTTATATTTATATTTTCTATATCAAATTTGTCACTGCCCATCTTGTTAAAAAAACGACTCTGGGTGGTTTACAGAGAAGCTAAAATCCGTTAAAAATATAATGTAAAATGGTCCTGAATAAATAATAAATATAGTCCAAGAATTTATGTTAATTGGCAAGTAGCTCAGGGAGCATCATCAGGGCGCCAGCCACCCCCAGGATTGGGTAAGATTCTTGTTGTCCCACACAAGCTGGCATTAGATAAGTTAGATAAATGTTCCAGCCTTCCTCCAAGAAACTAATTTCAATCTTAGAAGCATTTAGTTTATGTTGAAATGGGATGACTGGACAGCACCAAGTAAGTTCATAGTTGACTCTGCTGGTAGTCCTTGTTTAGTGATTGCCTCGTACAGCGACCATTCATGGTTACAACGGTGATGAAAAAGTAACTTTGCAACCAATCCTTGCGTATATGACCTTTGCAGGTCTATAAAGCAAGGAAAAACTGAAGATCATAAACAGTCATGGTTTCACTTGGTGACCACTTTGCTTAACAACCAAGTTGCTGGTCCCAACTGTGGTAGCTAAAAGAGGACTACCTGTATTTGAATTGTGTCTTTCTAGTGTAACCTAACCTTATACCAAATTCTTCCCCCTACTCTGCTTGATCAGGCCCCATTTAGAATGCTGTGTCCAGATCTGGGCATCATGGTTCAAAATGGACAGTGACAAATTGGAAAAAGCTTAGAGGATGACTACAAAGATAGTGAAGAGTCTGGAAACTAAGCCCTATGAGGAATAGTTAAAAGATCTTGGAAAACAATATTAGCCTACAGAGAATACAAGAGGAAAAATGATAGTTTTCAAATATCTTAAAGAGTTATCACACAGAAGAGGGAGTAGACTTATTCTCTAATGCCCTAGTAGCAATGAGTTAAAAGTACAAAAAAGGAGGTTCAGGCAAAACATCAGAATGGGACTTGTGATTGAATTATCAGTCAGTGGAACAGGCTGCCACATGAAGAGGTGAGTTCTCCTTCATTAGAGTCTTCAAACAGAGACTGAATGGTCATCTGTCAAATGCTTTGGTGGATCCTGCATTGAGCAGGGGATTGGACTAGATGACCTGAAAGGGCCTTCCAACTCTGATTCTCTGATTGTAAACTACATGTTTAGGATAAAAAAACTAGATTAAATGTTAAGTTCTAGGTACTTTTTTCAATCATTCTAGATTTTGCTCACTAATAGCTAATGTCCTGTTTTTGCAGTAGATTTGGGGTAAGGCATCATAACTCCAGTTTTTTCTCTTCTCTGTGTTATGTTCACTTAAGTGTTAAGCCTGCAGTTCTGTAACCATTTACCTAGGAATAAAATTCATTGAATTCATTTGAGTAGACCCACACAGAATTGTAAAAAGAATTATGCCATCTATTATTTATATACCAATTTACCAGGCAAAACTGAAATATGAATCAGTGGTCCACAAGCTTTTTTGCTGGAAGTATATATACCAATTTACTGCAATATGCTACAATTTCTTGTGACATCTCCAAAATCTATTTTAACCATGACTGAAGAATAAAACTAGAAAACAAATGTATTGACACAAGTTAGGAAAATTACTTTAATTGTTAACCAGCATGTATATAAATACTATGATTTGTTATGAAGCAATTACATTCAAGACTGAGGTCTGCATTTCAACTGGAATTATTTACATTGTTACTTTCATATTGGAACACACTGTGTATATATCACCTTAAAAGTCTGAACTTTGTTTGCTTTAGCTGCTATATTTTCTACACATATGGAAGAAAATCACATCTAAGTGACTAAGGGTAATTATTCTGGGTCTCATCCAGCATAACTCTTCTATTACACACTTATCTAAGCTGCTTTATAATAAACATGATCTTAATTTTAGATAGTGCACCATGTTAAAAGAAACATAGATGCCAAATTTGGTAGCTTTATGTATAAGCTCTTGGAATGTATCCTTAAATAATATACTCTTTAGCTGGTATAGGAAACAGGATACTATTGAGAAGTGACTAAATTCACTAAGTCAAGTAAACCAAAAGAAAAGAAGTCCAGTTGCCATGACTCAACCTCCAGATACATATCAGGATATTTCAAGAGAAGAAATGAAAAACTGTATTTGCAGCATACAAGAATGAAACAGCACGGACTAAGGGTGAATGAATCAAAGTTGTGGAAACAGGATGCCCCAAGAGAGTCTACCTAATCCTTAAAATGCAGTTTAACTATTGCAGCCTTATTTTAGGCTGATTTATGTAAACTCTGAAGTCAAGTGCTTTGGCACCTTATTGTCAATATTTCTATATCACATTGCAGATGAGCAGATTTTAAATAGTTTCTGTCATGAACCTCTACATTAATCTTCTTTGCTACTTAGAAAAAACATTTTGTTTACTTCGTGAATAGGAATATCCCTTAATGCAGGAATTGCTTCTTCTTGTGGCATTTTCTGTTTTTGATTTTTTGCATAGTGATCTGTAAAAGATTTTTAAAAATCATAAATAATACATTTTTTGTTTGATTAGGGCAAATGTATAGAGAATGCAATTTTACTTGCAGAATCATGTTAATGCGCTTCTTCCAATAAACCATAACTACTCCAGGTTCTCCCAAGTCAAAAAGCTAAATATCATATGTTTCACTATTCAAAATCAGTGAAGTATAGCCTGCTTTACAATTCAAATCCCAGGAAATAAAAGCTGGAATGTACAGGAGAAAATCTTTTCATCACTATGTAATTTCAAGTGATGATTAGGCACTGCATAATTTAATACTCCTTTATCACCAGGTCAAAGCTAACATGTTCTATGCTAAGAAATATTATAAGGCTAAGCTAGTTTTTATAAGAATTCTGGAAGCAGCGTTCAACATCAGCCCCAAATGAGCTTATTTGACTTTTGATCTTCTCAGAGTTTCATGTTCTAAATCTCCTTTATTGAACTTGTTACAAATTGTAAAACCTTTTTTTGGGGGGGGGGGTTTGCTGTTGACCAGCATCTTTCTAAATAATTGCCTGCCTTTTGTTGGCTCAAGAAAGAAATGTGCTGAATCTGAGGTGAGACATGCAGCTACCAGAAAGAAAGCTTTCTCTAGACTGCTGTCTGTTAATTAAATTCTCTTCCTAGTGAGGCCCTGCTGCCAGCTTCACTAACTTTTAATAACACATTTTATGCTTTTACGTTTCCCTCCTTTGTCTATACAGGTAGTCTTCATTTAGAGACCGTCTTGGACAGCGACTGTTCAGAGTTACGATGGTGATAAAAAAAGTAACTTTGGGACCAATACCTGTCTGCATTTACATCCTTCACAGCATCTCTCTCTCAGTCACCATTATAGTCAGTATGTGCTGTCCTGCGCCTTTTTCTTTTTCTCCCTCTCAGAGAGCAGAGAGATTGCCTAAACAAGCTATCTCTTCCTAAGCTGCTTTTCTCTGCAGTGTGTTCCTGAAAAGGGTTAAACTGCAAGTTAACAAGCTCAGCTCTGTGACCTCAATTAGTTGATTAGAACCCTCTAGCTGGCTGGCACTGCTGCCTGACACTGACAAGACTCTAATCTATTTCACACTAAAGGCTTTTGTTTGCCTACTAGGTGGCTTGTAAGCATCAGCATGCTGGGCAAATAGCAAGCGCTAGCGCATTCCTTTCAATGTGTATTCCCCATCGTGTGCCTGCTTACTCTCTTATAAACCCTTCTCTCCAATGAATGGAAATACAAACATCAATTCTCTTGCTAATTATCCCATTGCCGGGGTTAGCATTCCAAAGGAGTGGAGGAAAAGGGCTATAAGATTTGCCCTTTTACCCGGTTTCCTCATGAGTCGAGTTCCAGAAACCTTCCCTGCTGTTTCGATTCATCCGGCTGTTTCTTCTGATCTTCTAAAGCAAAGGAAAGCTGAAGTAAAATTGTAAGCATAGTCTCATTCATGTGACTTTCACTTAGCAACCGCTTCACTTAACAACCATGCTGCCAGTCACAATTGCAGCTACCTTAAGGTATCCACTCATTAAAGTCAGTGCTTCTTGTCAGGGAGCAGCATCTTTTTTCAGGCTGTTGCAGAAGCCTGAAAACATTCAGGCATTTGAATGAGAAGAAATTAGGTACTGCACTTGTATAATCTTTCTGAAGGTTGCACAGTTGTACTGTTTTCTATATATTTAACCTTATATTAAATGAAACAGGTATAAATATTTGCAGGTCAAAACCATAATGGTTCCATTGTTCAACTCATAACAGCAATCTCAAAACAATATGTAATGCTCTCTTTTTGTCAGATTCTAATTGCCTCAACTTTATTTTCCACATCGTTCCACACTTCACTGGTAGCACAGGAGGAGAAGATAATAAGTTGCCCAAGAAACAGCAGAATCTTAATCCATTATTGGCATTCTCTAGTCTTGACTTGTGCATGTAAACTAGAATGTTCGATGATCTGACCAGGAAGAGTGGATCAGCAGAAATAACCTTCCCATTTCCTTCCCATTTCCAAAATAGAATAAATATATGAAGGAATTTGACTGAAAGCAAATTGGACCAAAGAGGCTTAGGGGAAAAAACTCACAAAGATTCTATAGGAAGTGTACTGCTCAGGATTTAATTTATTTCCAAATTGTCTAGGGCTTATATACAACAAAAATTCCTAATTCTCTTGATCTGCCAAGGAAAGATCTTTTTTTCTTATTCATATGACAAAAGACCATGCTCTGCTTTAAAACCTTATATAAATCTCCCAAGCTCCTATGTAAATGGAAGAAGCTGAGCATTATTCTGTAAATTATCAATATTTTATGTCTCTTTCAATTGTACTTGCTTTGTGTTTTCTGTTTCGTTGTTTCTACCACTTTGGAAACCTTCTGAAAAGTGGATTATAAATTAGGATATAAAATGTAATGATGCAAACAATACAACATCAAGCAGAAAACCCACATATTTTAGGGATTAATATGCTTGTCTCACAATAAAGTGTTAAAGAGTAGATTAAAAATAGTTTTTAGTATATTTTTCTGTAGTTCTGATGTACGTGCTTACCTGTTACCGTATGTGTAGAATTAAGTGGAGCTGTGCTGATCATGTTAATACCAAAGAGGAGTATGTAGCCTATTCCCACAGCAACTAAAAGATATACAGGCAACGCAACAGCCCAGAATCTAGGAAGCAGAAACAGTACTTGAAATGGGGCCTCTTACATGTGGGAAAATCGAATAACAAACAACTATCTATCAGTATATCGTAGCACACCAGAAAAAGAGAAGAGAATCTACAATATGATAAGGGAATGGACCGGTTTCTTTGGAAAGAAAGTCTAAAATACTAGGGACCTTTTAATACAAAAGTCTGAGAATGTAGAAAGACAAGTTAGAAATATATAAACTGTACAGTGTGAATGGACAGAGATTCTCTCTCTATTTTAATATACTGGAGCTCCGAAGTACTTGTTAAATGGATAATTCATTGATTCAGAATGGACAAAAGAAAATCTCACAGAACAGACAATTATGAAATTTACTGCTGTAGGACATAGAAACAGCAACTCTTCTCGCTAGCTTACAAAAGGATTAGTGCCTAGAGTTAAAGTTCACGGATGGTAAGTGTTGTGAGAAAAAATGCCCACTTCAATAAGGAACCAAAGTATCTTTTATTGGCATGCACAACTGCAGTGATAACTGAGTATCCTGCCAAAGGAATGCAGAAGAGCCCTGAACAAAGCGAGGTTACAGGTTATATACCTTTGGTTCGTTACATAGAAATAATAAAATATTGTAAATCATACTATGACCTCTACAATTGTAATGTCTCATGTAATACTTAAGGGATGATCTTACTGTGATGCCCCTGCAATCAGGGACTCCAGTCCTGCACCATGTTCCATAAACAATGGCATTTATTGTGACCATATACTGCCTTCTTTTACACCATGGAAAAGACAACAGTCTAGTTTTTGTTATCTGTCTCCTTTTCAGGGTCACAGTTCCAGGTGCCTGGTTTTTACTCTCATGATTTTACTCATACTTAAGCCACGTTCAACATCATATATGTTCTTAAATCTCAACATAAGCCATGAATCAGGAGCCACACACATAATAAGGGGGGGGGGGGAGAATGGGAACGGGGCCAGTGCCTTTACATTCAACTGAAAAGATGATGCAAAATTTTATAATTATTCTTCTGTATCAGCAAAGATGATTCTTATACAAGGTTATATCGTTAAAATATACTTAGTATTTGCAAAATCATTCAGTTGTTTCAATAGGAAAAACCTTTAATGGAAGTGTTAGTAAGAACTTACTTTTGAGGCCAGTATGTTAAGCCCAACGAGAACAGCCAGGATTCAGGTATGTAGGCCCACACAATATACAGAACTACATATATCCGTATATACACATACAGACACAGAGACAAAAAGAAAAAAAAAATTAAGTACATTGGTGAATCCCATTATTTCCACAAAGAAGCCAAGCTTATAATGGAAGAATCATTTTTAATAATAACATTCTACATCCATAATTGGTCTGAGGGAGATAAGTTAGCAATTTCTCAGTAGCATTTTTAACAGCCACAATAACAGAACTGATTTAGTTTTATCTCTGATATAGATAGTCAGCCTTTCTGGCTCATTAGTGGATATTCTGTATGGATATGCATTAGAAAATAACTGAATGTTCATAGCTACAATTGCATGAAGATAAATAATATGTAAGTATCCATTCAACTAAGCAGAAAAAATTCAGTCTAACTTTGTACCAGATAAAAGCTGAGTCAGCTTCTGAGTCAGGTTTTGTCCACTTAGATATTCACCAAAACATGCAATTTGACCAGGAATGCCTACATATTTGCCTAGACCTATATATGAGGGAAGTGTGTAATTTTATCACTTTCAGACTTTATAATGCTATTGCTACTCACTTTCTAGTATCGTGCTTTTGGTGGGGGGCAGTATACATGGAAAAGTTTAAAAATTGTAGGGGTTAGTTTAAAACTTTAAATTGTAGAGGTTAAATATTGGCATATTTATGTTAGCATTATTGTTAAATTATTTAGTCCTCTCATTTCTCTGAATATAACATTTTCAAGCAGTGGATGCTATTGTTAAATCTTACACAGTATCACTGGCTCTAAAGAATAAAAATAATACTTTAACATTTACTGAACAAAATTTGTAATCTGCCCCAAATCTGAGAGAGACTGGGAGGCAAAACAATGCAGAAGAAAAAAAGTATCAGTCTGGTCCTTTTACCAATATGCTGGATATCTCCTATTCATTTAAACTTTTTATTTGGTATGAGATTTAATAACTCTATAATTAAATAACACTGGAAGCCTAATATATTTCCATTTCTAAGTGTAATAAAGGTCTTACAGGTACTCCTTGGTTAACGACAATAATTGGGATTAGAATTTCTATCACTAAGTGATGTGGTTGTAAAGTGTGACGTTATGTGTCTGCATTGCTTAGCAACGACAATCCTGGCAGTCCCCATTGCTGTTAACAGAATCCCACCGGTTGATTGGCAAGGACCTACCCCAATCCAAGCCAGTCCTGGCTTGGTCCTTCCCAGCCCCAAGCCTCGGCAAGGTAAGGGACTGCCTCCTCTATCTCCTCTTGAATTCCCTCCACTTGCCTATCCACCCCCATCTCTGTCCTTTTGGGCGCCTAACTGCTGCTACCAGCTGCCTTGGCTGCCCAGCCCTACCCAGCGCCACACCCATCGTGCCATGTGGCTGTATTGTACCCGCTGGGGCCTTCTTTTGTGCTGCCTTCTTTTGCACTGGTGCAGCTCAGGGCCTTTCACAAAAGAAGCATGGTGTGTGAAAGAAGGCCCCAGCTGTGCCAGCATGAAAGAAGGACCCTGCTAGTATGGAAGCCTGGCTGGTATACGAACAGAGGCCCTGACTGGTGCATAAACAGAGACCCTGGGTGGGGCATGAGAGAAGCCCTGGCTGCACCAATGCAAAAGAAGGCCCCAGCGGGTACAGCAGTGTCACATGGTATGGTGGGCACGGCAGCAGGGCAGTGGGTAGGTGGGCAGCCAAAAGGTGGTTGCAAATGTGGATGGGCCTGAATTTTGTTCACATGACTGTGAGGGTGCTGTGACGGCTGGAACTTTGAAGACTGGTTTTAAGTCATTTCGTTCAGTGCAATTGTAACTTTGAAAGGTTGCTGAATGAATGGATGTTAAGCAAGGACTACCTGTAGTGAAATTCTTTTAAATATAAACAAACACATATATAAAAGATATTTTGTCTGCCATCTTACATATCACTTAAGCATTGAGATCTTATCTATGTTTAATTAGAAGCAAGTCCCACTGAGTTCAACATAGTTTACTCTCATGTGTGCAGCACTTGCAGGACTATGACTCTCAAAGGGTTTATTTTCAGTACGGGCATCATATGCAACATTGCACTTTAACTCTCTGAAACTTTATAAAGCTGTTAATTGTAGCACAGGCAATATGGAAAAGACAACAATGAAATGGAACGGCCAACATACATGTACTATCTTGCTTCCGATACACATTGGGATGTATTGTATCACAACATACAAAGTATTGAGTTTAAATGGATTACTCACTAAAGGCAAATTGAGAGCCCAAGTAAAGAACAAAACCATATATAGCTCTTTCAGGCAATGGGGCTGGTGAGTTTTCAACCATGCTGGTGCTTTAATTTACCTTGAAAGAAAAGGAAAGGGTGAAAAACAATTAGTTTAGTTTGACTTAGCTACAGTCATCAATAATTTCAATTTTCAAAGTACTTGAAAATAAATCTTCTGTATAGCCAAAGAAATGAAATTGTGGTATAAATAGTAAAATGTATAAATATTCAAAAGATACAACCTGGATACAGATCCCCTTTTAATATTCTACTTAGTATATATACAGATTTCAAATTTCAAAGCACACTCCATCAGGCATTTAGGAAGATAGCTTTCCTTTTAACTGCACGCAGGACACTCTAGCTGCAAATTCAAGTAATTTATAATAGATAATCATAAATAATTTACCATTTTCAAATACCTAATATGTCAATCACCCCTAACTGGTTTTTCTGGCAGCTATAGTTTTAATCTCTCAACAGCTACAAAAAAAAGTATATGCTTTTTCAATTTAAAATAATGGTCTGAAATAATTCTAAGTTTTCTACAACAAATGAGAGGCCACACATGATGCATTGGAATAAACCATTCGTATTGAGGTGACTGACTAGCAGAGAGTGAATACAAAGTCCTTCCTATCTACCTATCCAATATTTATCTCTAATATTAAATCATATCTGAAGGTAAAAGAACTGTGTGACTGTCAGTGAAAGAGAGGAAAAGAAAATTGTTCCTCTGCTCAGAATCCCAACTTTTGCCAATTTTGTGCTGTTTCTAAGACTTTAAAATCTTAAAAAAAGATTTTTCATTAGATGCTGAAAAAGCCTTTGACAAAATATATAAACAATACATATCTGTCATATTAAACAGGTTTGGATTTCCTCTGGAATTCATAAAATGGACTAAGAGATTGTACAAGTTGCCCACATCTAAAGTAAAAGTTAATGGTATGTTCTGTGCTACTTTCCCACTATTTAGAGGAACCAGACAAGGATGTCCTCTTTCACTCTTGTTTTTTAATATCTGTCTGGGACCCTTGGCTGTGTATTAGACAACATAGGGAGATCTATGGAGTAGTACATAACTCAGCTGAACACAAATTGGTTTAATTTGCAGATGACGTTCTTGTTTATTTTAAAACCTCACACTACTATTCCAGTGTTGATGCAAATGACAGACGCCTTTAGTAAAATAGCAGGATACTCTGTTAAGTGGTCCAAATCAGAATTGATGCCAATAGGTAAAAATTTGGTTACCCATACTTTTAAGGAATATCAATTCTGTATTTGTAATGAATCCATTAAATATCTAGGTGTGTGCATACCAAAAGATGTAACTCAGTAGCATATCATATAAATAAAATATAGAGAGAAGGTTTCTTCAGATAGCGATAGATTAAACTTCACCCTTTGGGGAAAGGTAAATGCTCTGAAAATGAATATTATTCCCAGATTAATTTATATTCTGAGAGGAATCCTAGTTCATGTATCTGGAAGATATTTTCAGAAGATAAATTCTTTGTTAAGAAAATTTATACGGGGTTCTTCAATTCCGAGAATATCTTTACAGAAAATGCAATTACTAATTAATGAGGGAGGATTTGGTTTTCCAAATCTGGAGCTATATCATCATGCTTACCTATTGTCAAGTATTAAAAAAAGACTTAAAAAATAATAATAAATACAGGTATAAATCTTAGGACGTTAAACAGTAAACGTTAGAATAAAGATTTCAAAACAAACATAAAAGCATTCGTAGACAATCTCACAAAACATCCAGTACCATGTTAAACTCTTCCAAAAGCCCCCACTTACAAGCACCTCGGATCCCATTGCCTCGAGTAAAGCCATACCCTATCACTTTTGCTTTAGCAGAGTCCAATGAAAATGCCAACTCAGGCACAAGTTGGTCTAAAGGTATGTACCTTCCAAACAAAGAATTGGTGGGTTCCAATACTAGACCTTATAATTAGTCTCAGCCTATAATTTAACTGAGTTTTTCACTTGCTCTTTCAAACTATGGGATGTGGGAAGAATTTCCCCACAAAGGTACAAAGAGGAAGGCCTGCTCTGCTTTAAGCTCACATCTCCAAAAGACCTAGAAGGCATCAAGTTGGAGAGAGATACCCTAGGGAATTATGGCCAAATGATATTTATTTCTTTATTTCTTGAATTTTTTTATTTACTTACAAGAAATATACCCTGTGGGGGAAGTCTCACACTGCTGTTTTGAAAATTTTATTCTCTGGAGAGCTTGAAAACATGTATGGCTCTTCCCTGGATTTCAGAATTGTTCTTATAGGCCAACACACTTCTTTATATGTAATGTAGCAGAATTTAACACCCAATCCCTTGTTCAAAAGCATTAATTGCTAACCAGATTTGCCAAGCTTAGACAATTTTACAAGCCATTTTTGCAACTATTGGTAGTAATTCAAGCTTGCTTCCCTCTCCACACCATAAAACTATGTTTCATGCACAAAACGATAGTAACTGGAAACAACTACAGTTTTGTTGTTTTTCAGTCAAGTGACTACACTGCTAGTTAACCACAGCTTTCTGCATTTTTCTACTATTGTCTCCACTGTCAGCGCTACAATTGCGATAATAATAATACAGGATAACTAATGATTTATTTATTTATTTATATTTCAAATTTGTCACCACCCATCTCACTGGTAACTGATAATGGAACTTGTCCAAAATATACTGTAGTTACTTATTTATTAAAACGTTTCTATACCACCGTATGTTTAACAACTAGAAGCCATTTATACACCAGATCACTGGTGTATAAGTGATCACTGCATCAGCATTAATACAATACAAAGATCACTGCATCAGCATTAATACAATAACAAGTACAGACGCGGCCCAGGTCCATTGTCCATACCAAAACCTGCCGGAAGCTATACGGAAGAGTTTGAGCGGGAGAAGTCCGATTTAGACAGCTTTTCCTACGCCTTCCGATTACAAACGGCAACTTTCTACATCTCCTTGTATGCGGACCAGAGGATGATAGGAGTTGTGATCCAAATACACCTTTCTATCTCAAACGCTGCTTCTCTCTATGGCAGAAGATACAGAGTACCGGACGTGACGTCCAGCCCGGAAAGCGTGAGGTTCGTTTTTCCATTTTGAAAGCGAAGGTCAACGCAATGAGTGGCCAATGAGGAGGCAGAGAAAGTCGGAAGTGTGTTGGATGGTGATGACGGCGGTGGTTGTTCCTTTCGGAGAAAGAAGCAAGGCGGTGCAGGGGTAGAGTAACAGTGAGTCGCGTGCAGCTCGGCGGTCGTCGCGGTGAGAGGAAAAGGTCTGCGCATTGATGCGGTCGCGGCTTTGATTAAACTTCGGGGTCGTCCAGCCTTTCTCCGTGGCTGGGCTCCTGGGCCACGAGTCTCGTGGGGCTCCTTTTTCCCCTGTCCCTCATTCAGACGGTACATAAAGAAGTGCTTTCTTGTGTGTTTATTGGGGTAGAAAGTCTGGCGTTTTCCTAATGCATTGGACTGCGGCTCTCATTATCCTCCAGCCCGCAGTGGGAAGGCTCTGAAGGGCGCCCACGTTTATTCTCCGCTCTAGCACTATTCCCCGCTGATCTTAGCTCGAGTAACCGCCGAAGGCTTCCTGCTGGGTCAGTTTCGAAGGTGGCTGTCTGTTTGGGCTCCCAGATTCCCCCTCGATGCCCCGAAAGTCTTCCGAGCGGCCCCGTGTTATGATTCCTGTTCGAACTCTTCTCGCGAAGACCTTTGAACTGATGAACAAGGATCACTTTTTCAGTTTCTTACAAGCAAACTTAGTGGCTATGGGTTGCGGGGACGTGTCATTTTGTGGATTGCCAGCTGCTTAAAAATCAGAAAGGAAAGGATTAAATTAGCAAGTTTTTTTTTTTAATTGGAGGGAAGTAAGAAGAATCCACCAAGGATGTGTGTTGGGACTAGTGCTTGTTTAACTTGCTTATAGATGAAATTAACTTACTGGTAAGCAGTGAGCAGGCCAAGCTTGAAGATGGTACCAAATTTTCAGGATATTTTTCAGAACATGATTTTGAAGAATACTGGAAATATCTTTGTAAACTGGCAATCCAGTCAACCAAATGGCAAATGAAGTTCAATTGAAAGTAAAAGTGTTGATGTTACAGTGCCATTATACAAATATATAATATGTCTGCATTTTAAATACTATGTATAGCTATTGTCACTACATTTGAAAAGGACTCAGACTGCTTCCATATGAAAATGTGTGTGACTCTTCAGTTTGGAAAAGAGTAATTGAAGGAAAACATGATTGAATGGATAGCTCTATGCATAGCATGGAGAAAGCCTAAGGGAGAATTTTTTTTTTCTCCTCTCTCAAAGCATTATGACCAGGAGTCATTCAACAAAGCTGGTTGGAATAAGATTTGGAAAAGATGAAAGAAAGCAGTTCTTTGTACAGATCATACTTAATCTGTTAAATTCATTACCACAAGATGTACTGATGGCTGTTAACTTGGATAGCTTTAAAAGGCCATTGGATACCTTCATGGAGGATAGATATATCAAATGCTTGAAAACTCACTGTTACCTTCAGGTTGGAGGAAGCAAGGTTCCAGTTATCAGTTGCAGAGAACAATGGTGGGAAAGGAGTATGTAATTGTCCCTTGCATGCAGGTACCATGTATACATCTGGCTACTGTGAGAAGCAAAATACTGGAATAAAATGGGCCTTGTCTTGATCCAGGAGGATGGCTCTTCCCTTCATTTCCCTCCTTAAAACTGACCCTTTTTACAATTACCTACCAGTATGATTTTTTGTGTGTCATACACCAGTACAAGGAGAGTACAGAATTGGATAAAAGTCTGATCTCATAGAATTAATGCAATAATTAAATTGTTTTAATTGTTATAATTTATTACTTTATAAGTTATTAAAACAATGTTTTTATTTTTGTTTTGCAACAAATTGTTGCTTTTCTTTTAACAAAATGCATAAAAACGTTCATGGGTAATCAGTGTTTTTGTTATATTAATTTTTCTAAATTATTTGCTACATTTTTAAGGTCATGCAGTATGGAAAATCCTACTTTTGAAGAGGTCAAGCACATCACATTTTATAGTCCTTATATCAGACCATGTTGTGAATTGGTAAGTACATAATGAAAAATAGTATCTGTGTGCACTTGCTATAGTGCATGGAATGGGAATAATATATGATCAATTGAAATTTATATAGTGCATTTGAGTTGGGTAGATCTTTTATTTGCATGTCTGCCCAAATATTCTGACAAAAGTTTGGCATCACAGGCATGAATTGTACAATCAGGACTTTTAATAAATACATTATTAATTTTGAACATTAAGCTATTGGTAATGCTTTCTCAGCAGGTGGCAGCATATAACTGAACTTGTCTTGATCCAAACCTAAGCGAGGTTGGGCTTTGTCGGTACTTAATTGGAAGACCAATATCAGAAAGTATAGCCTATTTCAGGAAGCATTTTATATACTTGCATTTTCTAATTATTAGTGTTTACCAAAAGTTATTTTAGGACAGGAAAGTTTATTCATTTTCCTGTTTCTAGGAAGAAAGTCATTTTTTAAAAACCTTTCTCGAGAAAAAAACAGTCCTTCTAATTTGAGAATCAAAAGGTTAGCTAGCCTATGCAATGTTAAATCAGCTTTTCAGGATACAGGTTCTTTGTTAATATGCCTTGATAAACAAGTTGGTAGCAGGATGGTTTGCAAAGAGAAAACACAGTTTTGTACTTGTTTATTTTGGTATTGGTTGAGGAGCATTCAAAATCCAGTTTTGAATGAATATTATTGCTTAATTGAGGACTATTTTTCATTTTGCTTCACATTATTTTAGAGCAGTACTTAAAATGTCTTTGCTTCTAGATGCGTGGAACATTTCATGAATATTCTCCAAAGAAATATAAACCAGGTACTTAAACTGACAATGCAAGCTGGCTTGCACGCGCTCTCTCTCTCTCTGTCTCTCTTTTGTCTTCCATAGTTTGCTTACCTGTGCTTTGTTTAATAGTCCTTGTTATCTTGCTGTACAAAGGCAAGATAGCAAAATATTTGGTGCCAGTACTTCAGCACTACTTAGATCTTTGGACTTGAGGATTACTAGACTTTAGTTTTTGATCTTGTCTTTCCCTGCTCCCCCCACCCACTTTCCCAATTTTGTGCCATAGGTGATATCTGCAAAATGTGGTGCAGCATACCTGTTCTTCAGCTGCACAAATACTGCGATATAATTAAAATATGCACCTTTAGACCACTTTTGTTTGTACCTATACGTGATCCCACTAAGAAGTGCCATGATCTCAGGTAAAGAAATATTTATTTGCATTCAATATATATTGTATTTTTGAAGATTTCAACATAGAAAACCTGTATATGTTTTACAAGATCTTATTAAAAAAACAAGTATGTTAACAGGTTATGGGATAAAGTAACAAGAAATATATTGGCACAAGTTATTCAGAGTGACATTGGGAAACGTAATCATGTTAAAGAACCAATTTCAGTGGCTTGAAGCTCTAATCCTAAAAATATTATGCACTGCGTCCCAAAATGCAGTTCTTTCATAGCAGATGTGCCTAAGGATTGCCTTCCCTCATTGATTGCAGATATTTGATTTATTGAATAAATGAGGAATGCCTGTGGTTTTAGGCATAGGTACAAATGGTGAAACAAATTAGATATGTTATAATGTCCTGTTTTTTAAAATGTACATATTTTCAAGTGTGCAGAATTTCATAAATAAAAATGAAGAATGGATTTTAACATCTTTTCTTCTGCACTTAGCTGTCAATTTGATGAGCTAAATTTGGAGAAACTCTATCAAATTGAGACTTTAGAAGATGTTACTGATATAGTCAAAAAATTTGCAGTAAGTAATTTTTTTTTAATTTTAAGCTGTCTAAAATGTTAATGCTGCATTAATACTTTAGGAATAGCACAAAAAGTGGCTGCATATTTCTTAAAGAAAGGTGTGCTTTTATTTTAGAGCACTATCAATTGTACCATTGTGTTCCTTAGGACTGTTCTTTGCAAGTTCAATTGAAGCTAGAAAATCCCTTCATGTGATCGTTATGCTATAGAATAAAATTCTACAGCATTAGACCTTGTAGTGGTTATTTGAAACTCTTAGGGCTGTCTGATCTACTCCAGTGGCTTTATTTTGAAAAGTTATTGAACCAAAAAATAAAAGTGAGAATTGTATTTTAGTATTTCTGAGGTTGTGGTATTTATAATAATCACATATCACTGGAGTTTTCTATATGCTGTCCAAGATTAAGTACTGTACATTCCTGCACCTCATATCATTACAAAGAAGGCATCATAACAGAAAGAAAGTGTATGATTGCTTTTGCTGGTAAGCCTTTTCTCCCCTTGCTTCCAGGATAATCAACTTTTCATCAGTGGAATATTGACAACTGAAACTGATATAGACAACGTAAGCTTGTTTTAAACTATTTATTCAGATGAACTCTTTGATTTGTTAAAATTCCACATTTTTCTTCTACATCTTTCTTCTTCCCCAGTAAGAGACTTTTATAGCACTGGCTTAATCATAATTTAAAATGAATATTTTAAATGCAGAAGGGTCCAGAATAATCATATCAACTGTCATAATGAATTTGATAGAAATAAATCCAATGTTTGTATATACTTCCTTACTTATAATGGACATGTATAACTGTAGTAAAGAGAGTTTTACAGATATCAGTTCTTATTAATTTATAGGTTGCATTTCTTTTTATAATTTTACAACTTTCTCTGGCATTTTGTACCAACCTGTTCCTTCCTAATTCACACTCCAACTGTGTGAAGATCAGGTTCACATATGCACCATGGTAGAGTAAGCTGTTTCTTCAAAAGAACAATGGTGAAGGTCAAAGAAATTTCCTTTCTGTGTTATAACGTCTGTATTAGACATTGTCATGACTAAGTTGGGACAATGGAGATTGAAGCATTCTGTATGTGTTTGTGTGTTCCTGAGAGAAGAAATCTGACCTGAACAATGATTAGTGAAACAGGTTCTGTAACTGTAACAGAAAGGATATTTATTTACAGGAAATATAAGTATAAGCCAAACTTAGAACTCAGCTAATCACATCCCTGAGAAGAGTAGAGCCTGTATTCTGTATGTATGAGCCAAGGAAGGCAAAAGGAAGTGACCTTAGATTAGTAATCTCTTAACCAAAGAGCAGGCAGAATGATAAATGTCAAGATGGTAGGGAGCGGACACCCAGCGTGATGTTCCCAGCCATGATCAGCATGGGGGTTTGGAAGTATGGAGATATGGAGTTTGAATGTGGGGAGAATGTAGAGAACCCCTTGCGTTACCTCCATCCAATACTGGCCATCACGGTGGGGAGGAGAGTTGTGGCGGCGGCTGCTGGGCCAAGGACAAAGAAGAAAGGCCATAGGCAATGGGAGCAAGTACGGCAGTGGGTGGTGCTTCAATCCAGGGGGATGATGGTGGCTGTGGTGGTGGCTGTGGCGGTGGGGAGTGGTGATGGTGGATGCCAAGGCCTCACCATTGAGGCCGGGGTTGACACCTGGGCCTGAGAGTGGTGACAATGCTGGCAAGAGTCGGTCCAGCTGGGCCAGGAGTGGCTGCGGAGCCAACACCCACGCCCAATGCTGTGGGTTTTGGCAGCAGCGCCGGCCATGAGACCGCTGGCGGTGGCAGGATGGCAGCAATGACAGCACCTGGGGCGAGGCTGACGTGGATCCGACTGTGATGGTGGAGCTGTAGGCCAGAGCCGGAAGGCCCACAGAGTCTGAAGCCCTTAGAGACACTAGGATCTTGGGGGGTCTGGGTTCTAACCGCTTAACATGGCAAGGGGGCTACCCCTTACCCCCAGAGAAGAGGCTGGGGGGACTGGAGTGGTTGTGGGGTGAGTTGGTGAGTTGGTATGTGGATGCTTGATGAGTGTGCTACCCTCTTCCCAGGTGTGAGGCGGGAAGAGGGTAGGAGTGGATGTGGCCCTCTTTTCACCAGCTAGTGAGAGAGGCTGGTTGAGAGAGGGAGTGTGGTAAGGGAAGAGGGAGTTGGGGTGACTAAGCCCCTGTTGGTGCTGAGAGCAGATAGCTGAAGTGTCACATGGGCCCATCCCCCCCCCCATATTCCCTCTTGGTCTGAATGGTTTATGATATGGCAGACCCCTTAGGCCAGGAGGGTGGGTGGAGGATCACCTTGGGTGATTCAGGGTGGGTATTCATGTGGTGATGGGCATGGGACATTATGATGGGAGCCAAAGGGCAGACCATTTCAGAGGAAGACTCCCCCAATGTGTTATACCAGTGGCATGTTCCGGCCCTCTGGGCTCAAGCCCAGATCCTGGTCAGCAGACCTACAGAGGCCCGGGCTTTTGGCTGCTGATGAAGAATACCAGGTCTGTCAATAATAAGCCCCACCCCCCTTATTCATGACCTTATTGGGGAGGAGTGGGCTAACCTGGCATGCATTACTGAGACCTGGCTGACACCAGAAGGGGATTTTGCCCTTTCAGAAATGTGTCCAGCTGGGTTTAGGGTTTGGCACCAGCCGAGACCCCAGGGAAGGGAAGGGGGTATGGCAGTGATCATCCGGGATTCTCTGCTGGCCTTCAGGGGCTCTGCTGCACAAGTTGCTGGATGTGAGACCCTGTTCCTGAGGATGGGCTTGTGGGATCAGTTGGGAGTTTGCTTCTGTACCAGCCTCCCTGCTGCGTAGCAGCCTCCCTGCTTGAGCTGCTGGAGGCCATCTCGGGGTTGGCAGAGGCTTATGGTCTTGGGGGACTTTAATCTGCCATCCCTGGGGTTGGCCTCGGAGGCAGGCCTATCGCAGGTCATCCATAGCTTGACTCAGGACAGTGGTCACACTCCAGACATGGTTTTCTTGTCAGAGCAGTGGCAGTGTGATCTGGTGGGGGATTTGATATTATCCCCTTTATCATGGTCAGACCACTCCCTTTGAGATTCTCCTACGCTGGCCCCTTTTACAGGGAGGCAGGACCTATTCGAACGGTCTGCGCCTGGCGATTGATGGACCCCCAAGGGTTCCAAAAGGAGCTGGGGGTTGTTCCTGAGGCCTTGTTGCATGGTCCAGCGGAGGCCCTGGCCGCAGCCTGGAATAAGGAGGCGGCCAGGGCCTTGGACAGGATCTCACCTGTGCATCCTCTCTTGATCCATTGCCCCCAGCACACCCTGTGGTTTACAGAGGAGTTAAGGGTGCTGAAAAGGGCCAAGAGACGTCTAGAGTGCCGCTGGTGGAAAACTAAGGATGAGTCTGACCAAACATGGGTTAGAGCCGCTATTAAGGCCTACCTCATGGCAGTAAGGGCTGCGAAACGCCATTATTTCTCCGTTTTTATTGCATCCGCAGAGTGTCGTCCAGCAGCCCTATTCCAAGTCACCTTGTCTCTCCTGGGTAAGGGGGGCCCGGAGGACCATTTACAGGGTTGTGCAGAGGAATTTGCCGATCATCTGACAGATAAAATCACTCAGATCCGTTCCCAGTTGGAGGCTAAGCATGATGCAGGTCCAGTGGAGATGCCTAGGGAGTGGACTTACCTGGTTATCTGGGAGTGGTTTGATCGTGTTGGGTCTGAGGAAGTGGAAAGGGTCCTCGGGGCTGTTAGTGCAGCCACTTGTGGATTAGATCCTTGTCCTTTCTGGTTGGTTAAAGCCTCCAGGGAGATGACACTGGGGTGGGTACTAGCGGTGGTCAATTCATCTTTGCAGGAGGGGGTGTTCCTGATGACTTTTAAAGAGGCTCTGGTCCACCCCCTCCTTAAGAAACCATTGCTGGACCACACCCTTCTGGACAATTTTCATCCAGTTTCTCCCCTTCCCTTTTTGGGTAAGGTTGTGGAAAAGGTGGTCATACGACAGCTTCAGAGGATCCTGGAGGAAATGGATTATCTGGACCCCTTTCAGTCAGGTTTCAGGCTTGGTAATGGGACAGAAACAGCCTTGGTCGCACTGTTAGATGATCTCTGGCAAGAGTGGGATGAGGGTAGTGTGTCCATCCACGCTCCTGACCTCTTGGCAGCTTTCGATATCATTGACCATGGTATCCTTTTGGTCGGCTGGGGGAGTTAGGGCTGGGTGGCATGGTTTTGTGCTGGTTCAGCTCTTTCCTCAAAGGCCGACACCAATCGGTGTTGATAGGGAGCAAAAGATCCAGCCTGCGGCTCCTACTTTGTGGGGTGCCTCAGGGTTCGGTGCTCTCACTTCTCCTATTTAACATCTACATGAAACCACTGGGTGAGATCATCCGGCACCATGGGATGAGGTATCATCAGTATGCTGATGATACTCAACTATATATCTCTATCCAAGGTGACCTAAGTGATGCTATGTCTACGCTTTCACAATGCCTGGAGGCTGTAGGGCCCTGGATGGGGGCCAACAGGCTTCAACTGAATCCTGGTAAGACAGAGTGGCTATGGCTACGGGAAGCCTCAAGATCTATGTCAGGCCTAGCCCAAATAACTCCTGGAGACCATGCAGGTTCAATCAGCAAGGTTTATTTGCCAGCACCTGTTTACAGAAATCTTCTCAGACTGACCAGCAGTTCCCAGGCTCAAGTCTCTACTATCTTCTGGAATGTTTAGGGATGCGCCAGCTTTCTCTGCTTATCTCCAGAGTGTTGCTCTGGAGACGAGAGCACCGTTTTCACCCCCCTTCCTCCATTCCAGTCCATCACAAACTAGGAGCTTATCATCTCAGGTTCTAGATGGGATTGCACTACCCCAGACAGACCTGGTATGTAATCTGGGAGTCCTCCTAGACTCACGACTCCTGTTTGAAGAGCAGGTGGCAGTTGCGGCTAGGAAGGCCTTCATGCAGCTTCGTTGTGCATCACTTATGCCCCTTCCTGGATCAGGAGGCCCTCTGCGCGGTCACTCACGCCCTGGTCATCTCCTGTTTGGATTACTACAATGTGCTCTACATGGGGCTACCCTTGAAGAGTATTCAGAAACTACGACTGGCACAAAATGCAGTGATACAAACAATCTTGAATGTCCCTAGGGCGGCACATATAATACCTCTGTTATTGAGCTGCATTGGTTGCCTGTTTGCTTCTGGGTCCAATTCAAGGTGTTGGTTATCACCTTTAAAGCCCTTAATGGCACGAGACCAGGTTATCTGAGGAGCCGTCTCACCCCAGTTATATCTGCCCACCCCACTTGGTCTGGTAGAAGGGGCATGTTGTGGACCCCGCCAGTCAAGGAATATTGGCTGGTGGGGTCTAGGAAGAGGGCCTTTTCTGCTGTGGCCCTTGCCCTATGGAACAGCTTGCCAGCTGAGGTGCGGGCTGCCCCCACTCTCCTAGCCTTCTGAAAAGGTGTAAAAACATTGCTATGCCGGATGGCCTGGGGGCCTGATGGGGGCTCACATTGCTGGAGCTGGCTCGTGGGATGATTGATACTGCTTCCCCCATCTTCTTGATTTGTATATTGTTTTTATAGATTTGTTATTTATGGTTTAATTGGGGGGTATTTATATTTTTATTGTTTTATTGCTTGTTTTTTAATTGTATGCTGCCCAGAGTCACTCTCTGGGGGAGGTGGGCAGCATATAAATTTAATAATAAATAAATAAATAGATCAAGAGAAGACACAGAGTACACAGATAGATCAAGACACACATAGATCAAAAGGAGACACAGGAGACACAGCCTTCTGGGATAATTTCCCAGTGATTTAAAATTATATATTCTCATAATTCAATAATATGAATCTGAATTTCTGTATTGTTGAGCACATTTTTTTTTTATGCACAAAGTTAAGGCACAATTCTATTTAACTTACTCCTTCCCCTTCAGGACCAGAGTGAGCAGTTCAATGTCAGTCTCTAGGAATCCAGGCATTGGACCAATATATATGCTTAGTACAACTCAATTTTATTAAAGAAATTAGTAATATTTTATGGATACTCGCACATGGTCACTTACATAATGAAGAGGCTTTTTTTAACTTTCACCTTTAGCTTACAAAGAGCCATTCTCTCACTTGCTCCTGTTATTTCCATATCAGTACATGTCCAAGAGCCTGGTGTTCATTTCAGTAGCATAACATCTCTACTGTTTTCATTGACATTGTTCCTTGTTGCTTTCTAGCAGCCATATTATTAGGTTTCCAGCTTTTTTCTTTACCTTTTTTGTGTGAGAAACCTAAAAAGGAATTTTTGTTGAAAAACTTGTTTTGAGAACAGTATCTTTATTATCATTTTGTTGCAACTTTCTTTTGATATTCTTTGTTATCACTTCTTCATAACAATCAGAAACAGTTCCTCATGTTGACATCCTCACCCAGCTGTACTGTTACCTTATCCATTGATCCAATCTCATTGTTCACATTTGTTATTTTGTGTGCTTCACTTCAGCTATTTTAACATTTTATACTCATATGCTAAAAAAGTTATATATAAATCAGTGCTTTTTGCTGTAGCTTATTAGATTATACACAGATCAATATAAAATATTATAAATAGTCATAAATTAGCATACATGTATCACTATATTTTGCCGCAGATGCTAAGGGAATTGTAAAACTGGGGCTGGGGAATGCAGGTTGCCCACCCTTACTCAGTTTAGGAAGTACTGTTTGTTTATGACTTTGCTAAGTCCATTATACTGTATTATGAAGGAATTCCTTTGATATTCTAGTAAAAAGTATATAAGATAATGTATTGCTACTAATGACTCACAAAAGTGGTAGTCAAACATTGGACATGCTAATTTATGTTGTTTGCTGTTTGTTAAACATGGTAGCAACTATAAATAATTTTGTTAGGATGTACTATTGTAGTATTTTAAAAACGTTGCTTATATTGATATAATCAGTAAGTAAACTAATAAATATATTAATGTTCTTTTGAAATAGTTTAGCAACTGTTGTTCTTAGATGTGATATATTAAACATGAATTGTGTTTTTCTTTCTGTAACAGACAAGCATTTGTGAAATGGGGAATATTGTATATGCTCAAATTTAATAATAATGAATATAATTATAATACTGATCTTTTCCTTAATTAAAATAGGGAATATTGAGTACTTCTGAAGTTTTTGACTGGATCAAATATGTGGATGACGTTGGCATTTTACAGAAGTTAGGGAAACTTGGAGATTATTGTTGGTCTTTCCTCAAACTGTTCTTTTTTGCGTGTGAGTATACAAACAGTTTAAACTTCCTATAACCAGTATAGGAAGCATTTTTTTTCCCATGAAGGAAAGAGGATTTCTGTAGTCTTAAGCTGAAAGAAATAGCTGATCCTTAATGCAGATCTTGTTGTTCTTATATTTTATGGCTTGGATTCAGAGTTTCATCACAGAAAGCATTCTTACTAACACCTCTCTGTGATAGATGTCAGTCTTTCCCAAAAGTTGTTTGTCCTGAGAGAGCTGAGGGGTAAGGAAATATCACTCTCCATGCTGCAACACATCTCATTCTACAGCTGCCCTTGGGGAGAAACGTTTGCAAATCCTCTGAAAATGCCATTTCTCCCACCTATTTGTGCACAGATTTCTGGATCTAACTCCATATCCTATTGCTTCTCATACTGACTCACTTAGTGTCTACCGTTAAAAAAGCTTCATTGTTTCCACTCAACCGAACAAGCATGAAGTACTGCTGCAGTTTTACAGCAGGATAGGAAGTAATCATGAAAATGTTAGCAGGCTCATATCTTTCTTCAATTAAAAACTAAAAATTTACACTGTAATGTCCAAACCTAAAACTTGCTAACTGCTAAATAACAATTTAGGTTTTGATCCAGTAGCCCATGAATCAGTTTATGCCTAATGAAGTTGCATTTATCATCAGTGATGTAATAGAACTCTTTGATCTTTCCTCTCTTCTTTTTTAGTTGTAAAAAAATCAAAATTAAAAAGAAATATTGCATTATTAAATTTTGGTTAGATAAGTGTACAACAGATGCTGAAATCTGTATAGTTAAAGATGAATTATTTTGGGTAGAATATTAGTAGACAAAAACCACATTTAATTCAGGGTGATTTTTACAGTTCTTAACGTAATCCACCAGAGCAGAGCAAACAAATTTTTAACTTTGGGAGTGTTTTACATTAAATGTATGAATTACTGTAAAGAATTTCTTTTCTGCAGAATTCATGTAGCTAGGAATTGGAAAGTTCCCTTTGAGCACTATAGGATGCTTCAGGGAGCTTTTATTAACTAACGTAGAATAGAATTAAGAGTTTGAAACAATATTACCTTGTATACGTTTTTCTTATTAATTCATTATTGGAAATGCAGTTTTATTTTTTTAAAATCCTGTGATTCATTTTATTTGCAGTATATGATAGGAGTGGTTCACCTTGGTGTAATCATGCATTTGTTTTACATTATTTTTATTACATCTTGTCAGAAAAAAAAGATGGAATGGCCCAATCCCAAAGGGAAAAGGCATTTAATATCAGGGTTTGTCTGTGCCAGCAACCATAGCCAAAAAACACGGAGTGTTTCAGGAACTGAGCTGGAATTCTTTCACTGGGCCATTGCTGTTGTGCTGGATTCAGAAGGTCTCCTGGGCCCCAATAGCTTCATTAGCTTTTCATGATTCATAGTGGAGCATATATGCAACTCAGGGCCCCATATGATTTTTTTCCCCATATGCAACTTGTAGGTTTATGTCCTCTGGACATTATTCCTCTATTCTGCTCCATCCTGTAGCATTGAAGGCCTTTTAGCTTCCCATTGTTGTTAATACAGCATTCTTTTCTACATTTATGAACGCTGGCTTTGGCTCTCCCATTAGCTCATTTTAAGCAAAGGAGAAACGTCCCTTTTTCCTTAAAAGGACTTTTCAACATATTTCAGTACTATACCTCTTAACAGCAAATAATCAATGCTATTGTCTTAATTGAGCATTATTATGTTTCTTATTACAGATAAGTATTATATAAGTAAAGTTATTTTGGAGGACTACAATTTAGTAGAAGCCTTTGAATCTTATTATTGTGACAACTGTATGATGGTGAGTTTTTTTTTTTAAATTACATTTAACAACAGTTTTGAGGCTAATTTAATAGTGAAATGCTTTCTTTTTCTGTTTTGTCTGGTCTTTTGTAGCACCTATATATAAAATAAATTATCTCTGCGTTATGGAAGGTGAACAGACATTTCAAAACAACCAAACTAGATACCCTGATACAGAAGCTCTGATGTACACATAGAGTGTGGTCTTGAATGGTTCTCCCATTCATTTCAGTAAAATGTACTAACCTTTTACATTGTGTATCTTGAACAAAGATCACTGCTAGAGTAAATGATCCAATTTCATACAAACTGGTGTTTAAATTAGAATGAGAATGTTCATGGTTTTGAAATGTTTTTTAAAATATAAATGCTTGGCTGCAAATACCTTACTAGATGATTATTTACTGATATATGTTATATAGCAGAAATAGCTTAAAATAATTTAAAACAGCATTGTTCACGATGAATTTGGCAGACTAAATCTTGTGTATTGTCATTTGAAAATAACTTGCAGTTCATGTTAACTTTAATTTGTCATATTTTATTACAGAACAGTGAAAGTATGAAAAAGAGGGGAAATGAAGCCTTTGCTAAGGGGAAATTTGATACTGCAGTCACTTTCTATACAAAAGCTATAGAACTGTGGTAAGGAATAAATTATGTAACTTCACAAAAGCATGCAAATGTGCAGAAACTCAAATTTAGAATAATATAATGAGAGTATTATAATCAAAGAGAGAGGTGGGAGTACAATATTTTAAATTTGTAGGGTTTCCTAATATATCTGAAGTCATGAATAATGATGTTCATTTGAAAGTATATGTAAGACCCAAAAAGGACTTCTAAACATTTCAGATAGTGAATAACATCACTGGTTTGCTGACTACATCTGGAATAAGAATTTACCTCTGCAGACCAGCTAAAAATGGACTCTTCATTTTTTCATTTGACAGCCATAGTTCACTTGATTGTGCACACACATAGACAGCTATCTCCAGTCAGCTGAGGTATATCTCTCCATGATTCAATGGATTGATTCTGCGATTACTACATCACAGTGCAGATTGACAAGGTCTTCAGTTTTGGCACCAGTCAACTGGCAAAGGCACACAACAGGATCACTGAAAATCCCATTATGCCCTACCTGGATCCTACTCCCCAGCTGATTGATGTTGGGAACAACTTATAAGTATTCCAGTTTGAGAAGCTGAGGAAGTCAGCTGGGGAAGGGGGGGGGGGGAAGTCAGCATACCACATACAATTTGTATGCCCTATATGTTATAGCATTTCAAAAAACTTTTCTTCTCAGTAGAAATAGAGAACAATAGAATAAAAAATGGTCTGTTCTGAAACCTCTTAAGTAACAATAAATTTATGGGAAAAGTTATAACAGGAAATTATTATGGCATGTGTCTCTTTATGCATAGCTATCAGGCTAGCATACCATATGAAAAGTCAGTAATTACTGCAAAATCAGCAGATAGGTAAGTCATAGGCAAAATTAGGTTTCAAAAAGCCAGCCCAAGACTCATGCTATAAAAAACAAGGATAAATCAAGAATGGCACTATTAACAAGACTTTGTTTCCAGCACTTATTGCTTGCAATTAAAGGGATTTAAAACTTTAGAGCCTGCATAAAACACTTGGGTATGCCTTTAGTCCTAAGTAAGACATGCCCTTCAAAAGTTGCATTGTATTTTTCATCCTGAACCTAAAAATGGCTATGTTCTCTAGGCTGTACTGGACTGCAGCTTCTTTTTGATTTGGAGACAGGGGCCTAGACTTCATAGTGGAATTAGCTTGACCTTGAGCTCCTCATCTCTGCTTCTAAGGAAAGCAAAGCATGCAATATTTCCATTGATTCACCTTCATTTTCATCTTGACAGTCTTCTGGGTTGAGAGAGAAAACATAAGAGTAGATTCTCTATTAATAATGAATTAAGAATGGGTAATATATACACTGTTGTTATCAAGGTCAGTTTATGCAAACTGTTATAATTGTGATATTTAGCTATACGCTGGCTAATAGTAAAAGCCACAGGTATGCCCCTTGAATTCTCTTTCTAGAGTCAATTCTCAAACATTTATTCTGCAGATAAGTTTTTTAAAAAATTGAGTATTTCTTCAAATTCAGTTTACAGATTAAATTTTGATATCTTGAACTTTCACTTGAAATAAATTTATGGCTAAGTGTTTATGCTTCACTTTCTGGCTTACAAACTAAATGCAGTATTATCTAACCTTTTTAAGGCCTGAAAATCACCTTCTTTATGGCAATCGGGCTCTCTGTTTTCTCCGAACTGGACAGTATCAGTAAGTATAGTTTTCTTCTGGAAATCAAGAAAATTGTTTGTCTGAATGTTTTCTTAAATCCTGTTGCCATTTAAGGCTCTAAATAGCTAAGAAACATTGTAATGAATTTAACTTTTAGTATATAATCACATAAACATAGAATAGCCATGTTTATCCTATTCATGAAGTTTACTAGGAAACTCACGTTGCTGCAATGTTGGAATGTTGGAATGTAAGCTAGATACCTTGTACGAATGAGTTCTCAACACTGATAAGGCTGGAACGTTGATGGGTGTAAGGAATGCAGTGAATATCATAAATTTATAAAATAACGGAACAAGAGGTATTATCATAACAGTTACCCAACTGTTCCTAATGTGAACTGTTCCTGACATGCACTGTTCTTGAAATGACCTGGATGGAGTTGACCTGGATGAAGTGTTCACCAGAATTCTAAGTGAACAAGCTGGGTATAAAAGAAAGGATGGAAACCATACCCACCTTGAAGTGCGAGACGACTCTTGTTGGAGCAGGGGACGCCCTGAGTCTGATTCCCAGCCTGCTCTAGCACAACCTGATAACTGTGTTGAGAGTGTACAGTGGGGCAAAAAAGTATTTAGTCAGCCACCAATTGTGCAAGTTCTCCCACTTAAAAAGATGAGAGAGGCCTGTAATTTTCATCATAGGTATACCTCAACTATGAGAGACAAAATGGGAAAAAAATCCAGAAAATCACATTGTCTGATTTTTAAAGAATTTATTTGCAAATCATGGTGGAAAATAAGTATTTGGTCAATATCAAAAGTTCATCTCAATACTTTGTTATATATCCTTTGTTGGCAATGACAGAGGTCAAACGTTTTCTGTAAGTCTTCACAAGGTTTTCACAGACTGTTGCGGGTATTTTGGCCCATTCCTCCATGCAGATCTCCTCTAGAGCAGTGATGTTTTGGGGCTGTCGCTGGGCAACACGGACTTTCAACTCCCTCCAAAGGTTTTCCATGGGGTTGAGATCTGGAGACTGGCTAGGCCACTCCAGGACCTTGAAATGCTTCTTACGAAGCCACTCCTTCGTTGCCCGGGCGGTGTGTTTGGGATCATTGTCATGCTGAAAGACCCAGCCACGTTTCATCTTCAATGCCCTTGCTGATGGAAGGAGGTGTTCACTCAAAATCTCACGATACATGGCCCCATTCATTCTTTCCTTTACACGAATCAGTCGTCCTGGTCCCTTTGCAAAAAAACAGCCCCAAAGCATGCTGTTTCTACCCCCATGCTTCATAGTAGGTATGGTGTTCTTTGGATGCAACTCAGCATTCTCTCTCCTCCAAACACGAGTTGAGTTTAGACCAAAACATTCTACTTTGGTTTCATCTGACCATATGACATTCTCCCAATCCTCTTCTGGATCATCCAAATGCTCTCTAGCAAACTTCAGACGGGCCCAGACATGTACTGGCTTAAGCAGGGGGGCACATCTGGCACTGCAGGATTTGAGTCCCTGGCGGCATAGTGTGTTACTGATGGTAGCCTTTGTTACTTTGGTCCCAGCTCTTTGCAGGTCATTCACTAGGTCCTCCCGTGTGGTTCTGGGATTTTTGCTCACTGTTCTTGTGATCATTTTGACCCCACGGGGTGAGATCTTGCGTGGAGCCCCAGATTGAGGGAGATTATCAGTGGTCTTGTATGTCTTCCATTTTCTAATTATTGCTCCCACAGTTGATTTCTTCACACCAAGCTGCTTGCCTATTGCAGATTCAGTCTTCCCAGCCTGGTGCAGGTCTACAATTTTGTTTCTGGTGTCCTTCAACAGCTCTTTGGTCTTGGCCATAGTGGAGTTTGGAGTGTGACTGTTTGAGGTTGTGGACAGGTGTCTTTTATACTGATAACAAGGTCAAACAGATGCCATTACTACAGGTAACAAGTGGAGGACAGAGGAGCCTCTTAAAGAAGTAGTTACAGGTCTGTGAGAGCCAGACATCTTGCTTGTTTGTAGGTGACCAAATACTTATTTTCCACCATGATTTGCAAATAAATTCTTTAAAAATCAGACAATGTGATTTTCTGGATTTTTTTTCTCATTTTGTCTCTCATAGTTGAGGTATACCTATGATGAAAATTACAGGCCTCTCTCATCTTTTTAAGTGGGAGAACTTGCACAATTGGTGGCTGACTAAATACTTTTTTGCCCCACTGTATGTAAGTATTCTGTGTGAATGTGTAGCCTAGTTGGGCAAGAAAATTGACAGCAACTTGGGTAGCCTAGTAGGGCAGAGTTGCTTATTAATACACTGTTGTTAGCCTTATAGGGCACCTTTGTTAGCTTAGTTGGGCACGTACATTTATTGCTAGCCTTGTTAGGCATAAAATTTATTGTAATAAATATTACAAGAAAACAGAAATTATATGTATTAATCAACATTGATTAAACACTTGATTTGCTTTCTGTCCAAATAACACAAGAATAAAAGAACTAATTTTGAACTCTATTTTGAGTGAGTTGGATTCAATCATTTTGTAACAACATCCAGTGTGCTCATCTGCAAAATTGCATTTTTTCATAAGTAACTCAACATATTCTGCACTTGTGGTTTAAATTGAGGCATAGGGAAAAGTGCACTTAGGGCCATAGATTATTCAACAACTGTTGTGAAGTAGGGAGAGAGAAGATGCTTTTATTTGAATATAAGGAGAGCGTTTTGTAGGTGATAAATTACATTTGCAATCTGTTTAGTTTCCAGAGATAGTTCCCTCTTTTAAAACATTCATTTCTGGAATTTCACATCTTGGAGATGTTCACGGTTTATGTACTTGGTGCATATTAGTGTGAAAGGACAAAAATGCACTTTTAAAGACAATGTCCCATGAAATATAATCATCCTTCAGGAAGACTGTTGTGTAAAACCTCATAGAGAAGCCCTTATTCTTTGTTATTGTTTATTGCTTTCTTTTTTTCCAAGTTTCTTTTTTTAATTTTTTTTTCTCTTTGTTCTGCAGTGTTTTATTAAATAAATGAAGCAAAAAAAAAAAAAAGGACAAAGTCTCAATGGTCAGGTTCCAAAAGCCATAGAACTAGTTTAATTTAGTATTTTGAAAGTAGAAATATCCAAAAACATAAAATAGAAAGTCAAGGTATTTGGGATTGTTGGTCAATTTCAACTCTGCTTATGGCAAGATGGTAGGCCTCCTGCTGGTGAGGTTGTCTAAAGCTGACATGGCATAGACATACCTCCCTGTCAATTGTACATCATCCTCTATAACTGAACTGCTGGTGTGGCTGGGCAGTTTCTGGAAACCTGGGGATTTAACTAGGACTGGCAGACAGAAAGATAAAGAAGTAGATTTGG
Organism: Python bivittatus; assembly: GCF_059951505.1. Classification (NCBI taxonomy): domain Eukaryota; kingdom Metazoa; phylum Chordata; class Lepidosauria; order Squamata; family Pythonidae; genus Python; species Python bivittatus. The sequence continues at coordinate 20,225,320 of NW_028277074.1, forward strand.
AAGCTGCAAGCCTCTTTGATCCTTGAAGAATTTGGCCAAGGGAGCCAATCCTCCTTTCTATGGGGAAGGCAAAACAGAGCATTCTGACCCTCAGCCTTTAGTGAAGGAGAGTGAAAGCCAAGCCAGTTTATTTGACACTTGACAGGTCCAAAAGAAGAGGAGAAATCTAGGTGACAATGTTTCTTAAGTTACCTGCCCTATTTCTTCTCTCCTTATCTAGTCAAAGTAAAAAGTTTCTGGCAAAGTAAAGGGGTTGTGGCAAGTCCTCTATTACTCCCAGAACAAAGAAATAGCATGGGACACTGCACTTACCATTATCTAGAGCATAGTATATCAGCAGTTAGGTACAAACAGTACCTAACAGTACAAGAACAATGAGTGCATATTACTCCCATTGTGTCAGACTTTGCCAAAATCTGAGTTCTCAGCAGGGTGAAACTGATTTTGCCTAAGAACTAATTGATTGCTAGGGAAATCCAAGATGTATTTCCAACAGAGATAGCAAAGCCAAAGGAGCTTTTGCTAGCTGCTTCTTTTCACAATCTTCCTGATGGCTAGATTAACCCATTCCACCTGTTAACATAACTGTTAAACTTTGTTTCAAAGTCAAAATGCTTGAAAGAGCCCATTTCATATTTGAAACAGCAGTTTTGTACTCAAGCTGGGATAGTTCATGAAATTTCACAATTGAAATGTTTTGAAATGAAATATTTTGCATACCCCAGTACACTCAATTCACCAGGCACTGCAAGATTAAACATGTCTGTCAGCAAAGGCAGCTTGGAAGAAAACATGTACATTTTACTGATGTCATCTTGTAGCCTTGTCTTAGGGAATGATGCTATTTTTCTATATTTTGGTGGTGAAGATTGTTTCCTCTCTATCTGGAAGAATAAGGGAAATTTTGAAAAATTAAAGAACAGGGACATGTCATCTTCCCAGCAGAAGGTATTGGTTCAGGTTGAGTGTGGAAGGCAATATTAGATCTTGAAGATCCTTTATTTTATATTATGTAAAATATTCCTAGTATGCCTTTTATGGCCTAATTCTCTAAGCAATGTACAACATACAAAATAAGCTGCACTAAAAATAAGATGATACAATACTGAAACATATAGAACAATAGTCTTCTTTTCTAGTTATACAGGACCGTTGCAATTTTAATTGGTATTTGTTAGGTTTTCCATTAATTTATTTATATTTCTGAAGCGTCCTGAAAAAAGAAACTTGCAGAATTGTGTTTCACAATGGAAGAAAGAAGTGAAGCTTGAAAGTGTCGTTTTTCCAAAACTACTGTGCCATGAAGGGAATGAAGCATTTTAGCTCTTCTCAGCTTGGTTAGGGAAGGCAGAGAGGTTCTCCCTCTATAAGTGAAGTTAGAATGTGAATCTGGCTTCCAGAAGGACAGGAAACTATCCCAGCCATGAAGGTGGCTTTGCCTGCTCTCAGAATGGAAATTTACAAGTGATAATCTCTTCTGAGGTTTGTTAAAATCTTGAAGTTTGAAAAACTTTTCAGTTTGAATAAAAGCATTTTACTAAATCATTTGTGCCAAACATATTTTTGTTTTAGGAAAGCCTTGTGTGATGGGAAGAGAGCCATTATTTTGAAGCCCTGCTGGCCTAAGGTTAGTTGCATTTATTTTGTAAATCTCTTTTGCTGTGATTCAAGTTTGAGATTGTTGGACATGGAAATAATTTAATCATTTACATGAACAGAAAACTGATGAAGTTCCCATTGTATTTAACCCTGGCAATTCTGGAAGTTATGGGTTCTGAGGGCATTCCATTTCCAGCATTATGGGCACATGCAAAGAAGAAGTTAAACTGAGTTGTAATGTTTCCTGATGGTTGGAAATGATAAGGCAAAGGGAAGCTGTGCATTCAGTAATCAGACCAGAGAACAAAAGCCTTCCATTGGTGGTCTCTACTGATATAGCTGGGTCTTTCATCTGAGTGGGCAAGACATATTTGTCTGTGAAGTTGTCCAGGACTTCAAAATCCATCAAAGGAGAGATACATGTCTGGGCTTGTTTGAAGGCAAACAATTACAAACAGGATAAAATGTCATTACTTTGAGTTATACATCTGAGCTCCCCTTAATTATCAAATAGCCCCTTTCTGAACTCTTGAAAGGGGTGCCTAGCTTGTTTTGTAGAAAAGCTGCTCTCAGATGATCAGGAGGACTTAGTTGCAAAGTGACCTCTTCTTCCACAAGAATGACATTTCACAGGGACTCAGAGCAAGAAGTTTAGTGGAATAACCAAGTACAAAATGTCTAGAAATTCCATAAAACAGAGATCAAACATGAGTGTGTTGCTTTTCTGTAGCTGATTGTGGGGAGGTTATTTACTTTCAGTTGGATAGCTTTAACTTTTGAATTTTTCAAAGAACAGGTGAAGGATGGAAAAGGGATATAGAGGGTATATTCTTATCCAACTACTGTCTCAGATCTTTTATTCTGTCCATGGCTATACAGCACTGGATCAGCAACTTTAAGGTTCCTGGAGTGCTTGGTCAGGCTAGTTCATTAGATAGGCTCTCTTTAAATTGGTCAGCTAGAGCAATTCATTAGCATATTAAAAAGCAGAGACGTCACCTTGCTGACAAAGATCCGCATAGTCAGAGCTATGGTTTTTCCAGTAGTAATGTATGGCTGTGAGAGCTGGACCATAAAGAAGGCGGAGCGCCGAAGAATTGATGCCTTTGAACTGTGGTGCTGGAGAAGACTCTTGAGAGTTCCCTGGACTGCTAGGAGGTCAAACCAGTCAATCTTAAAGGAAATCAACCCTGATTGCTCATTGGAAGGATCGATAATGAAGCTCAAGCTCAGATACTTTGGTCACCTAATGCGAAGAGAGATCTCTTTGGAGAAGACCCTGATGCTGGGAAAGATTGAAGGCAAAAGGAGAAGAGGACGGCAGAGGATGAGATGGTTAGATAGCATCACTGAAGCAATGAGCATGAAACTGAGCAAACTCAGGGAGGCAGTGAAGGACCGGAAGGCCTGGCGCAGTATGGTTCATGGGGTCACGGAGAGTCGGACACGACTTAACGACTAAACAACAACAAAGAGCAATTCATTCCAGCCTACATCTCTAGAGTAAAATTAGAAGTCAGCTACATACAACATCACATGTCTTAAGGCAATTTGCAAATGTCAGTCTGTCAAATCCTTTAAAGCTAGCAGATTCAGGAGATAACCACTTGGATTTCAGGAATGATCTTTATTGCTAACAGGGTAATGTAGCAAACCTGAAAGCCTGTCAGAGCAATTCCAGATCAACTTATACCTAGTGTATTGGCAGCTTTTTTGGTCAAAAGTAAAGTATAAATTCTACCAAGAATAATGAAATGAATGCTTTGAATTTTTCTGGATTACCATCATATTTATCAGACAAGAAATTTTGCAGGAGGTGGTGCAGCAGTAGATGGGAGTTAGATTTGTGCCATCTGCTGTGTCATTTGGGTGATTGTTAGAATCAGTTTGTTAATCTGGACTTCTACCTAGTTCTTGTATGGGTACACTTAATTGCTGTAAAGACAACTTGGTCAAAATTCAGTGGCATGGTAAGAGGATCAATCACCATGATTTAGTAGAGAGAGTAGGAACTTGTCAGAATTAATGTCAGATTTCCCTTGTAACAACTTGGACTTGAAATGGTTAGTCCTAATGAACAAATCTCTGAGAGTTCTGATTGGTGAGATTTATTAGGAAAAAGGTAAAAGTAACAGTAACAAGAATTCTAGCAAGTACTGTACTTTCAAGTGAGAAACCTATATAGAGACAAATTTGGGTAGGAAGGTTCTGTGTAGGGTTTTTTCCCCCCCTCTTTCAATGCAGAGGGAAGAAAGCTTATCTCTTATGTGAAGGAGGGGCAGATTGCATCCTTTGATTATTTTAGAATAGAAAAGTTCAGAAGAAATAGAAATGGCTGAATTACGATGCAGAGAAGCCTCAGTGAAAATTGAAGGTTGTGAGAAATTATAGTTCCGCCTATGGAGTCCTTAGTTCAGAGAACCCCAAGGACTACAAGCTACACATATTTGCTTCTATTAGTTCCGCCTATGGCAGAATACATGTTATTCATTCCTAATATCAACTATTTCCCAGGCAGATTTTGCTCATGGAAAGGGTGTATTGAAAATTAGCAAAAAATTATTTCCCCTTCTGTTTACAGAATGATATCATTAAAACAGCTTGTTGTTTACCTGCAGATTTTTAAAAAACAGAGGCCCTGAGAAAGAAGTATATAAAGCGATTATAACTTGAATATTAATATACTGACTCTTGAATAATCCAACTACCCCAGTGCAAGGAGGATAAATGTCATATTATATCTGTATTCTATAGCTCACTCTAAGGGCAATACAACTATAAAAATTGTATTGATATACTCCCAAATCCTTTGTTTACATACTTGGATGCTTTGATTAGAATAGCAACTGGATAAATGATATGAAACATTTAGTCTGCATTCAAATGCAAGTTTACATATGCGTATGAACAATATTGAATATAATATCTTATTCTGCTCAACAACATAGGATTGGGTTGCAATATGAAGTAGCTAGCAAATTGAGAAATGTAACTGTTTGACAAAACCTCCTATTTTAGAGTGATATTAAACATTTTGCTCATCACTTTTTGTAGGGGCATTATCGATTTTGTGATGCTTTATCATTCTTGGGTGAGCACAGAAAAGCATTAGAAGCCAATGAGAGAGGTCAGGACCTGTGCAGAGAGAATCCTGAAGGAGTTAAAGGACTTATTGAGCAATATGAGAAGCTGAAGAAGCAAATGGAAGAAGCTAGAGGTAACCATTTCTTTGCTCAAATTATTTATAAACTATTAAATGCTCTGTATGATATCAGTTATTCAGGTTTTTTTATGCATTTAGGTGTAAAACAAAATAAATACAGACTAAAGAAACAACTGTTGCAGAAAAAGTAAGTTTAATTCCAAAATTCATGGGTTCTCTGGGTTTCAGTACTCCTTTGTGTAATTGGCTACTTGACTTCCTGACTGAGAGGTCTCAGTCGGTGTGAGTTGGAAATAATATCTCTAGCTCTATCTCTCTGAACATCGGCTCCCCACAGGGTTGTGTCCAAGCCCATTGTTGTTCACCCTGAAGACCCATGACTGTTGGGCCAGGTTCACCACCAATTCCGTTGTGAAATATGCAGATGATACAATGGTGGTGGGCCTTATCAGGGATGATAATGAGTGGGCTTATAGGGGGAGGTGAAGGGCTTGGTGGAGTGGTGTAATAAAAACAGCCTGGTCCTAAATGTGGAAAAAACTAAGGAGATTATTATAGATTTCAGGAATAACCAGTGTAGTCGTACTCCACTTCTTATTAATAACATAGCTGTGGAATCAGTCAGTAGCATTAGATTCCTAGAGGTACAGTTAACGAATAGTCTGACCTGGTCTTTTAACACTGCATTTTTGGTAAAACGAGCACAGCAACATTTACATTTTTTGCGCCGGATGAGGAAAGTACATCTCCCATCTTCCGTTCTTCTTACTTTCTATAGAGGCAACGTAGAGAGTGTACTTACTAATTGTATTTCCATCTGGTTTGGAGGCTGTATTGCCTCAGATAGAAAGTTTGTGCAGAAGGTAGTAAGGGCAGCAGAGAAGATAATTGGGATCTCTCTGCCTCTCATCCAAGATCTAGCATATGCGCACTGTCTGTCTAAAGCTCGAAGGATCATCAGTGATGCTTCCCATCCTCTTCATGGCCTGTTTTCTTTGTTACACTCTGGGAACCCTCTGTATCTGATGTAGAACAGCCAGCTTGGGAAATAGCTTTGTCCCCCAGGCTATTAGATTCTTGAATGTTTAATAAGTCAATGTCAAATGTGTATAGAATATATATTTTATAGTAACTATGATATCCTGATTGTACTTTAGTGTCTGATTGTAACTGTGAGCCAACTGCAATGGAATTTCATTTTATTATGCACTTGGTGTATAGTGTATAGTGGAATGACAATAAAGTTATTATTCTGTTTAAGTAAACAAGAATCTAATGATAACTATTATTAACTTCTACTCAGTAAAAACTGTTGTAGATTTTGTTCAAGGCCTGTTTTAATGCACATACTTATATCCATACCCATACTTACATTCTTGCATATGTATATATTCATCATGTTATTCCCTTTTGGTATTTACCAATGCTTAGAAAAACAATAAGAAGTAGTGGACAAAGAAATTTAAGGTAGGAGATAAGAGAAACAGCATCTAAATCTAGTATTACACCCACACCATTTACTGTATCTCTCCATAATTTTCTATCCTTGAGAACCATCCTTGCTTCCACTAGGTCTATAAACAATTGATAAATTGCCTTTGTTCTTTAACCTTCTCCTCTGTTTTTTGGAAGACATTCATCAGCACCATCCAATCACAATTTTTCCTGTCTTCCCTTTCCTCTTGATCCATTCACTTATCCTTCATATATTTGTTCCGCAATTTAATCCTAAATCATTCTCTCTCTATAATCAGTGATTACTCATACTGGCATTTCTTTCATAATGTCACTGATTTTTCTTCTTAATCCATTTTCATTCTATATGCAATCATTCTTGACCCTCTGTCTTTTTTCTTTAACACACACATACTTCTAAAGTAATCCATTACTATTGTATTTAACTAAATTGTTGTTTCTCCTAGTATACCCAATTCTCATTTCTATATAACAAAGAAAACAGAAGAAATAGAAATTTTCACTTTTTTTCTTTACTCACATACCCCCCCCCGTTATGTTTCTACCAATATTTGATGTTTTAAAATTTCTCAGTGCACCCATTTTTAGTAAACATTTATCAAATATTTTATTAAAATGTAATTCAATCAACCCAAAAAGTTGCTTACTCCTCATTAGAGAATTATTTACTTTATTAACCAAGATCAGTTATACAGTAGTTCTGGGTAGTAACTTAATTCCTGATTATTTTGTGTATTGATAGATGATAATTAAAATGATAATTGTCTTAACAATATATGATCATTTATTTTTCTGTTAACTGTATTTGTGCTTGAGTGATTCCATTAGTTCTTCAGAATATGTCCCAGTTGATAACCAAGAATCAAAGAAATCTCACAATGAAAAGAAAAAACTGTCTGATTCTCATGACCATCCTTGCCAGCAGAAACAAACAAATGTAAGTTATAAAACAATGTATGAGTGAAGGAATGCAGAGCTGACCATGAATATAGAGAAGGAATGAGTGAGTTGTTAAGGGAGGACTCTGAGAAAAGACTACTTGGTCCTGAGAAAGGAAAGCTCTAAGAACAGATTACTTGGTCCTGAGAAAGAGGAAAGCATGAGAAATAAACTTAAATTAATCCCACCTTGAGTTTGCTTAGTATACGACGGGACAGAGAGAAACTTAGACAGGCTTATAAGATGGATGTCAGCCTTTTGAGGTAGGCAAGATCAAGATACAGGTATGGCAGGGATTCCAGAAATGTTTTTTATTGTTCTTTGGTAGAATAACAGAGTCTTGAAAGCTGTATATGTTACAAATAGGAGTTATGGAACTATGCCAGCTAAGCATTCTGAGGGTTTATTTCATTTTTATCTTTCAAAAAACGAGGGGACTAGAGGGCCATTATGGATTACAAGTTTGTGAACAAATATGTTTAGTTCAGCTAATCAAGGAGGGCATCCAATTGTAAATGTGTCAGAGGACTATATTCTGTAACTCTTTGTTGTTCAGTTGTTAAGTCATGTCCGACTCTTCGTGACCCCATGAACCATATTGCGCCAGGCCTTCCTGTCCTTCACTGCCTCCCCGAGTTTGCTTAGTTTCATGCTCATTGCTTCAGTGATGCTATCTAACCACCTCATCATCTGCCGTCCTCTTCTCCTTTTGCCTTCAATCTTTCCCAGCATCAGGGTCTTTTCCAAAGAGTCCTCTCTTCGCATTAGATGACCAAAGTATCTGACCTTGAGCTTCATTATCAATCCTTCCAATGAGCAATCAGGGTCGATTTCCTTTAAGATTGACTGGTTTGACCTCCTAGCAGTCCAGGGGACTCTTAGGAGTCTTCTCTAGCACCACAGTTCAAAGGCATCAATTCTTTGGCGCTCAGCCTTCTTTATGGTCCAGCTCTCACAGCCATACGTTACTACTGGAAAAACCATAGCTTTGACTATGCGGATCTTTGTCGGCAAGGTGACGTCTCTGCTTTTTAATATGCTATCTAGGTTTGCCATAGCTTTCTTCCCAAGGAGCAAGCGTCTTTTAATTTCATGGCTGCAGTCTCCGTCTGCGGTGATCTTGGAGCCCAAATAAATGAAGTCTGTTACTGCTTCCATTTCTACCCCTTCTATTTGCCAGGAATTCTGTAACTCTATTGCACAGAAAATATGTCTGTTTTTCTTAGCACAGCAGTCATTTTCAGTTTAGATCCTTGCCCTTTGGAATGGCTTCAACACCAAGAACATTTACAAAAATTGTGATCATTTGGGATAGTCAAAATGTCTCCAGGAGAGAGAGAAACACTTCTAGATCCTCTCCCATACAAGTTCAGACAGACATAATCAAGACTGTCAGTGTTTAAGTATACAGGTTTCTCATCAACACCAAGAAAAAAAAAAAAACCCCTGACAGAAAGCATTTGTTTAGAGCCCTGCCTAGACACTCAGAAAGAACTTTTTTTTTTTAATTACCCAGAAACAGTTCTAAAGATTTAGAAGGCTGCCTGTTGAAAAATAATTGGAAACAGCTCATGCATCTTACTTGGATTCTGGGATGGTGCTATCCTTATTTCAGCTTTGTTCCATGCTCCAGTGGCTTCTAATTCATTTTCAAACTGATATAGATAACGAAAAATGCATTCCAGTCCTGCATGCCACAAAAGTCAAAATTTCATTTGCCTGGTGGTGCTAGAAATGAACATGTACATTTTTCACTAAGATGAGATAAAAGTTAATACAAAAAAATAGTGTTGCTCCTCTTTTGGGCAGAATAGCAAAGTTCATTCCTTATTGCCTCATTAGAACATGGGACTTTACATATAGAACCTCGTTTTCTCTGCAGAAACACACTGGATCCAGAGGAATGAAGTTTGAATCTGGTCATGTTGGAATTTCAGAAATCAAGTTTGCATCTTTTTAAAAAAGTGGACTTTCTCATCTTGTTTGCAGTTTGTAACAGCAGAGTCTGTGGATAGCTTTAGCTTAAGAGGCCCTTTTATGTCCTTCCTGTGTTCCCACTGCTTGCCAGGGCCCTAAGGAAAATCAGGTCTGAGGCAGCCATAGTGTTCCTAGTTATATTATATTGGCCATGCTGTCCACAACTGTCGAAGACTCTCAACTCTCTTAGCTGTAGGTCTTTCCACCTACTGCAGCAGGATCTGATTCTTCATTCTAATTCCTAATGGATGCAATTAGATACTTGACTACTAAATGAGCATCATAGATAGCCTTAGTCCACACTGGTTCAATACAGAACTATTATTTTGTCCAGAAAGGACTATATTTAAATAATTTATGAGATCATTATCATTATTTGTTGGTACAGTAGGAAAGAGGTGCAAGTCAATTTGTATTCAACAGGTACTTTCTTCTTTACCACATTGAATACTTCATAACCAATTCAGTTTTGAAGTATTCATAATTGAATACTTGCACAGACAAATTTTGTCAGTATAATTAGCCCTTATCTCACCAGTTAGGGTTTTATTGGATTTCATCCTACCAACAAATGATTCCTAGAACAGCAGTCTTTTTAGCCCACTTGTAGAATTTCAGTTTCAGTTGAAAAGCCTACATATTGTCCCTGAGGCTGCAGCTGCTAGGCCATTTGAATATCTGGAATCTGTTTTCTCAAGCTGCTGTTCCTGAAGAACTTGTTCCTTATAGTCATCACAGTAAAAAGGATTTCAGAGTTGGTAGCTATCAGTCACCAAGATCCCTGTACTTCTTTCCAAGACTTGACCATTGTGAGAATGGATTCTTCCTTTGTTCCTAATGTCAATATGACTTTTGCAGGTCTCAGGAATATATTTTCCTTTTCTTCTATCCTGATATCTCTTAACCCTCAAAATTTAGATGCCCCTGGAGCATTAACATTTCTTATAAGACTTAATATTTCACTTTAATTTTTTTTCTTTTGGTGAGCTTTCCATATTTCCTATGTGTTTAGCCCACTCCACCTACCTAGGAATGCAAGTTTCCAATACCACCCTGGCCAGACAACTGAGAGGTTACATTTACACTATATGGTCTTTTATAGCCAGAAACTACCTGAAATCTCACATGTCACTACACATCACAGCAGCATTCTCCATTAATGACCCTTTTTAGAGTGAAAATCCTAAAACCCTTCCATGTTCACCAGCTATAACAAGCAGGATCTTTATGCTTCTGCAGAAACAGCCTTTGAATATATAGTTTTACAACAGATCTTATCTGTTTCACAAGGCTCAGTTAGTTGTTCCCACCTAAGTTATATATACCCCATGCTTGAATGTTCCCAAGCATCACATAGGAATGAAAAATTGGTCACCTACCATGAATGTTCCTTTGATGCAAAGAAGGTATTTAAGGCCACATCTTCCTTAAGGCTGGGTTACAGTGTTTCTTTTATTTAAGCTATATTTGGAGGGGTTCCTTCTGGTTCCTTTTCAGCTTAGACATGAATAAAAACTGAAGGAAGGAGTCTAAGAGAACTAGTATAACAACTTAATCCTATAATTTTGCTGCTTTTGTAGCCGTTGAAGAGGCCTCTTTTGCATCAAACCAGAAGAAACTTTCTTATGACATAACCAGTGTTCTGTTCTCCTCTTGATATGTGAGGCATAAAAGGCTGAATTAAGTATTATGTTTGCTTGGAAGATAGGAATCAAGTATCAGCAGGGTTTCTACTATTCTTTACAGTTCGTTTGCTTAGAGCAGGAGCTGGCTTGTTATTCTCTACTTCAGTTTATCTCAAGCATTCCTGTTTACTTTTATAGCCTCTTAATTATTTATCTCCCTTTTTGTTTCTCACCCTATTAAAGTACCTTAAAAATCTATTTGTTTCGCTCCACTGCTTTTATTGTCTGCACTCATTAGTCTGTCCTTTCTTCACTTCCGGACATTTTTTTTTTCTGTGCTGGTACAGCTGGCTGCCAGAAGCAAATTAGAAGGCTATAAATCTGCCGAGGGTCAGAGATAAGTAAGCTCAGGCTCTATTGCAGCTAGCTGAAATGAAGCAACCTTTGAAAAAGTCCTTTTGCTGTACGTTTGAGGATAGACCATACTCATACTCCGACAGGCAAGCAAGGATTAAGACCGGTAAACTCTCAGGCAACAAATCCAACGAAAGCAAGAAATAAAGTCAGAAATAAAAATAAATGGCAACGAGCTGAGTTTTTGATAGGTTGTTGTCAAAAGAGATTAAGCACAACAAACGAGCCCCACTGAACCTCCAGCGCACTCATCAAACAGTGGCTGCAAAGTCTGTTCTCCTGTTAGCACTCACACGCCTTTTGACTAGCCTTTCAGATCTGCAAACTTCAGCTCTCTGATTCTGGATCTTCATTAAACACCTCTTCCTAGGACTAACTGGTTGATCCTCTGTGTCTCAATTACTATCAGCAGGGGTCCTATGAACTTGCCAGGTCTGTCAAAGTGAGAGTGGAATCACAGGCTCCAGTGCTGCTGGATTACTGTCACTAGATGCTTCTGGCTGCACTTCTTCCCCATCTTATTTATCTGAAGACATGTCTCCTAGCAGGGCCATACCAATCTTGCCTCAGTTAAAGCTGAGAGGGGAAAAAGGCACATTAGAATTTATAAAAAAAGTCAGCAGTGACTTTTCCAGTAAGAAGGGATGCTTCCTCTGAGAGTCAGTTTGCTGTTTGGTTTGGTTAAGATTGCCAAACTCTGGACATTTTTGTAGCACATTCTGCTCAGTCTGGCTTTTACTATGATTGAGAATTTAGCTTCTGTTCTTCATTGTAGAATGTCAAGGCTTGCCTTCCACTACCATGTATCCTTTTTTGGAAGCCCAAACATCAAGATGCTGCAGACATAGTACTTTTTCTACCTCTGATTCTGAGAAGAACTATTTTCCTGGCCATCAAACCCTCCTTGAATAAAACTAGAATCCATAACAACATTTTTATCCAACAAGTCTTGTTTGCTGCTCTTCCCCTCTCTTTACATCCAGACATAGCAGTCAGTGACACTGTATTTCCATCCTAGGAATGTATTAATTAATGGGAGGAAGACTTCCATTATTTTTACCTATCTAGGAAGCCTGAAGCTCAGATCGATGGACCATTTTAGCTCTGAGGGATGTTTTCTAAAGATAATTGACAGAAGGAGAAATAGCAAACAAAAAATATCAAAATGTTTGGCATGTTTAGATTAAATTTATTTAGTCTGGATGTCTTTGATACATAATATATTCCTTTGGGAAAAACGTCATATTTTATTTTTTATCAGGTGGTTGGAAATACACAAACTAGAGAAAATGCAGATCATTTATCAGTTTTTACAATAGGTAAGTTAATACATTTTTAAAGTCATATGTGCTTATATTGAGAGGATCCCAGTAATGAAATAATTAGTGAAGATTTTAAACAGTTGACATAAGGCTGTATGTATGAATGCATATTATCAATGTTAAAGACTATGTCTTTAAACCAATTATATACATGTTAGAAAGTATAAAGATTTCTAGTTGTCCATGTGATTAGATGATTCTGTGTACCTTGTTAGTTTTTTCACATACTTATTTCTATATTGCTTCTTACATTCTTTGGAACAATATTTGCAAAGCTGACTCTAAGTATGCAATTCTTTTAAAAATAAGTAATGAGATGCACTTCTTTTCTCCCTATCATAACAGGACTGAGTGAAAATCCACAGAAGCAAAGAAGCCAAATGGATGATTCTGAGAAGATGAAGTAAATATTCTTTTTGTATTATGTAGTGAGAGCAGATGTAGCAACACATGGCATATAGAACTTTATTTTATTTTAATGCTTTTATTGGACTAACTCATTTTTTTTAAAGAAAACAAGCTAGGAGTATGTAAGAGTTATTCAGATAAAGGGAATGAAAGTTCATATGTAGAAATGTCTAGATTAATATTAAATCAGTAAATTTGTTTATTACATAAAACTAACATTTGTTATGACAGATGAAAATGTGCGATGAAAACACAAATACATTACATTACAGAATCAATTACTGTGACATGTTTATATCCATAATTAACACAATACACCCCAATGTACTCATACATCTAAGGGCTTTTCCTTAACTAGTGAAAATAATGTCTGGCTTCTCCCCAGTCTATTTGAAGTAAGCAAGTGGGAATGAGTTCCATAGAAGAACTAAATGCAATTTTAGAATGTTCTTAAGACCTTACTTCATTGCTAGAACTAATTGACTGATCCACGGTTCTTTCTTACTTCACATTGTAAAGTAAATTAATTTATTATTAGACTTTCCCAGTGATTATACATGGTCTGTTAAGAAATTTTTTTTGCTATATTTTAGCTGTAGATTATGGAATTAAATATTCCATCTTTCATATATCATTAACATATATCCAAAATTCCCTGTTTGATATCCATATGCTTTAATTTTATGAAATGTATTTCAGCATCTCTCCTCATGAACATCACTTCTCCTATCTCTTTTGATTTCTGAGGAAAAGAATCTAGGAAAAGAAATGTTTCTATAATCAATTTTAAGTTGTTAGAAATCATATGTTCTAGCACATCTCAATTCTTTGCAAAGTTGTTTGTATTTCATCCCTCTAATGCATACTTTACTATTTTACTTTTGTAAAAAGTTATTTCTTAGTAAACAGATGTTACTCATTTAACATTTTATGTCAAAACATCTTAGCAGTTTTGCTATTATTTTCAACCTCATATTCTTACAAATGTGTTGAACCATAATTCCTTCTGATTGGCCAGACTCTCTTTCATTACAGGAGTTATAGTCCAAAATATCATGCTTATTAGTTTCCTATAGATTTTAAAGTGAATGTGGAAGTCCAGAGCTCAAATGCTTCTTGTGCTAGATGTAGGTGAGAATAACTGTATATTTATGGCCTCCAACCTTGTTAGAAAATCAAAAATGCCATCATGGTCAAATGATCAAGAAAAATCAAGGTTTTATTCTCCTTATTCTTTTTTGTAAAATTAATCAGTAGACTAGCCAAGGCTTATACCAAGATTAAATGGTTTCAGTCACTCTATTCAGTCAACAGCTCTTGATTGAACTGAACTGACATCATCCTACTGAGCACCATATCCAAAAGGATATTTGCGTAATTGTCACTATATTCTTCTGGGTTCAGCAAGCGTTTCTTAAACAATGGCATTTTAAGTGGCATCTGAAGTTTGTTAATGATAATAGGTGATTATCATTAATAGTTTATTAATAATAATAGGTGATTGGCTGAACCTCTCCAAAGGTTCACATCCTCAGATTGTATCATCAGATTGGTCACATCCTCAGATTGTATCGGTTGAAACAGATTGTACAGTATAAGGCTAGATAGGTATTACTGTGGGCCCTTCTATAGGTGTAAAAAGGGAACATTGTAATTAACATAAATGTCACAAGAATTTCCAGTGCCCCAACTTCCTTCTTAGTTGAAAATCTAAAGTCAAAAGTACATTCTACAATATATATTAAACTGGAGATATACTAAGATAGCTTCATAAGTATTGTAGTAGTGAAGTCTCAAACATATAAAGTGGCACTGATATGGATATTGAAATCCCCAAGGGTAGCTTCAGGTTTTTCAACAGCATGCCCAATGCCTAAGATATTAATGTGAAAACTCTCGTGTATGTGTGTATATTCCCATCCTTCTGATGTGATGCATTATTAAGGAGTGATAATAATTAATAAGGGTGTGCAGCAGTCCAGATTTGAATAACATGCTGTGCCTGTAAGCAGTTCCTTAAAGAAGCTGCATCTTTTCCTAGGCTTGCCTCATGATCCTAAGAAAAGATGCATTTGATTTAAGGAGATGCTGACATGTACAATATGTGCACCTATACCTGCTCTACATTACCTTTTCTCCTTTGAATTCTGGATTATTGCAGAACCCTAAAAACTAATACCACCCCCACATATAAAATTAAAGTAACTTTGAAGACAAACAAGATAGATGAATTTCAAAAAGGTTATATAATAAGCATACTGGATAACATCAAGCGGTCAGAAAGTATGTTATCAAATCCCAAGAGAGAAATATACAATAGAAAAGTCTGTAAAAATATATTTTTCAGAGATTTAGAGAATGAAAATCAAGACCTTAACAAGGAATATAATTCTTAAATTGTTTTGATTGCAGAGAACAACTGAATTTGAAAACTGATTCTAAAAAAGTTGTAGATAAATACAACTTTCACTGTGGAAATATGCAACAGGTAACAGAATAACTAAATAATACATTATTTTTAAACTGTGGGAAATATGATAGAAAGCACATGAATTTACTAAATATGTAAAATTTGCTGGATAGATTTTGTGATTATTAAGTTGATGAAAGATATGCACAGCATTGTACAGCAGTCTTGACTGAATAATTAAACTATGAATGTTTGTATTGGGGAATTCTGTCACTCTTGATAATATAGTTTTCATTTGTCAGATTGAGTCCAGTATAGATTAGTGTGTTTCTCTGGAAGAGCCAGCGTTTAAAAATATTGCAAGCAAGCATTCTATTGAAAGAAGAGGGTTTCCTCTTTGAAAGTCAGGAAACATCTATCATGTCAGCCATGCTGCCAAGGGCTTTACTCACATCTATTTTATGTTCTAATAGCCTTCAGACTAGCCTGCAATAAAAACTTGAGATGGAAGAGAATCTAGTAGACCTGTAAGATATAAAGCAAGTTTGTCTTATTCAAACTTATTGAATCATTGATTGATTCAATTATTGGGAATTGATTCATGATAAAAAAAATAAACATTCAGGTTCTTTCAATGATTCTGTTATTATTCATGGAAAAAATGTAGCAGGTCTCTAAACTCAAGAATAATTCTATGTAGCTTTTATCTACACAAAGAATCTTGAAGGTTCTTTGTGCATGCCATATAGTAGGGATTAGGACTATTTTGTGTAATGTTGTAAATGCCAAAAACATAATAGTATAACATTAAAACAACAGAAACATCTTTGAAAACCTAAATTAAAAAAATAAATGAAAGAAATATCCTGGGGTCATGCATCAATGCACAAATTCAATCAGCTCATGAAATTTTGGTGATTTTTAATTTTTTTAATTTTGAAAGAAGGGTCATTGGAGCCATGTAGGTGTGTTGTGTTGTCTATGGCACTGGTAGTGCCACATTTAGGGTAGAGATGATCAATGCCTGATCCTCTTTATATTATTAGACTGTAGTTTTACATTCTTTCTTACTGTCCATGCGGTCTAGCTCTAATTCAGTTGAAATTCTGCTGGAGGGCTATTGCCTATCTCAGATATAGTTTTAAGTTTCCTAGAGGATTTTTCTTAATCAGCCTGCAAATAATTTTTTGATACAATAAAAACAACACTTAATCCTTGTTTTGGATTTTGTAGGTGGATATAATACTTTCACTAGAAATGTTGAAGACATATATGAAAAATGGATCAACATCTTTAATGGATCAATGCTTTCACAGTGCTGAACAATCATTTGCATTATCATTAAATATGCTAGATCCGTCCCAACTACAGGTAATAGAAAAGATGTTATAATCTGTTTATAATAATGTTAACTTCTTAATGAAAAAAACTTGTGCATATTTTCCCAGGATGCTAAAAAGCAGTACATTTATAAAGAAGCTCATCGCTTCTTATATTAAAGACACCAATGTCAGAAAATATAATTAGATATTGGTAAAAAAATGTTTCTGTCAATTAACAAATTATCTATAGGAAGAATATGCAAAACATTGTGAGTTGAAAATGTTCTAGATGGAGAAAGGCTTGGAACAAAATTTCTTTGCTTTAGACCTTTGCTGAAAATTTGGGTCAAAGCAGGTAATTTTACTCCAAAACTATGTGTTCCATCTGTCATGTTCCTTTAGGAGTCATTAGTATCTGTATATGATACCTCTCAAATGTTTATACTTCCTTCTTGATAGTTATTGGCAGTGAATGTATTTAGCAGAGTAGTTTGGACCTGCTTCTGTTGACCTTTTGTCAAACAAATGTAGACTTCAACTTAATGCATTTATGTGCTTTTATGAGTGTATGCTGTCTACAAATGAGACTGCATAAGAGCTGGTTCCTCCAGCTCTTAAAAGGCTTGGTCCATCCCTCCCTCAAGAAATCATACCTGGATCCAACTGCATTGGACAATTTTTGTCCCATTTACAGCCTTTCCTTTCTAGAGAAGATAGTTGAGAAGGTGGTCTACAGCACCACAGGGCCTAGAGGAAACATCATCTGTATCTTTTTCAGTTGGAATCCAGATTGGGGTATACTACAGCACCAAGATGGCATTGACCAGACTTATAGATCACTCTGGTGGGATTGGGATGGGGGTAGTGCATGTATCTTGTCTCTCAGCACTTTTTGTTACCATTGATCATGGTATCGTTTTGGACTGGCTTTAAGGGTTAGGAGTGGGAGATACAGTGTTGCTGTAATTCTCTTTCCTTTGTAGCAGATTTCAGTTAACATTGGTATAGGGGAGAGATCTATACCCCTGCTTTGTGGGGTCCGTCAGGCTCTCTCCACTCCTATTTAGCATCTAAATGGAGCTTTTGGGTGAGGGTATCCATCAGTTCAGGGTCAATAATCAGTATATTGACAATAGTCAATTATAATCTGGGCCAACCAAATGATGCATAATTTCCCAATGTTTGGAGACTGAGTGACTGCAGGTTTTGGGTTGCCCCAGTTGTAAAGACCTTCCATATTTAGTTCTGGATGGAGCTGCACTGCTGAGGCAAAACTTAGGTGCAGTTGGGGGTCCTCTTGGATTTTTAGCTCCTGCTGGAAGAGCAGGTGGCAGCCATCGCCAAGAGGGCCTTTGCAGAAATCCATCTTGTGCACCAATTGCACCCATTCCTGGATGGGGAGTTCCTACTCACAGTCACTTGTGCCTTGGTCACTTCTCATTTGGACTATTGCAACATGCTGTGTATCAGGCTGCCCTTTATGACCATCCAGAAGCTACAACTGGTCTAGAATGCAGCAGCATGGATAGTTATGGGTACACTGATTTACACTCAAGTAACATCATTACTTTATGAGCTGCACTATTGATTTGTGGGTGCAATTCAAAGTGCTGATTATCACCTATAAAGCTCTTCATGGTACAGGGCCAGGTTATATGAGGGATTCCAATCCTTTTGACCTTCCATAAGGCCTTAAAACCTGGTTCCCCCCCCCCCCCAAACTTTGGACCAGAGTGCTGAATCAGCCTGTCTTGTAGCTGTTTGGGGATTGGAGTGTGTGTGTGACTTGGCCTGAATTGTGATCTCTCTCTGTGTTCTTTGTTCTTTTATTTATATATTTTTACTGTCATGTTAGCTTCCCATACTATTTATGAGTTGGGAGGACATAATAAATTGCCAAATGCAAAATATAAGCACCGTTCATACACATTAGGAAAAAGTACCAATAGAAGATAATATGCGTAATTCAGGGTTGAACTGTGGAGTCCTTGGGGTTCTCTGAGCTTGGTTGTTTTCTTGCAAACATTTCGTTACCCGGCTAGGTAACATCTTCAGTGACATTAGGCAAAAGTGTCAAGCCAATAACTAGTGAAGTATATTTTTAAGTATTATTATATATTATTATATTGAAGTTAACCTTTTGCTGTTTTGTCTTTGGCTCATTTCTCTTGAGTTAGTGCAGGCAGGTTGCAAAAAAGTGTTTTTTACTCTTGCTTCCATTGTTGCTGTGAGAATTTTTAAAAGGGTTTTAAAAATATTAGCTAGTTGTTTTGTATGTTAAGTAGTAGATAGTATTCAGCAGTATTACCCTATTTTTATGTTCCTAGACCAAAAATTGTGGGAGCAAATAGCTAATTTTTAATTGATCTTTACTGTCAGTACTACATATCATCATTTGGCTTTAAATCACATCTCCAGTCACTTAACGCTAAATTTACTTCTTGGCTAGATTTGATATCAATCTCCCTATCATGACTAAGCTAGATTAGAAACTTTGTGTAGACATGAATGAAGCCACAAACATAGCAGTTGAGTGCCCACTGTGGTACAAAAAAGTCAGAGACTTTATACAGTATAGTATAGCTTTTAACTGTGGCCCCCTGATCTTCCAAATTAATGGATATTTGGCAAGTCTCTTGATGGATTTGGAAGACAGTTTTGTTTATGTAATGGTTCTCTATAGCCTGGGAGCCACTCGTTCTTGTCTCAGCAGCCTCAATCCTTTCCCATATGATGGAAGACTTGAAACATTACAAATTCTGTTTCTTTGGAAGACAACTAATTTCATGCACACTCATATTCTTCCAGGATCTGAGTATTTCCTATGGGTAGAGTGAAACCCTTTTAGTGATTTTTAGCATTAAATTAAGACAAAATAATCTTGGAAAGATTAAGTTTTCAGAAAGTCTAGATACTTTTAAAGAAATGAGGTAGTAGGACACAAGGTAATTAATATCTTAATAAAATACCTGGCCATAGCTGGAAATCACATACTGATAAACCAACATGAACTGAATGAGAATAATCATCTTGGTGAATAACTTATACTCAGGATTTGGATAGGAAGATTGCAGTCCTGTTAGATCTGAACCTTTCAGCAGCTTTCAGTATTATAAGCCATGATACCTTTCAAGATACCCATCTGAAATGGATTAGCTGATATCAGATGGGTTAATTGCTAATTCAAGGTATTCTAAAAGCTTGGTTGTTTATATGGCCTTTTAACTAATTCATTACATTTGCCCCATATTTTTATAATGGCCTAGTTTATATCTCATTCTAAGCTATAGGGGGAAAGGAAGAGAGAGAGAGAGAGAGAGATGTGGCAAAAGCCAAAGAACTGTTTTATACTTCAGCATTATGTGTGATCAAACCTGTATATCTGCCACAACATGTAACAACAAACAAACATTTGCACATCTTCTAGTCAGTTGTTTTTTTTAAATATTCCAGCTTCTGAACCTTGCTCTTGTTGATTATGTTGTGATCATGTACGGATATGCCAGTGCTCTCCTTGGAATAGGACAGCCTGAGGTAAGACTTCAAGCTATCTCAAGTTTTTTACAACCTACTAACATAGGAAAGTAGGGATTTAAGATGCTTTAAACAGGGATGAAATTAGTTTGAACAAGGCTTCTTCAGGTCAGCTCTTTGCCTTTTTAAGCACTTTCCTTACATCAAATTTGCTACAGCTATTTAATTCAGAGCTGACATATTACTTAGAAAAAACAGTATAAATGAAGACAGGTTGTACATTTCAATCATTCTTAGCATGAAATTTCACTATATTTCACATATTTGTTATGATATATGATCATTTAAAATTTCACATATTTGTTATGATATATGATCATTTAAAATAGTTGAGGTTGAACATTTGAGAACAAAAGTGGTGCAATATTTTATTGATAATGGTTGCTCCTACAATATGATCTGTATCAGTTGCTTCTTAACTTTTTGTGTAGAAGCCACTGTAATGGAAGGATATTTGAAAAGCTCTTGAAGTCTATTATAGTCTCCTGGACCAGCTGAATGTGCATCAGGGGAATCTCTACACATAACAGAACTGTCTCAACATTATTGTTATTGTTGTTATTTATTATAGCATTTCTTCTGCTGAGATAAGCTGCTTTCAAAAGCTGAATTTATCTGTTGATGCCAATTTGTAGAATGAAAACAGCAAAATATATGCTTCATTCATTCTGCAACTATTAATTCTACAGTAAATGGCATGCCTTTTAAAGCTATTTTTGTGTCTGAATATTTGCATAGTAATTCTCAATCTCTTTCATTTCTTCCAAAGGAACTAAGCAAAGCCAAAAATCATTTTAATAAAATAATTGAGCAATATCCAAAAGTGAGATTCAATTGCTTAGCACATTATGGAATTGGAAAAGTATATTTGAGACAAAATAGGTGAGTAGTACCATGATAGTGGTATAGTCAATAGTTAGCACCTGATGGGTTGGAGCTGATTCACATGATTGATTAGCAAACACTTGCCACCAAATTTTATTTTTATTTAACAAATGCATAGCCCACTCAAGGCAACATAAACACCCCTCCCTCCTCCAATTGTTTTCTGTCTTCATTAGCCCCTGGAAAGAGTCAGGTTCTCTGTATGCATAAAAGTAAACAGGGACTGCAGAATGCTTGGAACTTCCTGGCAAAAAGCAGTCTGAAGAAGGCCTGGCAGTTCATTCAGCCTGATGCACTGAGTACTTTTTTGCTCCTCCTTGCTTCTTTTCTCTCCAAGGAAAGGGTGTGCTATCCTCCTGACATCTTATGAAAAACTGGGAACAGGAGAATCAATCCATAGTCTCTTGTGGATTGGCCAGAGAGCTGACAGCTGAACAGTCACAGTTCTCACATTCCAGAGGCCTGTCCTGTAAAGGGACTGGAAAAGTGTTTAGATTGCACTGAAACTTTACTTTCCAAGGGAGGTGGAATCTGTATTTGCCTTCTTTATGAGTAATTTTTCTGAATTTGTACAACACACTAAATCACAATCCAGCCAACCATGATTTAGCTAGGAAGTTGGGTGAACCCAGCCTACCTCATTAATTTATGCATTGTGCAAATCCAGAAAATAGTGTTAGGTGAGTAAAGTATGGTTAAATATACATTAGTCACTGTTTTAAGGGGGAAGGGAGAAAAAATAACATGTTTGTTATAATTGTTTAAATAAACTATGAGTCTTTTTATGTACACTGTAGATTTTCTGAAGCTCTAGACCAATTCATGAAATCAAAAACCATGGTTAATCTTAAGATTGTGCCTGGAGTACTAACATGGCCTACAACTTCAGAAGTTATCAAAGAGACAAGGTCAGAGAGATTACAAGTAAGTCACAATGCTGTTTTGTACTTTTTATCGAGCCATTATAAGCCATCTCACATGGTGCCTCTCCAGAATATATTTTTCATCATGACAATTGCATCAAAACAGAAGAGCTTTTATTCTTGTTAAGTGGAGGCACAGATAATTTTATCCATCCATTTCAAGAGGCAGGACTTGTAGAAACTGCTTCTACCTGTATTGCCTCTGCTGGATAAGCAGGTTGCTTCAGCCATTGAGTTTGCAAATCTCACATGTGCCCTTAAACATTTCTCTTTGCTCTCTTGCTTCCTGTCAAAATAAACCTGCCAAAATTGTGCCTAGGTATAAACAATGTACTGCTGCATTATACATGTAGGTGGGAGCTGATGCTCTCTAGGCAAGGCTAATCAAACAACAATAATAATAAATACCACGATGTTGATGCTGATGCGGAGTAATCAGTGCAGGTGGAGAGGAGACAGTAGGGTGGGTAGAGAGGAGATTGTTCCCTCAGGACTGAAAATGGGGAGAATAGTTACAGGAGCTACAGTATCTGTCTCTGCACAGGGAGGTGTTTTCCACATGACAGACATTTGGATAAGTTTCCTGTGTGGCTGCTTCTCCTTTCACCTCCCCCAGTGACTTATCCCAAATTTCTCCTCTGATGTTTATAAATAGTGCTTAAGCTCTAAGGAGAAAAAGGTGGCTTTACTTTCTTTATGTGAGACTCACATTATAACATTTCCTCTTCTAGACCTTTCACAGTAAGCAATTTTGACCAAGCAAGTGAACTTTCAGTAGGACCCTTTTCTATCAGTGATCAGATCCCCATTCATGATAGTACTCTTAGTACCAAGGAATGATAGTAATTGGTGCGTGTTGTATTCTTATGCCCTGGATTTAGTTAATTCTCCTTTTGTTGAGTGTTAAACCTGTTAAGTGCTGCTCCTACCTTCAAGAAGACTGAATTCTCACTTTTGAAATCAAGACATATTATGTTTAAAGCATTCTAGCAATTCCCAGTGAAAAGTGATATAAAGGTACAGAACTGCCAAGCCAAGGATTGCAGCATAGGGTACTTTCTCTCAGGTTATATTCAGCAGGAGGAGAGCTCTGGAGTAGAAGCGTTTGGGAGATACAGGACTTAGGGAGGCTCAGAATCCTAGCCTTGGAATACTTTTCCCTGTCAGGGAGACTGAATTAGGATGTTTTTAGTGCAAGAGGTAGGCTAGTAGTGACAGGATATAGACAAAGGATTTTACGAGGCAGTGCATCTAGCCCTGAAGATTTAAGATCTTTTAAGGCAATAGATATTCCCTGACTGTGGTTATCATCCTTTAATCATCCTTCCTCCTTCTCTACTTCATAGTCTGGTGGAGCCATCCTTTTTGTGCCAAATAAGTAGTTTTGTCTTTTCTTTGTTATCTATTAGCATTTCTTTGTTATCTATTAGCATTCTGCTAATCTTCAAGCCTGGGCATATTTGTCCAGGTGCAGGAAATAAACCCAAACTATTTAGTTGAATAGTTAAAATAACCCCTTGAAATAAACCCGAACTATTTAGCTGCTTAATGGTTAAAAAAAGATCAGCATTTTAAATTGGGCTCAGAGGGTACTCTTACATATTGTAAGATTTCCTATGCATAATAAATTTGTACTTACTAGCTTAGGAACTTGATGGTTATGTTGAGAATTATAAAAATTTTTTGATGCTTTAAATGTCTTTCACCTAATTTGGTTAATAGCTTCACTGAGAAAATGCTGCTTAAAATATCCATGTTACTGCTGTAGTACAGAAGGAATTTTACATTGTTTTGATACAGCTGAAAACCTTGAGTCTGTCTTAACTGACAGTATAATTACAAGTAGAAGAAATCAGACACACTGATTTTCTAACTGGTGAAAAAAGGCCCTCCATACTGAAAACTGAAATTAAGATACAGTGGAACCTCGAGTTACGAATTTAATCCGTTCCGTGACTCTGGTTGCAACTCGAATTGGTCGCAACACGAGGCAAATTTTCCCATAAGGTTCAATGTAATTACCATTAATCCGTTCCGGCGTCCGCGGACCACGCGGCAGGGGCAGAAAAATGGCCACGGACCATGCGGCGGGGCGGAAAAACGGCCACGGACCATGCGGCAGGGCGGAAAAATGGCTGCGGACCACGTGTTAGGGGCAGAAAATGGCCGCGGACCACGCGGCAGGGCGGAAAAACGGCAGCGGACCATGTGGAACGGGCGGAAAAATGGCCGCGGACCACGTGGAACGGGCGGAAAAATGGCCGTGGACCATGTGGAACGGGCAGAAAATGGCCGCGGACCACGTGGCACGGGCGGAAAAATGGCCGCGGACCACGTGGAACGGGCGGAAAATGGCTGCGGATCCGGTTCGTAAGTCGAGGCGAGTTTGCAAGTCGAGGTAAATTTTTGGGGCCGGAGCTGGTCATATCTCGAAAAATTCGTAGGTAGGGGCGTTCGTAACTAGAGGTACCACTGTGTTCAATCTTTCACTTAATGTGTTACTTTATGTGTTACTATTGTGCAATCAACAGTGATAATTTGTTAGGACTTAGTGTGATGTATATAGATGTTACTCTTGTTCATTTGCCATGAATTTGGTCTTTCAAAGTTGTTCTGAAGCTTAGCAATACTTAGCAGTACAATCTCCAGTGAAAGTATGTAACTTTGGCTTTTCTGGGTCATAGGTTATATTGGAAGATTGTATTGCAGAATGCAAGTTTCCTCCAAAACCAAATGCAGTATGTCGTTACCAGCAATGCCAAGCGCATAAAGTCAAAATATATTTTAGTGACCCGGATTTCAAGGTAAATATTATATTTTAATTATGGTGTCTCTTTGTTCAGATGCTTTTGCAAAACATATTACTTTTCTAGTTTCTAGATTTCATATTTTAGTCATATTTTTGCAGGGTTAACATTTCTTTCTCCAAATTTCAGGGTTTTATACGTGTGGCCTGCTGTGAACAGTGTATAGTAGAATTTCATTTAAATTGCTGGAAAAAAGTGAAAGCTACAAGATATTGTGATAAAAATGATAAGGTAACATCTTGAAAATCTCTTCTTTGTAGAGGCTGCTTAATGTTGTATTGAACCGAATGGAATTTTATGAGTTAGGCATGCTTGATATGGATTTGTGTGATCGATATTTGCTCTATCATCATGACACTTTCACCCATAATAAGGGAAATTCAGGGGTTCAGGGTTACAACGGCTTTAGGCCATTCAAAGAATGTAAGGGAAAGCTAATGAACTGCTAATATGGCATTACAGGAGAAGAAATTATTTCTTGTGCATTCTTCCCTTAGTGTATTTTGTTTGCAATTTGCAAAATAACCTAATGAATATTAGTTACCCTGAACTCAGTTAAGGTCATGATGTCCTTAAATTCAGATTGCTAAAGATGATGATGAAAGTATGGATCCATTTATGATACAATGAATGTTCAGCAGTAGTAAATGTGTTAATTCATATTTGAAAGGAAACAGGAGCAAAATAATAAAATAATATATCTGTATGTCATTTATACAATGCTTAAATTTAGTATAAATTAGAAAATAATATGTAAATTTCACAAAACTTGCAGTGAAATCCTGTCCACAGATACATTTTCTGCTAACATCCACAGGATATTCTTCAAGAGATGTGTTTCACTCCAGACTGTAGAGGCCTTATTTCTAAAATCATTGTCTTCAGTTCTTCTGGTATTGTCAAATGTGAGGTAAGTATTGATAAAATATTAGGTTTTTTTAAAAAAATTGCTTTCTTTCAGAGGAATCAAAATGCTATTATTTTGCTGCAGACAGGAATTTTGAATTTATTTAATTATATGTGCTCATTATACCAGTTGTGAATAAGACTGTACATTTCCTAGTTCTCCTGCTTTTTCCAGAACAAATTGTTTCTTGTTAGCAACCAAGGCAGTGGAGGGATTCATGCTGAACAGCAAAGCAGTAGAGAAGAAATACATAAACTTGTAATTTGCTCCTAATCTCTTAATCGCCATTCAAAGAGTAGCAGTCTGTGGTGTTTCACCTTAGCCTAGCTCTAGAAAATGGACCTAGATGAAAAGAATCTATGCTGAATTATATTCTAACGTTTATGGAACATCTTGCCGCCTGAGGTGCGGTGTGCCCCCTCCCTCATGGCCTTCAGGAGAGAGATCAAATCCTGGCTCTGCCAGAAGGCTTGGGGGCCAGAGGGGGGCCCGCACCTATGGAGATGGCTGGTGGGGTGAGGGGTTGTCCCCCCCCCCAGCATCTTACAGGTTTTTTAGGGCCAAATTATAGGAGGTTTTTAGGCCATTTTTATATATGTTTTTAACTATTTATAGATTTGACTATGTCTGGAGGGTGCTGTGTTTTTTATTATTATTGTGAGCCACCCAGAGTCACCCATTGGGGGAGATGGGCGGCATACAAATTTGAAAAATAAATAAATAAAATAAATAAATGTTGAATAAAATAATGTATAATCTACAATTAAATTGTGGTCTCAGTAAAGCATGCTAATATGAATTAATTTAATAATAAAGCAGCATCTCCTTCATTTTAATAGTTGTAATAAAATAGTATTAAGGAAAAGGAATATTTGAAGCTGATATTTTTTGCTTCCCTAGTTTGAACATAAAATAACGACCAAGAATCCTCCAAGGCCTATTCTAAAGCAGAAATGCTCAAGGTAAGTTTCCAAACTCTCCAAATAAAGTTTCCAGAACAACATATTCCCAATAAGAAAAGATGATCTAGTAACTAAAAAATGCTATTTCTTTCAATGGGATACATAAAGATACTGCTGATAGAATGCTTGGGGTAACTGGGGTTACCCTGATTGCTTATCTTCCAGCCATGAGTGACCTATCAAGATTAATAGGGCTTCTCTAAGTCACTTTGAGGTAATAACTAAGAATGTTCAAAAGTTTCTAAGCACTGTACAAATCAGCATTTATCAACCTTTTAATTGGATTTTCATTTGGAAAAGAATATCAGTTTTGAATGGGACCTAGTGTAAATACAATCAGTGCTCATACAAATTTGTGACTTTTATTAATGTTTATTAACATAGAACGTAGAATTACTTAGCCATGTTTAATTCTGTTGAGTGTAATAGAGCTTTGTGGGAATGGTGCCATTGTAGTTGTACTTGATATTTTTGGAATCTTTTGTGTCATTATATTTACTTTTATTCATAGTGTAAACCTTAAATGTCTGTATTAGCCCATATTAGGCTACAGACAGTTATCCAGGATACTAAAGTTCATGTACCTTTTAATTAATAAATATTTTATTAATGACATATTTTAATATTTAAATATTATTTTACCTGCTTGTCACAGCACTCCTGAATTTCATCTTCATTGAGAGCTGTCCATATGCCCACATAGCTCATTGGCTAGCTCCTCTTTGCTTTTGTCAAATAGGAACTGGGCATGAGACTTTATGTATCTCAAGCATTGATGGTTTTGACCTTTCAGTGGTGAATTATATTCATGTATTTTGAAATGTCTTGTAAGCTCAATCTTAATTCTTTGCATCAGTTTTAGGAAGTTACAAGTAAAACAGGAGAAAAAATTAAGAAGAAAATTTATAAAAGAAGCAGTCTCCTTAACAGAACTTGCAGAAGTATTTCACAGAAGCAACGCTGTGGCGAAAGATGATAGCCGTAAAGGTATCTGGATATAGATCTTTCTTTTGAGAATATCTTCATATCCCTATGTGTTGATGCCCTGTTTATATCACCAGAGTCTGGCCATCACAGCATTTGTTTTATCTTAGGAAATATTCCGAAGAATTTTTTTGTTGGGGATACAGTCCTGCAACTTATTGGACAGTATGCAGTGAATATACAAGGTGGTATACGTGATGCCTTCAGACTTCTGACTGAATTGATTTCATGGTGGGTACTTACTGAAGAGGATTATGCACTCTTTTCAACAAGTTGTCTATCATCAGCTGAAGTAATGGACCAGCTCATAAGCTTTTTAATTGCTAAAAATAATAGAGTGAAGACAAGAATTTTTGTACATGTTGTAAGTGAACTTGAAGAAGTGGATCCTAAACTACATGGTTGGATGAAACATCTTGATAATAATGGTATGGTCATGTTTTCTATAGTCATATAATAATTTGAGTAGTTCTGTTCCATTCTAGGGCAATAGCTGAATGAGGTTTGTTTATCTTAGAGAAGAGACGTGGCTTAGCTGTTGCTTGCCTGGAAATATTCTTACTAATTCTGATCTGCAAGTTCCCTTATGCTTTACTCTTAATTAAGGTTAACGTTATTATTTAAATATAGAAAGAAAAGGCTGTATGAATCTTGGAAATGTGTGTCCTCAGTAGGCAACTTGGTAGTCCTCTGCACTGAGACCTCCAGCAAAGTGAAGTGCCTATTGCAATGTTTCTCAACCGTGGCAACTTTCAGACCTGTGGACGTCAATTCCCAAAAGCTGGCTGGGGAATTCTGGGAATTGACGTCCACAGGTCTGAAAGTTGCCATGGTTGAGAAATACTGGCCTATTGCATGCAAATGCATATGGAGGTAATCCAGGGCAGCTTTCAAAGCAGCTGAGCTGAGCAAGCCTTGCAAACGTGCAACGGCTGGAGTACTTCAAAGAATGGAACTTTATTTACCCTAAAATGCTTCGTGAAGCAACCCTTAAATGCTTTCAAAAGCTCAATATTGTAGTGATCTAGGGTAAATATATACATTATTGCATCTGATGAAAACAAAGTATATCCTAAAACACACGTAACTGTACCTGTCACAACTGTAGTCTTATCAAAATCCCTTAAAATCAGTCACATCAAATTGGGGGGAGAGGAATTGGAATGTATCTTGGCTGCCAAGTTTCCTTTTAGGTTTCTTGTCAGACTTTCTTTCTAATTTGTTCATTATAAAATGCCACTTACAGTGGTATGTTTTTAATAGTTTTAAGAATAGGCTTCTGTATAGATTTTTAGTTTTTCAGGGCAGTGCAGTATCCAAAACTAGATGAAAATTGTCACATTTGTTTTACTCTGCTGGCTTTGCTTCCCCTTTAAAATCTATGCCATTTTTAATATGTCCAGGCTAAAACCAGTATGTTTCTGGAAACTATATGTAGATTAAAGTTACTTTATTTACTTTGTAGAATAGGACACGTATCTCCATCAGTGGTTAACTTCTGTTTCAAAAGGATAAATGGTTTTTTTTAATTGAAGGTTTTTATTACTTTCTACATCTCTATGAGCTTCTTTGGGAGGAAGAGTGGTACAAAAATAAAATATAATATTAATATGAAAATAATAATATAATATTCTCTAGTATAGCATTCTTAAAAGTGCTCTTTAAGAAAATTTTATGAAGTGCTCTTAAGAAAAGCTATTCAGGAAATATTCAAACACTTCCTAAAATAATAAACAGGTTAAAACTTACATACACACACATACATGCACACATATATTATAAATGCCACCCAGAGGATAAATGATAATCTTTACATGAATCTTACTAGTGCTACCACTGCTGTTACTATTGCTATTATTTTGCAGGTTTAAAAGCTACCAAAATTTTTCTCTCGGAATATACAACTTACATTTTACAGCTTGATTTTAGTTCAGTAGCAGTCCTCTGGAATGAGAGATATGGTATTAAGCTCAGCAGGACATTCACCTGCATATCTGAAGATATGACTGAAAAGCTAAAATACTTAGACGAGTTCTCGTTTATGGAAATTCGCTGTTTACTGTGGCTATTAGAAGAAAACAGACAGTGTTTCCCATTTCTTCATCAATGTTTAGATGACTATTTTGATAACCTGGGTAAGTATGAAAGGATGAATAAAAGTTACTCTCTGAACTGTAATCACAATTCCTGGAGGTGTATTTATATTTGTCACCTGTTTGACAGAAATCCCCAGAAATAACCTGGCAGAAAGGAATAGCTGATTTTTCAAGTAGTGTCAGCCTTGTGAGGTAGTCCAGACAAGAAGCACACCCAGGAGTACTAGCTCTATCTTTATTGTAAGGTTACTTTAATAGAATCTTGCAAGTCTGAAAGTATCCCTCCCATCTCTCACATTTATTCTCCCGAAAACTAGGGAGAGTCCCTTCTGAAACACTTTTCACTGCCCCGCCTCTTTTGAGCTTCCATTTTGTATATCAGACCGTTGTCTAGGGTGCTGCTTTTCTTCCCAAGGTCATTCCCACATACCATTACAAGTAGTCATATTTTGGATAGGGGTAGATTGTGATGCAAGTATAGCGATTAGGCAAACTGTAGGCAAATTCCATACTGTGGCTGTATATGGATAATGTTGGGTATGTAAAGTCCCAACACTTTGATGGGGATGGGATGGAAGTTTATTTTGGTTATACCCTTGACTAAGATTTGTTGTTAATTCGTTTGTTGGATAGGTAATGGTAGGCCTGTTGATGTGTTGATTTCTGTAGTCACAGACATGAAGAATTTTGTCTTCAAGCTCATTTTGCATATTGTGCTGAAATTATTATTTGTATTTAATTCACTTATTTGAACAACTATTGAATTCTGACTGTAAAAGCATATGTGCAACTCTGATTGGAGTGGGTCCTGGGATATAGATTATTTTTGAGAATAATTTACAATGTTTTGTGCTTTTTTGTGTATTTTTTTAATAATAAATACAATTTATTTTTTAAATAGATAATCCTTTTATTGTGTTAAAGAAGGAATATACTGAAACTACTTCAGTAAGTTTGTTTTTTCTGTTGATCTCTTTGTTGCAATTAAAACATCAATGCATTAATAACAATTCTTTCTAAGAGGTTTGGAAGAAATAGACAATGTTAATCTTCCTATGTTAATTTTAGATATTGCTCTCATACCACATGTATTATTTTACAGCTAATCCCATATTAACCAATAAATTTCAAAACAAATAAAATACATTATTTAAATATAATTTAAGCATGGTGATAGTATGTGTCAAAAGCAACTCATATATTCCTCATTGAAAATAGCTCTAACTTTTTGACATTTTCTGTGGCACACATTATCAAGGCAGATAGCCTCATGTGTTCAGAGTTAAAATATTGGAAGCAACCCATTTTTTATTATGCCTTTTTTTCCTTTAGTCCTTATTCTCTCTGCAAAAATTTCTCCTTTGGTAATGTTTACTACATTGTTGTGATATATTTATAGTTGCATTACGTTTATATCTGTAGTACTGCTAACCACAGGTATCTTTAATTTGGATATTCAAATTGCTTCAAGCCCTGTTTTAAAAGTGAATTATGCTTAGTATTTCCATTACTCTTTATGAAATATAATAAGTGTTATATAAGAATTGCTTTTGGAAATTGGGAATGACATTTGCAAAAGGAAGCCTTTATATGGGATGGGAAGTCTCAGATTCCTGGCCAGAAGCAGTTCATAAAGTCTTCTACCTGCGTCCCAGACAAAGGTCCCGCCCCCTTTGTGCAGGACGATTCAGGGAGTGATTGTTCCCTGTTGCACGGGAAAAAAGATCTGCAGAAGGAGAATTCAGCCTATGGGCTAGATTTAATTCTCCACCCTGCAATATATTTATGCCCTACCAGCACATGCTATGTCAGAGATGGGGCCAAGAGATGTAGCCTCATTCCTGTTTGCATTGGTAGAATAGAATCATGAAGCACCATGTGTACAGGATGAGGCTTAATATTGAAAAGGAATGAGCATGAATTTGGGAGCAAGACTGGCTAATCATTGTAAGAAATTAGGAAATGTGATATTTGTACTTAATTTGGTAGAGGCAGAAATTACATAATGTATTGTTATTTCACAAAGCTTTAACAGTATATTTCCAATGCTATATAGCTTTTTTTAATGTGAGACAACAATGTATTTTATCTGTCATGGTACTGGTTATGTGAACTAGATTACCTCTCTCTGATTTGGGCTTTGCAATGTAAGCTTGGATTCAATTTTGTTAAATTTTGGTCAGAACAGTGTTTCCTGAAATTTGTATTTAAGCATTTATCAAATTGGGGGATGCGGTGGCGCAGCGGCTTAATGACGCTGAAAGTTGCCGGCCAGAAATGGTCGACACCTCAGCGGTTCGAGCCCAGCCTTCGCGTAGCAGAGTGAGCTCCTGCTTCCTCCCCCAGTTCCTGTCAGCCCAACAGTTCGAAAACTTACGTAAGTAGATAAATGGGTACTCTCACTCCGGTGGGAGGAAAAATGCTGGTGCCTTGCAAAAAGGAGTCGGGAACAGTTGCCGGTAAGTGGGGAAGCCGCGCTCGCCCGAAAAAGGCACAAAGCAACGGAAACCCCGCCTCCTGCGCTCGCCAGCTGGGCTCTGCTCTAGGAAGGAGGCTCTGGCAAACCACTTCCGAAACACCTTGCCTTGAAAACTGCAAAGGACTCATCCAAAAGCAGTCACTGCAGAGTCGGTAACGACTGAGTGCAGATTAAAAAAAAAAAATTATCAAATTGCTTTTTGTTTGGGAGGATCCAGATACATTGATAGTTTTTGGAAATATTGTCAGTTTTGCCCTAGATGTAATCAATTAGAAAGGAGGGAGGATGCTAATGTACTTGTGTCTGTCTTATGGGAGTCAAAGAACATTTGGTGAGTGAATCTAGGAACAGAATACTGGAGAAGATGGTCTTTGGCCTGATTCAGCACAGTTCATATATATTCAAGGTTGCTGTTTTCTTACTTACATAATTTATAAAGAAACAATATACTGGGTCTGTTTATTTCTTGTATGTAATTGCAATGTTTTGACATCATCAATGATCACTGGCTTTTTTCAGTATTGTTCAGTACTGAAGCCTATAATGTACTAGAACAGAAAATAAACAGTTCCCAATTTTTAAAATAACTATTAGCCTGAAAAAAGAGCAGTTTTTTTTCCTGTAAAATATTGATGAGACATGGTTAATGCTAAACATTTAATTTCTTTTTTCTTCTAGAATAATGCTATCAAAGTTAAAAACAAAAACCGAAAAAAGACAAAAGAATCCAAGGTATATAGTTTTAAAATGTATCAACAATATTGAATCTAGGAAATCACTGTTTACTTTCCTTTCTTTAATTTTCTCTCTGTTCACTGGTTGGAGACCATTTTTGTATGTTTTGTTTTGTGTTGTGTTTCAAAAATAATGTATCTTTATTTCCATTCTTCCAACATTTTATAGCTTCGATCATATGAGCAAACTCAGTTTCTGGGCTATTTAGGGTTTTGATAAAAAGAAGAAATCCAGCTAATTAAAAACTCACTATTAATGTATTTATTTTAAAAATATGTGTAACAGAATAATAGTTTCAGAGAGAAAAATAATACTTTGACTCTAGATACTACCAAAATGTTGGCAGAAGATATCATCTTAAAGGGGCATTCTTATCTGGTGAGAAAGTAGCTTTGGATTTAAATATTTTTATATTCTAATTGAAATGGAACTTAATGTGTTCCATTTAAGTTAATGGAACTTAAGTGTTAACTTAAGTGTTAAATTAAGTCCACTGTTAAGTTAGTGAGACTTATAAAAGTGCACAAAAGTATCTATCAACAAAAAAATTAGTCTCAGAAGGGTAATCATGTTAATTCCTTGAAACAAAAGCCTTGAATTAATGTTACATTGATGTATTAGGTTATATAATTTTACAGTCTACTTCATAGGACACCAAAGCTTAAATCATAATTCATTTGATAAACAGTTATTATTATTATTGTTTCAAATTTGTATAGCTGCCCATCTCACAAGAAGTAACTCTGGGTGGCATACAACAATAAAATAAAAACAACAATTAAAATACAATCATTATAAAAATTGTTGTTGTTTAGTCGTTAAGTCGTGTCCGACTCTTCGTGACCCCATGAACCATATTGCGCCAGGCCTTCCTGTCCTTCACTGCCTCCCTGAGTTTGCTCAGTTTCATGCTCATTGCTTCAGTGATGCTATCTAACCATCTCATCCTCTGCCGTCCTCTTCTCCTTTTGCCTTCAATCTTTCCCAGCATCAGGGTCTTCTCCAAAGAGATCTCTCTTCGCATTAGGTGACCAAAGTAT
This sequence comes from Python bivittatus, assembly GCF_059951505.1. Lineage (NCBI taxonomy): Eukaryota > Metazoa > Chordata > Lepidosauria > Squamata > Pythonidae > Python > Python bivittatus. The sequence goes on from NW_028277074.1 coordinate 20,259,327, forward strand.
CTGAGCTTGAGCTTCATTATCGATCCTTCCAATGAGCAATCAGGGTTGATTTCCTTTAAGATTGACTGGTTTGACCTCCTAGCAGTCCAGGGGACTCTCAAGAGTCTTCTCCAGCACCACAGTTCAAAGGCATCAATTCTTCGGCGCTCGGCCTTTTTTATGGTCCAGCTCTCACAGCCATACATTACTACTGGAAAAACCATAGCTTTGACTATGCAGATCTTTGTCGGCAAGGTGACGTCTCTGCTTTTTAATATGCTATCTAGGCTTGCCATAGCTTTCCTCCCAAGGAGCAAGCGTCTTTTAATTTCATGGCTGCAGTCTCCGTCTGCGGTGATCTTGGAGCCCAAATAAATGAAGTCTGTTACTGCTTCCATTTCTACCCCTTCTATTTGCCAGGAATTGATGGGTCCAGATGCCATGATCTTAGTTTTTTTAATGTTGAGTTTCAAGCCAGCTTTTGCACTCTCCTCTTTCACCCTCATCAAGAGGCTCTTTAGTTCTTCTTCACTTTCTGCCATTAGGGTGGTATCGTCCGCATATCTGAGGTTGTTGATGATTCTCCCTGCAATCTTAATTCCGGCTTGTGATTCTTCCAGCCTGGCATTTCTCATGATGTACTCTGCATATAGGTTAAATAAGCAGGGTGACAGTATACAGCCTTGTCGTACACCTTTCCCTATTTTGAACCAAATTATAAAAATATAAAACAATAATTATTAAAATTGAGATATATTAAAAGGCAAGATATACAAACCATGGGCATGGAGAGAATGAATATATCAATAGTGAAGCCATCTTACGTTGTTATTGGTTCCTTGGGACCCCCAAGCCTGGTGACATAACCAGGTCTTGAGGGACTTCCAGTACATTAGCAGGGATAGTGCTAATTCTCCAGCGGGCGGAAGAATGTTCCATAAGGCAGTCACAAGGGCACAGAAGGCCCACTTCCTGGGATCCACCAAATGTAAGTTCCTGGCGGATGTTATTCGCAACATGCCCTCTCTGCCAGATCGAATGGGACGGGCTGATGTAATCGGGGAGAGGCAGTAAACAACATTGACAAAGTCTTAGCTGGATCAAAACATACAAAGCAATCCTAATTTGATTTTATTCATCAATAAATTATATCTGAAGAGTTAACTAAAAGTAGTCGCCATAGCAATCATTAAACCTTTTGGCTTCCTCATTCTCCAAGTTCAGGTGAGTCTGGATCCAGATGTAAATAACATCCTAGTTTAATGCAAAAGGGACAACAATTGGTATTTTTCTTAAAATGCATATCTAATTTTGAGGAATAAATAATTTTCACCAATTCTGGGAATGTAGAATGCTCCTATTTAATTTCTTGCTCATGTGTTAAAAGGTGTCTGCAGCATGCAAGCAATTCTAATTATAGTTTGCTTGGTTTTTATTTTTTAAACAAGTTTCTTTGTTCTTAATTTAGGCTATTTTTGTTTTGTCTGGTGGAGTTGGTACAGTAACTCAAGAAGAAGATAATATATTTTCTGAAGAAAATACATTGTAAGTTGTACTGCATGAAAATGCACTCATCAAAAATCTACCCTCAGTTAGATTCAGATAAATTCTTTTCTTTGTGGGAACTATGTATATGCTTATAACTTTTCTTTAAGGCATTTAAAACATGCAGTGCCATACCACATATAAGACAGATACATTCTGGCTCAGAATAGTCATATTTTATGTCCAATTGTTCCCCTTTGACAATGAAAAGCTCTTTGATTAGCAGAAGCTTCCCTCAGAAGGAAAAGGTATGAGGCAGCTTTTGCTGATCTGCTTACTTTTGGAAACCTCTTAGGAATTGAATAGAAAATGATGGATGAGGGAGGGGGAGCAGCAAAATATTGCTCCCTTTCCTATTTTGCTAAGGGAAATTGGTGCTGGATCAAACAGTCCTTCACTGTTGGAGGGGCACCAGAAAGTACAATTAGATCATTATTTCTTAATTCTGTTTGTACCTTGAGGAAAGCTTTTATAATACACAAGACTCAATTCCATCAGCATCCCACACAAATATTGTGAAAGAATCTTGATTAATCTCTGCTATACAGGTAGTTCTTGAGTTATGACCATTTGTTCAGAGACTGTATCACTTAGCAATAAAAATTCCGATCCCAATTGTGGTTGTAAGTTGAGGACTACCTGTAGGAAGTTTGTAAAAGGGCGAGCAAAAAATAGTTTTTCATTCCATCATTGAAATAGTATAAGATACATGTGGCTTTCCTAGTTAGTGCTCATAATGTAATTGTAAATTGGGGTTAAGATTAATTTGCAACCAATTTAATGAACTGTTGGCCTAAGTTCATTTTGTTATAGTTAGAATTATTATTGTTGTGGCCTTGATTGAGCAATTTAACTATAAACTTAGGCACACCATAGTTTACAATGCATTATTTTTTCACGTAGAAGTAATCTGCTGTTCAAGCTTATCTTTTTTTTTTCTCAACAGAAGTTTTATGAATCCACATGAGCCTTTTAGAATCCCAGATGGTCTTCATGAACAAGTGATGATATTTGAAGCATTATATAATACTGCTTCTTCTAACAACAGTTATCAGAAAATTTTGGACCATTACCCAGATCCAACTTGTGAAAGCTTATATGAGTATGTTCTTTATTTCTCCTTTTAGTTGAATGCTCTTTATTAAGCAAAAAGTATGGAGGAAGAGTTGGACTGAATATCAATTGTCAATTGTTAAAAGTTTAACTATTTGTATTCTTGCTAAATTTATGGAGAGAGATTCCTTTCTAAACCTTCTGTTGGAGCCTCCCAAGCATCTGTTTCAAATGTGCCTTAGTTTAAAAGCAGAGCAATGGATTGCTATATACAGTCAGGTCCAGAAATATTGGGACATCGACACAATTCTAACATCTTTGGCTCTATACACCACCACAATGGATTTGGAATGAAACAAACACAATGTGCTTTAACTGCAGACTGTCAGCTTTAATTTGAGGGTATGTACATCCAACTCAGGTGAACGGTGTAGGAAGTACAACAGTTTGCATATGTGCCTCCCACTTGTTAAGGGACCAAAAGTAATGGGACAGAATAATAATCATAAATCAAACTTTCCCTTTGTAATACTTGGTTGCAAATCCATTGCAGTCAATCACAGCCTGAAGCCTGGAACGCATAGACATCACCAGACGCTGGGTTTCATCCCTGGTGATGCTCTGCCAGTCCTCTACTGCAACTGTCTTCAGTTCCTGCTTGTTCTTGGGGCATTTCCCCTTCAGTTTTGTCTTCAGCAAGTGAAATGCATGCTCAATGGGATTCAGGTCAGGTGATTGACTTGGCCATTGCATAACATTCCACTTCTGTCCCTTCAAAAACTCTTTGGTTGCTTTTGCAGTATGCTTTGGGTCATTGTCCATCTGTACTGTGAAGCGCCGTCCAATGAGTTCTGCAGCATTTGGCTGAATGTGAGCAGATAATATTGCCTGAAACACTGCAGAATTCATCCTGCTGCTTTTGTCAGCAGTCACATCATCAATAAATACAAGAGAACCAGTTCCATTGGCAGCCATACATGCCCACGCCATGACACTACCACCACCATGCGTCACTGATGAGGTGGTATGCTTAGGATCATGAGCAGTTCCTTTCCTTCTCCATACTCTTCTCTTCCCATCACTCTGGTACAAGTTGATCTTGGTCTCATCTGTCCATAGGATGTTGTTCCAGAACTGTGAAGGCTTTTTTAGATGTCGTTTGGCAAACTCTAATCTGACCTTCCTGTTTTTGAGGCTCACCAATGGTTTACATCTTGTGGTGAGCCCTCTGTATTCACTCTGGTGAAGTCTTCTTTTGATTGTTGACTTTGACACACATACACCTACCTCCTGGAGAGTGTTCTTGATCTGGCCAACTGTTGTGAAGGGTGTTTTCTTCACCAGGGAAAGGATTCTTCGGTCATCCACCACAGTTGTTTTCCATTGTCTCCCGGGTCTTTTGGTGTTGCTGAGCTCACCGGTGCATTCCTTCTTTTTGAGAATGTTCCAAACAGTTGTTTTGGCCACGCCTAATGTTCTTGCTATCTCTCTGATGGGTTTGTTTCGTTTCTTCAGCCTAATGATGGCTTGCTTCACTGATAGTGACAGCTTTTTGGATCTCATCTTGAGAGTTGACAGCAACAGATTCCAAATGCAAATAGCACACTTGAAATGAACTCTGGGCCTTTTATGTGCACATTGTACTTGGGGTACTGAGGGAATATCACACACTTGGCCATGGAACAGCTGAGAAGCCAATTGTCCCATTACTTTTGGTCCCTTAACAAGTGGGAGGCACATATGCAAGCTGTTGTAATTCCTACACCGTTCACCTGAGTTGGATGTCCATACCCTCAAATTAAAGGTGACAGTCTGCAGTTAAGGCACATTGTGTTTGTTTCATTCCAAATCCATTGTGGTGGTGTATAGAGCCAAAGATGTTAGAATTGTGTCGATGTCCCAATATTTCTGGACCTGACTGTAGCTAACTGAAGTTAGCTTTCAAGATCATATATTATTGGCAATCCTTTAAAGCATTTTATTTCCTGTATGCTCCCTTTGTGGGGTGGTTCTCTTTTTTCCTTATTTTTCTTATGCCTATCCAGTTTCTGTTTATGTTAGATTTTTTTGCTGGAAATTCTTTTTCTTTTGCTAGAAAAGTATTTATCCTGACTATGTTCACCTGTTTTAGCTTGGCACCAATGTATCAAAATATCTGTTGCTCCCAAACCTGGATTTAATACAAAGTTTGTTAATTGTCTTAAGTTGCAAGTTTTCTTTATAGGATAAGATGCAGCATATTGGCTTCAAGAATCTAGCTTTGTTTACAGTTCCCCTTTCACCATGTATGTACTAGCTACATGGAAAGGGAAGTGGGCCTGCCCCAGAAGATTACTTCCTTGAAATCTCTGCATGTTTGTTTAACACTTGAAAGAGAGCCACACATTCATAACAGCTCCTTTTAAATGTGTGGGTGTTTAGGAATGCATTCAGACAGTGCTACAGTATCAGGAAAAATTGTCTAAATTCTTCCACAACATGTGATATTTGGAAAGCCCTATAGTGTTTGATACAAAATTATATAAAGTCTATTTTCTAATTTGTAGATATTTTTACATTTCAGATTGGAATTCTTAAAATTGTCACACTGTGTTATTCTTGTAAAAGTTAGCGTTTAAGAAGTACATTAATAACAAACAGCTGACTTTTATGGCTGCATCATTGCCTATGGCAAATAAATTTTTGCCTTCATCTATCTGAAAATAACTATCTGAAAGGAACGTTTAGTGCAAAGATGGGCATGATAAAGGACAAAAAAGGCAGGGACCTAACAGAAGCAGAAGAGATTAAGAAGAGGTGGCAAGAATACACAGAAGAACTATACAAGAAAGATCTTAATGTCCCTGATGTCCACGCTGGTGTGATCACTGACCTTGAGCCAGACATCCTAGAGAGTGAAGTCAAGTGGGCCTTAGGAAGCATTGCTAACAACAAAGCTAGTGGAGATGACAGTATTCCAGCTGAATTATTTAAAATACTAAAAGATGATGGTGTTAAAGTGCTGCACTCAATATGCCAGCAAGTTTGGAAAACGCAACAGTGGCCACGGGATTGGAAAAGGTCAGTTTACGTTCCAATTACAAAGAAGGGCAACGCCAAAGAATGCTCAAACTATCGCACAATTGCACTCATTTCACATGCTAGCAAGGTTATGCTCAAAATCCTACAAGCTAGGCTTCAGCAATACATGAACCGAGAACTACCGGATGTACAAGCTGGGTTTCGAAGAGGCAGAGGAACTAGAGATCAAATCGCCAACATTCGCTGGATCATGGAGAAAGCACGAGAGTTCCAGAAAAATATCTACTTCTGCTTCATTGACTATGCAAAAGCCTTTGATTGTGTGGATCACAACAAACTGTGGCAAATTCTTAAAGAGATGGGAATACCAGACCACCTTACCTGTCTCCTGAGAAATCTGTATGCGGGCCAAGAAGCAACAGTTAGAACCGGTCATGGAACAACCGATTGGTTCAAAATAGGGAAAGGTGTACGACAAGGCTGTATACTGTCACCCTGCTTATTTAACCTATATGCAGAGTACATCATGAGAAATGCCAGGCTGGAAGAATCACAAGCCGGAATTAAGATTGCAGGGAGAATCATCAACAACCTCAGATATGCGGACGATACCACCCTAATGGCAGAAAGTGAAGAAGAACTAAAGAGCCTCTTGATGAGGGTGAAAGAGGAGAGTGCAAAAGCTGGCTTGAAACTCAACATTAAAAAAACTAAGATCATGGCATCTGGACCCATCAATTCCTGGCAAATAGAAGGGGTAGAAATGGAAGCAGTAACAGACTTCATTTATTTGGGCTCCAAGATCACCGCAGACGGAGACTGCAGCCATGAAATTAAAAGACGCTTGCTCCTTGGGAGGAAAGCTATGGCAAGCCTAGATAGCATATTAAAAAGCAGAGACGTCACCTTGCCGACAAAGATCTGCATAGTCAAAGCTATGGTTTTTCCAGTAGTAATGTATGGCTGTGAGAGCTGGACCATAAAAAAGGCCGAGCGCCGAAGAATTGATGCCTTTGAACTGTGGTGCTGGAGAAGACTCTTGAGAGTCCCCTGGACTGCTAGGAGGTCAAACCAGTCAATCTTAAAGGAAATCAACCCTGATTGCTCATTGGAAGGATCGATAATGAAGCTCAAGCTCAGATACTTTGGTCACCTAATGCGAAGAGAGATCTCTTTGGAGAAGACCCTGATGCTGGGAAAGATTGAAGGCAAAAGGAGAAGAGGACGGCAGAGGATGAGATGGTTAGATAGCATCACTGAAGCAATGAGCATGAAACTGAGCAAACTCAGGGAGGCAGTGAAGGACAGGAAGGCCTGGCGCAATATGGTTCATGGGGTCACGAAGAGTCGGACACGACTTAACGACTAAACAACAACAACAGCAATCTGAAAATCATTCAATATTTCTCAATCTAATTCCTTCAGAATATACTGTAAGAATGACAGAATGTTCCCACTTCTTACCTAAATGCCATCTGTTCTAGACACTTCTGAGCAATCTTAATTGTGTATGTATGTATGTATGTATGTATGTATGTATGTGTGTATGTATATATATATATATATATATATATATATATATATATATAGTTTATAATGCTTATTTGGATATTAAAATTATATTTTGATTACTTTCACAGCTATTTTTCTCAAATCTTGGAAGAACATGGTCCCATGGAAATTGATAATCCACTATTAGTTGGGGAATATGAACATTTTCCTGCAGACACTCGTAAGATAGTGGAGAATGCTGGTGGTCTGAAATCTTTTCTCCTAGGATCTCTACGTTTTGCTATGATGGATGATCTTATTGGATTGATGAAACATGCAGTTATGCTGCAGGAAAATGCAGGACTCACTGGAATTGATGAAAACACTAAAAATCAAGAAAATTATTCAGAAGGCCTGTATTGTCAAGAAAACAATATCCATAGCAAATCCAGTTTAAACCCAACTGCTAAGGAATTTAAGCCTGTCTCTTTCATTAATAAGCCTTATATTCCAGTATCTACAAATACTTTAGAATATGTGACTACTAGCCCCTCCTCATTTAGTCCTTTTGCTTCCTCATATTCCTTTTCTAGTCAGACAACTGACACTGTGCCTGTGGCAAATGTATCTTTGTCTCCAACTGTAGCTGAAAGTCATGCAATATTTCTGAATGAAATTGGTTCAGAATATGTAAATGAGAGACTGTCTCCAGTTTTTACTCAAGTGCCACTTATGCCAGATATTTTTGAGCAAACAAATTATATATATGCAGATTATAATCTTGATACTGATCCAGAAGAAATGACACGCAGCAAGTATACTGTTGATAAATTTACTACAGCTGATCAAGTACATGCTTTTCAGAACACTCCATGCATAGCAGTGAAGTCGGGCATTCACACTTGCAAAGATAATCCTGACCAGGTTGAGGATCATCATTGTAATGATGCTGAATGTGGTTCTGTTACCAAAATAAAAACAGAGAATAAATCTCTAGCAAGAAACCATCCCCATTCAAGGATGATTGCTATACAGGTGAGAAAAGTACATTAGTCTATGTCATGTATATTAATGAGCTAATACTTTAGTTCCTTTTCTAGTTTTTGACCACTTATGTATACACTGTACAGTACTACAATGGTAAAGTATATTTTGTTTCAAACTTGAAATATACCATCACATTTCCAAACTTCTGCCAAACCTTTCTATAGTGGCTGTAGTTTGACAGAAACAAAACATAGAACATTTTGTTTGTTCTGGGTTTCAGCCAAAACAGAATCTGTAAGGATTGATTTGCACATCATACTGGTAGACATAGACTTGATTTTGACATATCTCAAACATATTAGTTAGCTAACTGTATATACCTAATTACTGAAAAATCAAGTGCAGCTCAAATAATAGATTTTTGTATATTGGTGTAAGCAAGCTGTGACTCAGTTTCAGATCCCCTCTGCAAGTGATGAGTCAGATCTTGGTGGTAGGACAGAACACAAGGAGATAACAAAAAGAGATGATTTGCCTTACCCATATTTGGTTTGGTCCACTACCGTTACACATTTTCCCACAGAGAACATAGACTTCAACTCAAACTCAGTGAGAGGTTCCACTCTCATTCCATAAGCTGAAGTGCTCCCCACCCCACCCCATCTCCCACTTTAACATGGGAAGAATCTTTGTCCCTAGCCCAGCAGGAAGACATAAACAAAAAGCAACATAACTACAGCCCTCTGCCTTCATAGTTCAAAGGCCTGGTGTTTGCTAGTCACTGTCAAACTACAGTAAAAATATAAGCTTCGTTAACTAAAGCCTGAACTTAGGGTCCTTGCTGACTTTTCTACTGCTTTGTATTATAATCAAAGTGCGCCCAAAGCAGTAAACATGTTTTGTGCTTAAAACAACAACTGCATGTTGGAAGCTCAACCTGATAGTTCTCGGTGGTTTGGAATTTCTTAGGTTTGGCTCAGACAAAATGAGTAGGGGTTGTTCTGGGATGAGTAGGAAAAGCTTATCTTTTCCTCTTCTTCCTCCTCCTTTGCCACATGGCCTTGGTGCTGGGCCCTCCTACAACCTTTCCAGCACCTGCCTTTCCCTTATCTCCCTTAGCCATGGCCAGGACATTTGAATTCAAACATTGCTTTCCAAATCAGCCCATCCCTCCTAGTATCTTTCTAGTATCCCCAACATCTGATGAGGATGCATTTTTCCCACTGTCTCCCACTTTGGAAAACCTCTGCCAGAACTCATGTTTTGGGTCTGTGCCCAAACACATTTTGAGATTGTCTCTGGATGAAATACGTGCATTTTGGTCTGGGCAAGGACTATCCCAAATTGGTTGTTTCATTCACAGAACACTTTGCACATCTCTAATTAGAGTACTGTATCAATGCCTCATTTATTGCCTTTGGACTCTTGTTAGGTATTATCGGACTGTTATATGCATTTTTTTAAAAAGCAGCAGTCAAACAAAATAAATAATCAGTGCTAATAGATAAAAAACATTCAAACCTCACAGATTTCAGCTCTTTAAAGATTGTGGGCTCTTCTCTCTGGGCTGCTTCTTGGGATGGAATATAGGTAGTCCTCGCTTAACGATAATTTGTTCAGCAATCGTTTGAAGTTACAACGGTGCTGAATGAATGGCACTTAAGCTCGGTCCTCAAAGTTACAGCCGTTCCAGCATCCTCACAGTCACGTGATCAAAATTTGGGCGCTTGGCAGCCCGCCCACATTTATGACCGCGTGGTGCACTTCAACTCCCCCTGCCAATCTCCCCCTCATCTCTGCCCTTTTTGCCACCCTGCGCTCCTCTCTGCACCCCTGCTGCCCTGCATTGTGCCACCCTGCCGTCCTAAGCTCCACCGCCTCCACTGTCCCTACTGCCTTGCGCTCTTCCGCCCTGCCGCCCCCCGCTATTCTTCGCCATCTTCTTCCTCCCACTGCTGACAAAATGCACCCGGCCTGGCCCTTCACAACTGCTGGCCACGCACAGCTTTGAAGCCTTGCAAGGCCTTAGGAAGGCAGGACAGCAGGGGTGGCAGAGTGCAGGGTGGCAGGGGTGGTGGAGTGCAGGGCAGCCAAAAGGGCAGAGATGGAGGGAGATAGGCGGGTAAGGAGACTTGAAGCAGAGGTGAGTGCGGCAGGGCAGGAGAAGTGTGAGGTCCTTGCCTAATGACAATGCGATCCTGACCTAATTACCACAACTGGGACTACCGAAACTGCCATTGCTAAGCGGTGCAGTCACATGATGTTTTGCTTAACAACTTTCAACTTAGCGATGGAAATTCCGGTCCCAATTAGGGTTGTTAAGCAATGACTACCTGCAAAGCCAAGGTACATCTTTCTAAATTACTATGTTTCAGTAACCTGTCAGCTCCTTAATATCTTCTTTGTAAATATTAGAACCATTCTGTGCATCATACAGTTGCTTCCCTTTATGTTGTTTTTTCTAGCACTGTCATACTTTAAAGTTCTGAATATGTTCCATGTGAAGATCATAATAAATGTACATACTCTGTTGAAAATATTTTTGGGACTTTACGTTGTAGGTAGATCAAGAACTAACAGATGTGGGAGTTAATACTTCACCTCTTCATCCTTATGAAACCCAACAAGTAAGTAAACTATCAGATATGTAGAGTGTGCCCAGGGAGGGTGAGGCAACAAAATGTATCTCAGGATTGAAGCTGTTGTAATAATAAAAGGTTGTGGTTTTAAACTTCCTAACTGAAATTGCCAATACTTAGTACATTTGTTTGGTTAGCTTTCAAAATTGGATGAATATGTGTAATATGTAAGATCACGTTAAAGGCTGGCTTGCTGTTTAAGTTCCTGTTTTTTATTGGGAGAGGAAATCAGATGTTTGTAGCAGAAATTGGTATTTCTTTAACACAGCTTTTAAATTATCAGATTATTTTTACCTGAATATTTATAGATTAAAATGTTTACATTTTAATCTATGGCAGCAGTAATAATCTTAAATTAGTTATTGTTGCTTCTTATGGTTATGTAGACTGACTAAAGCATTGTAGGAATGTATGATGTAACACTCATATTTTGCAGGGAGATATGTTGCGTATGGAGAAAGAACATCACGTACTACAAGAACAACTTAAAGAAGCAAGTGAAAAATATGAACAACTTAAATGTCGAAGCTCCAAAGAGACCAGTATTTTAGAGGAGGAGTTATTACTACTTGTTGAAGGAAACAAGGTAATGATTTTCCATCATTAGCAATTATACATATAAAGGGAAAGAAATCTGGCCACCAACACCATTGTAACTATTATTGTTTGTACAGTCATAGGGCTAGCTGTATTTCATGGCTTTTTAATCTTTTGCTAAGAAAAACTTTACCATTATAATTCAGTCTGTATTTGAAATGAGATTATTTTAAAGCTTTTTTCACTGCAACATGGAAGATAAAGAGAGTCACTTTGCTGCATAGCAAAAGTATTTTTAAAAAATCGTAAGTAACTGATAGGATAATAGAAACCTTAGCTACAGCACCTAGCTTAGGCAACATTTTTTTCCTTTCAGATGTACGTTAATAATTTTACTCATCACTGTTTTTTAAAAAGTTTTCCAAATAATACCTAATACTATTTTCGTAATTAAAACTCAGATGTCTTGTTTTAAGATAGTACTTATTATGTGGGGTTTTTTAAAATAATTTTTTTGTTTGTTTTATAGCTCAGCAAGAGAGAATTGGATTGGTTTCATCAAGATGCAGAAGTGAACTTTAAAAAATGGCAACAAGAAAAAAAAGAAAATCAAGAAGGATTAAAAGCAGGGAAAAATAAAGTCAGGAAGCTAGTAGAAACCAATGAAATGTAAGTTTATTCTGAAAATGAAAACACATTTAGGTGGTGAGGAGGTGTATAGACTTCAAATCCAAATATTTTTGCAGATTTTAGTTTGTTTCTGAATACAGGTAGCCCTTGGGTTACAATGGCAATTGGGACCAGAATTGCCATCACTAAGCGACACGGTCGTAAAGTGTGACATCATATGACCATGTCACTTAGCGATGGCAATCCTGGCAGTCCTCGTTGCTGTTGTTAAATAAGGGACCATGCAGGTTATTAAGTGAAGACCTCACCGAACCACAATTTCCAACTTCCTGCTGGCTTCCTCATTGACTTTGCTTGTGGGAAGCCAGTAGGGAACGTTGGAAATCATGATCACATGACCGCAGCTTGCTGTGATAGCTGGAACTCTGAGGACCCATCGTAGGTCGCCCTCATTCAGTGCTGTTGTAAGTTTGAATGGTTGCTGAATGAGTGGTCGTAACCCAAGGATCACCTGCATTAGCAGGGAGTTACACAAAAAATAACATGGTTTTTATTCAACCTCAGAGAAAAACAATCCCATTCAAAACTTGCCTTCAAACTATATCATCATCATCATCATCATTACTAGATTTTTATCCTGCCACACATACATACATATTTGCTCAACTCAAAGCAGCAAACATATCTTTCTCCTCCTATTTTACCCACAACAATAACCCTGTGAGGTGGGTTGGTGTGAGAGAGAGTGACTGCCCCAAAGTCACCCAGCCAGCTTTCATGCTTGAAGGAGCCCTAGAACTCACAATCTCCTGGTTTCTAGACTGGTACCTTAACCAGTACACCAAACTTCTCAAACTACTTTAGTGATATTGTATTCCAGCAGAACAAAAATTGAGACATGTTCAATGTTCTATCATACAAAATAATAAAAACTTGAAAAAAAGCTCCTTGCTTCTTCATATTTTTATCCTAGGACTACTAAAGTTAGTTATGATAGTAATAGATGCTGAATACTACCTGCCAGAACAATTGGCTAAAGTAACAATTCTGTAATTTTTGTAAAAACTTCGCACAGCAAGCAATAAAAGCAGCAACTTCCACATGCACAAATAACACCTAAATTGAAGCTACCAACGTTTGATTAATGTTATTATGTATGGTCAAAGTTTGTGATATTGTCAAAAAATAGGCTGAATGATTTCCCTTTATATATACTGACTGGTCTTTGAAAAATGCTAGCTATCATACATAATTCATATTGTTGAATATTACGCTGTCTGTGATTTAGTTCTGATTTTAGTATTTTCTTATATGACTTATGGAATAAGCTGGTTATCTAATGTTGAGTGTTGACAAAAAAGGGAAAGAAACTGAATACTCTAATATAGTTAAGAAATATTGTATTCAATATCTATATGCTATGATATTGCTTGTTCCTAAAACATATCTATGTAATAAAACAGATATATGAAAAATATTGATGAGAAGGATAAACAGTACAAAGCATATTTGGATGAATTTCTGGAGATCAGGTAGGCTTAAATTTGCTTTATTTAATTAATCTTCAGCTAGACTTTAAAAGCTTTCCCAGATCATTTGATAGGGTTTGGTAGATGTATACTCTCCATTGAATACTCAGAAATTACTTTGTGAAGAGTGCAGTCGTAAGCCTTCAAAGAGGAAGTTGTAATCCTGTCAAGAAATAAAGTGAAAAAGGCCCTCTATAAATCAGGTTAAACATGTTTGCTGTGTTCTAATTAAACTTCAATTATGTGTTGCTACTTAAATTTATAAGTAATTATATACTGAGTTAATTTTTTGCTTTGCATGATGTGCATGCACATAGAAGTCTGAGCATATGTTAAACTGTCTTTAAATTTACTTTTCAGTAATAAGTTTGAATGTGAAAAAGTAAAAATGGAGGAACTTATAAAGAAGAGCCAGGATTACCAGCAAGAATGTGTTGAAAGAGCAATAGCAGCAGAGGTAAAATATATGATGCTACTTGAACATATTTCTGATTCCTGCAAACTATTCATTGTCTTCATAATATTTTATCATGCTTGTCTAGAAATTACACACTTGAAGTAATACTCTTATCAGACACCCCCCCCCCCCCCCACGAGGACTCATCAGCAAATCACATTTCTCATGACTTTTCATGGCTTTGTTCAGTATCTTGACCAAACTTGGCAGAAGCAGCTTGGGCCAGCTGAAATCTTTATTGTAGATAAGAAGGAAGTCATATGTAAGAATTGGTTGCCCACTGCCAGTGAGAAAATGTAAATGACTTTTATAGCCTTTGGGTTTAAACTTGTGGCTTCTTCCTCCTTACTGTCCAAATTAATGGATAGTTGACCCAGTGCTAGTTGGTCTTGAAGCCCAGCAGTTGTATGTTTACATAATGGACATCTCCGGTCAGGAGCTGCTGGTTCCCACTTTAACCCTCACACCCTTCCCCCCACCCCCAATTCCATTTTCCATCCCTCTCCCCCATAATTTGGAAGGATCATTTCTCTCTCTCTTTCCTTTCTTCTGAATTGAGCTGCAGGAGAGGTGTCTTCCATAGCTCTATCTCCATTTCTTCATCAACAGGTACTCCCTCCATTTTAGACATTTCATGACTCCTGGCGCCTTTTCTTCCTTGTTGAGAACCTCCCCCATTTCAGAATTCTCCTCTCATTTTCAGTGAAAAAGCCTCTATTTCTCTCATCGCTCATGCAGTCTCACTCCTCCCCATCAAGTCCTCCTCCCTTTCAGAGTTAGAATAGCTGGCAGATACAGAAACTTTATTACAAGCTTCTGTGATAAACTTGCAGTAATTCACAAAGTGTTGAGGTTTAAAGTTGTGACTTTTTCCTCCTGCCTCTCTAAAGTAATAGAATACTTGTGTAGCGCTTGGTGGTCTTGATACCGAGTGGTTATTGTATGTTTTTATAATAGCCATCTCTGGCTTGGGAACAACTGGCTTCCACTGCAACCTTGGCACTGACTTAAGGGAGAGGGAAATAATGAAGAATTGATAATTACATATGGACAAATCAGCAGCTACCATCCTCACGGATAAATAATAATAATAAAATGGACTGAATTGGCCTGTTTTTCAGACCACTTTTTTGGCATGATTGGTGGGGTTTAAGGGGGAGGGGGAGCAAACAGCTACCATTCCAGTTCTTAGAACACTAGAAAATGGCCTGTAATCATCCACCTAAAATTCAGTTGTTTTGCTGCCTAAATTTGGTAGTCAGAACTCAGCATCCTGAGGGCTGCAAGCAAGAGGCAAATTGTCCACCCCTCCCTTAGTTTTTGGATCAAAATGTTACTATTTAGAGTAAGTTTTAGAACACATATGCAATTTTGGTATTAACTGTTTTAGTCTTTAGTTTGTTACTGGCCCTGTATTGGTTTTTAAAATATTTTTATGCTGTTACATTTTCAACATCACAGTTTCCAGTAATTAAAAAGAATAGTGTCATAAGTGATTGGGGTTAGTTGTATTCTAGTGTTACAGAGTTAATATGATACACTGTTTTCTCCAGCATGATGTTTAGATTTATGCTAAATTAATTTTATTTCAGGTGTCAGTACTTGAAAACTGGAAAGAGATGGAATTATATAAATTATGCAGAAGGTCAGCAAATGCCAAAGCCAATCTTAAATATCTAAAATTCATGACCAGGTATCGTTTAGAATATACAAATATTCTATTGCATATGTGGTTATTGTGAAAGGATCCTGAATGGTAGCATAAATCAGGGATTTTGATTGAAACTGTGTCCATGGAACCTTAGGAGTCCATGAGAACTTGATCTGTAAGAGACTGAAGGGGGGAGAAAACCCACCTTCATCTGAATGCAGCTGATTTTCTTTCATTAGAGTCACCTCTTGATCAAGGATCCCTGGAAATTTGATTTTTTAACTAACAGGTTCTATGACCTGAAAAGGTTTGAAAACCTCTACCAAATTGCTCACCATTCGCTTTTGGCGTTAGATTCTAATTCTTCTTCTAACAAATCATACCCGTTACTAAAATTTCTTCATGTTGTTGTAGGTTGCAGCGTAGAAAAATAATGTGATTTGTGAACTATGTATATGTGTATTTGCTTCACTGAATTTGACTCTGGCAGCAAGTTATAGCACTATCACAATCGTTCAGATTATCCTGAAATGAGTATGTCAGTTGATAAAACATTTGTTAACAATTTGCGCTGGCCATTTTTTTCCTGGAAACTGATATAACTCCTTTTGATGCTTGGAAGGCCAACACATACGATTTTAGGGTTTTGCAGTACTTTTTTCCTCTGAGAAAGCTCTTTTGACTCAGGCAGTTCATGGGGCGCAAAGCAGAATTTTCTTTTTTTCTGCCTAGGTCATGCTGTCTTGTTTTGTCCTAAATCTTACCTATATAAAACCTTGATTGACTTCTCTTTTTCCTTCCCAAAAAAGTCTTGCCTTTCAAATAATATGAGGACCTACTTTTTATGTTTCAGCTCCATAAACTTGTTTTGGAAAAGAATGCTTGTAGAAAAAAGAATGCAAACTCTAATATATTAAGCAGCTATTTATATAGATTGAATTACTAGACTGTCATTTCATGGTTGGAATTATTTTTAATTATAAAAGCAGGATATAAGTTTTATGAATGGATTAATTAATATCAAAGTATCAAATTACATAAACTACATTATATCATTCTCCAGTCATTCTGCAAGGCCTCAGTCAAAGTTACAGATTGATTCTTGGGAGTCATTTATTTCCAAAATTGGGGAAGAAAAGAAAAAAATAGAGGTAAGTCTCTTGTAGTAAATCGTGTAGAATGCAGATTCTACAAATTAAGTGTTCTCTTAAAAGGCAGAAACAGTGGCTTCTAGGAAGTTGGCCTATTAAACTTGTTTTGAACCATGTTTTAATATCAAGATTTTTCTGAAAGCCAATAAACCTGGTTCAGATATACTAGAAGCTATATATTTTGGCTTCTGTATTTGTTTCCCTGGTCACAAAGGAAGGAGCAGTGCAGATACCTGTCCAGTCATAGCTAATGTGTGTAATCTTCCTCCTTGCAAAAATGACTTAATATTGCCTCTTTTATCTATTGGTAAAATGCATACATTTTCTTAATGTTGTGGTTATAGAAATAATCAAGATAGTATGTGCGTATAAAATGCTATAGGGTTTTAAAAGTCTTTCTGGCATTCAGGACAGGGTTCATATTTTAATTGTATACTATAGGCATTTTCACAAAATGTTTGCCTTGGTAGGCATGGTCAATCAAAAGGTGAAAGGCACGGTATAAATCTAATAAATAAATAAAATAATAATTTTAGCAGAAGGAAGACTGCTAGGGTTGCCCCCCCCAAATACTCCAGCCTCCCAGATTGCATTGTAACCACAGTGTATCACTGTCTTTCTTCTGCACAGATGGCTGTATCTACTCTTTTTTTTTTTCTTGAAATGCTTCTGGGTCAAAAATATAGTACCCACAGTATTAGTCCTATACTTTCTGTGTTCAAAAATGTATCTTATTATTATTAAAACTAGTAGTCTATGGAACAGAGTGCCAGTCTTAAGCATAAATTTTATTTCTGTTAATCCTTCTGGTCCAACATATACCTTGCATGCATTTTTAAAAAATAAAAAATGTTAGTGGACTTCAGACCACTGTTGGAAATGTGCTTACTTGCCCAGAAAAAAACTGAGGGAATAGAGAGCATCATGGGAGGCTGGTTGGGAAGAGCAGTCTCACTAGTCTGTCTTCTGGTAAATGGGCATTTTGTTACACATTGTGCCTACCATTCAGTTGTTTTTACAGGTAGTGCTTGACATGACCATTCATTTAATGACCATTTGAAGTTACGATGGCACTGAAAAAAGTGACTTACTACTGGTCCTTGCGCTTACGACTGTCGCAGTGTCCCCATGGTTATGTGATCAAAATTTGGGCACTTGACACCGGCATGTGTTTATGACAGTTGCAGCATCCCGGGGTCATGTGATCGGCATTTGTGATCTTCCTAAGGGGCTTCTGATAAGCAAAGTCAGTGGGGGAATCCGGATTTGCTTAATGATTGCAGTGCTTCGCTTAATGACCACAGCAAAAAAAAGTCGTAAAATTGGGCATGACTCACTTAACGACTGCATCGCTTAGCAATGGAAGTTCCAGTCCTGATTGTGGTTGTAAGTCAAGGACTGCCTGTACTACGGGCACTCCGTCTCAGTCTTGGAAGGAGCCAGTTGGCCACCCAGTCTGTTCCCCTGCTCAGTGCAGGAAGCCAAATTAAAGCATCCATCACAGAAGGCTGTTTAGCCTGTGCTTGAATACATCCAGTGAAGAAGAGCCCACTATTTTCTTGGGTAATTTGATTGAACTGGTGAATTTCTCTTACTGTTCAGAAGTTCTTTCTTTCATTCAGAATCTGCCTTCGTGGAACTTAAATCCATTATTCTATGTCCTGAATTCTGGAATGAGAGAGAATCAGTCCCAATCTTCTTTGTGACAATTGTTCAGATCTGAGGAGTGCTTTCATATTCTTCATTAGTTGTCTTTTCTCAAGGCTAAACATACCCAGCTCTAAACTAAATCTTAGTTTCTAATCCTCAGGTTACCTTTATTGCTCCTCTCTGAACCTATTCTAATTTTTCTGAATCCCTCTTAAAATATGGTGTTCAGAACTGGATACAATATTTGAGGTGAGGTCTGACCAAAAACAGACCAGAGAGGAACAATTACTTCCCGTGAGGTGGAAATTATATTTAAATTGATGCAGACCAAAATTGTATTTATCTTCTTTGCTGCCACATCACTGGCTCATATTCAGTTTACAATGAAGTACTGCTCCAAGATCTTTTTCACAAGGACCATTACCAAGTCAGGTATCTTCCATTCTATACTTGTGCACTTGTGTGTGTGTGCGTGTTTTGTAAGTGAAGAACTTTGTGCCTTTCTTTATAATTCTGATACTTGCAATTCATTTCTCTAACCCAGTGTTTCTCAACCTCGGCAACTTTAAGACGTGTGGACTTCAACTCCCAGAATTCCCCAGCCAGCATGGCTGGCTGGGGAATTCTGGGAATTGAAGTCCACACGTCTTAAAGTTGCCGAGGTTGAGAAACAGTGCTCTAACCTATCAAGATTGTTTTAAATTATATTTCTCTGTCCTAGGGTATTCCATATCTTGCCCAATTTTATATCACTGCAAAAGTTATATGCATTCCCTCTACCTCATCATTCAAATTATTTATTAAAACCGTGAAGCATAGAGGACTCAGGAGTGATCTTTGTGGCATTCCGTTTGAAAAGAAATATTTGATGGCACTCCTCGAGTATGATTTTCAAGCCACCTATGTATATGTTTAGTCACCTGCTAATCAACATACCATGGTGTACTTTGTCAAATGTTTTGGTGAAGTTAAGATGTGTTATGCTTACAGCATTCATACAATTTATTAAAGTTACCCAGTCAAAAATGAAATAAGATTAGTTTGACAAAATTTGTTATTAACAGATCCATACTGACACTAGGTAATTACCACAATGGGTTTTTATATTATTGTTGTTATTATTAAGCATTTTAGAAAAAATATAATGTACCAATAATAGAACTTCTTGTACCAAATATCTCTGAATATAATATTTAGTGCAAATTTAATATTTTTTCCATCGAAATTCCCATTGTTTCATTTCTGTTACAGTATTCAAATTCTGTATCCATTTAATCATACAATTTTTTGTCTGTTCCATCACATTGTTTTCAAAGTGCTTACAGTTCAGTCTCTATCTGATCTGTTCTAGAATCTTCCCAGGTATCAGTTGAGACTGACTAGTCTGATAGTTTGCTGGAACTTCCTTTTTTAAAAAAACAGGGACAATATTTACTCTGTAGTCATTTGCCACTTCGCTATTTCTCCAGGATTTCTCAGGTAACAGATATGTATTCAACCAGGCCATCAACTATTTCCTGCAATACCCTAGATGTAATTAATCTGGCTTGGAAATGTTATACAGTGTCAAAGTTCTAAATGTACCCATGAGCTCAAAACATTTGGGACATCTTTGCTTTGAGTTAACTGTGGGGTTCATAAACATTCTTGAACATAGAGATCATGGCTCTAGTGTTCTCTGGGCCATTCCCCACTGCCTATTTGATTGGCCTGCCCAGACAACTGATGGGCCCAATTGGGTTTCAGAAGGAGCTTGGGGTTCTTCCAGAGGATCTGAAGCATGGTTCAGTTGAGGCCTTGGTTGCAGTTTGGAGTGAGCATGCCTGGATCAGATTGCACCTGTGCAGACTCTCTGTGTTTGCAGATCTCGTAAAGCTCCTTGGTTTACTGAGGAGCTAAGGGAGATGAAATGACACAAAAGATGCCTAGAGTGCCTTTGGTGAAAGACAAGGTGTGAAGCCAACCAAACATGGGCAAGAGCCTTTCTTAGGACTTACCTTGTGGTGATAAGAGCTGCGAAGCATATTTACTTCTCCACTCCTATAGCATCTGTAGATAGATGGCCATCAGCCCTGTTTATGGTGACCATGTCCCTTCTGGGTAAAGAGGGGCCAGGGAAGCCTTTGCTGGGCCTCTTTGAGGAATATTCTCAGCATCTGTTGGACAAAATCACTCAGCTTCACTCAGAGTTAATCTCTGTCTAGGCAGATCCTATGGAAGTGATTGAGGCACGTTTTCTGGGAAGAGTTTCAGTAGGCTACTCCTAAGGAAGTAGACAGGGTCCTTGGGTCTGTTAGTTCTGCCACCTGCATGCTGGGCCCATGGCCCTCCTAGTTAGTTAAGGCATCCCAGGAGGTAGCATGTGGTTGGGTCCAAGAGGTGATTTATGCCTCTTTGTGGAAAGGGGTGGTGCTGCCTGTCTTGAAGGAGGCTGTGGTGCACCCCCTTCTTAAGAAGCCATCTTTGTACCTGACCATATTAGACAACCTTTGTCTGGTTTCCAGCCTCCCTTTCTTGAGGAATGGTGTTGAGCAGATGGTAGGCACTCAGCTTCAGAGAGCCCTGGATGGAGTGGATTATCTGGACCCTTTTCAGGCTATAGCACCAAGACAAGGTTGGTCATACTTGTGGTTGACCTATGGAGGGTTTGAGAATGAGGGTTTGGGAAGTTCTGGCCCTCCTCGATCTCTCAGGAGCTTTCAATACCATTGACCATGATATCCTTCTAGAGTGGTTCCAGGGGTTGGGAATGAGGGACACTGTTTTGTGGTGGTTCTCCTCCTTCTTCTGTGACAGGTTCCAGTCAGTGTGGTGGGAAGTGAGGGATTAAGCCCTAAGCCCTACAATGTGGGGTGCCTCAGGACTCGGGTC
Source organism: Python bivittatus (assembly GCF_059951505.1). NCBI lineage: Eukaryota > Metazoa > Chordata > Lepidosauria > Squamata > Pythonidae > Python > Python bivittatus. The sequence continues at coordinate 20,280,518 of NW_028277074.1, forward strand.
TTTTACTTCCTCTTTTTAACATCTGGGTGAGATCATCTGCTGGCACGGGGTGCAGTATCATCAGTATGCTAATGATACCCAGTTGTACATCTCCAGCCTTGGCTGACCAAGAGACACTGCCCCGGTGCTGGCTCAGTTCCTGGAGGGAGTAAGGTTTTGGATGGGGAGAAATTGGCTTCAGCAAGATAGAGTAACTCTGGGTTTTTGGTCCCCCCCGTTCAGGTAAAATACCTTTGACTCTTACCAGGGCTGCACTCCCCCCAACAGAGCTGGTATGCAATTTGGAAGTTCTCCTGGACTCACAGCTCCTGCTCCAACAGCAGGTGGCAGCCATGGCTAGGGGGGCCTTTGCACAGATCCATCTTGTGTGACAATTGCGGCCATTCATGGACCGGGAGGCCTTGCTCGCGGTCACTCATGCCTGGTCAGTTCCTGGTTGGATTATTGTATTGTGCTCTACATCGGGCTGCCATTGAAGACCATCCAGAAACTACAACTGGTCCAGAATGTGGCAGCAGTGGCACAGTTATGGGTGTTCCATGTTTTACCCACATTACACCATTGCTGCATGAGCTGCACTGGCTTCCATTTTCTTTCTGGGTACAATTTAAAGTGCTGGTTACCACCTTTAAAGCCCTAGATGGCATGGGACCAGGCTTCTTGCAGGACTGCTTCTCCCTGAGGGTATCTGCCTGGCCCACCAGTCAGATAGGATGGGCTTGCTCCTCGTCCCCTCCCTTAAAAGTTGTCATCTAGTGGGGCCTAGGAAGTGTGCCTTCTCCATAGTTGCCCTGCCTTGTGAGATCCTTGCCTTCTGGAAGATCTTGACGAGCTGGCTCTTCCCACAAGCATTGGGGTAGGATGAGGCTAGAGCACAGCATAATGGTGCACAGATGTGTGGGATAGTGCTGCCTTGGGATGCCAAGGAGTTTTTATTGATTTTATTTTTGGTTTGGGTGGTTTTGTTGGTTTTACTGTTTTGTACGCTGCCCAGGGTTGTCATTACAATATGGGCGGCTATATAAATCTTTGAAAATAATAATAATAATAATAATAATAATAATATGTTTGAGCTTAGTGATTTGCTTTGCAGGATATTTATTTCTCTTTTTTTAACTAATAAAAAGAACTTAGGCATATGTCATGACATCCCTTAAGGGACCAGATGCTACACGTAATGTTAGCCTAAGAATCAGGTGTTCACTTATATAGTTCTTACTGATAGATTATATTTTGGGCTTTCAGCCAAATAAGTCTACTCTTGATAGAGAGTTCAGATCTAAGAATGTTAAACGTACCTCTCATCTCTTTTCTGCAGAGTCAGTTTGAAGAGAGGATTTGTATAGTAAAAAATGGTGCTCTTCTAAATAATATCACCCCAGTGGAAACTGCAGATCTTCAGCCACCTAATGGTTTGTCATCAGTAAGTATTTTATGAGTGTTTTTACATCCAAAGTGAACAGATTGCTGCATTCTCACGATTGCAGATTTGAAGCATCAAAAAGGTCAAGCAGTTCTATAGCTTGCTCATGTTTTTACAGAGAAGTGTAGTACTCTCATCCTCATGCCATGCGCCCTCTAGGGTTTTCTTTCCTGTGGGAAGATACAGTCCCAAGAAGCTGGCATCTGGCGCCACCAGCACTGGTTTGAACAATGGATGGGTGGTTCTTCAGCTTTTTTTCTAAATTGCTGCCATGAAACATCGTTTGAACACCCAGAGAGACTGAAATGAGAAGAAGGCTGTGATGTCCCAGTATGAGATTCACTTTTCAATAGAATTAAAGGCTGTGATGTGTTACAATATTTTGGTAGAAAATTTCAGGCCCTGTTCTGCTGATATTCTTGGTATATCATATGGAATCATATGAGAGAGTGAATATATATTGACAATCTTATTTTTCTCTAAGTAAGGCACTGTTATAAATATAATACCACATATAAGTAAATGACTGCCTGAGCAAAACAGGTGACATTAAAATACTCTTACTGTCTTTTTGCTTTAATTTTTATTGTCCAGTTTTGTTTTATTTGGGAATCATTGGTGTTGGATGTGATATTTTAGTGTAGTATTTATTTTTAATATTTTTATATATTTATTTTTACATTGGCTTATTGCTCATGTTCTTTGTGTGCCACCTAGAATCTTAAGGCTGAGGCAGTTTTTAAAAATTATAAATAAATAAAGACTTCAATCTCAAGCTGTCTGATGTGGCAGAAACAGTTTTTGAATGCTTGGAATATTTTTTTCTCATCATATTTGGTCTTCTTTGTGCTATTCTTGTCCTTTAGGCAGCTCCTGAGAAGTCTCCTATTAATGACCCAGCCATCATAATGTATTCAGCTGCTGCTCCACATCTGTTTGCTTCATTTTCAGACGTTAATGACAATTACCCCTTACCTTCCAAAGTTAAAACTCACCCTGGCAATCAAGATTCAGAGCCTCCTTCCAATAAAGACGTTGGAGAACTACCTTCTGAATGCAGACGAAACTCACTTTCTGATAAAGTATGTCTGCCTCAATCACCAGGGAATTCCAGAAGACATATTCAGAATGTCCAGCTACAGCACAGCATTCTAGAGGAACCAACAGGAGCTGCAGGACTGGACTATGCCGCAGTTCTAAGCAAACCAATTCTCACAAAGCTATCTGAAAATATCATTGACCAACTTAGAACTATATTTCCACACCATACAAGGTATATCTACGCTAGAAAAAATGGGTAGCTCACACTTTAGTTGAAAACCTCTGTGTGTGTGTGTGTGTAAAAAGTCTCCTATTTAAAATTGTACTATGTATAATTTAAATATTCTAAAATATACTCTGACACAAATCTTCAGAAATGATTATCTATTTTTGCTCCTCCTAGTACGATTTAAAGTTGCTCCTAGAGAAAATCTGAAATGGCTCTTCCTGTCATTACATTAAACCAAGCAATTTATGATACTTGAGGCTTCTGCTTTTTGTGAACTTTGCTTCAGTATGGGCACAAAGTTCAAGACTTGGTGATAGTGCTTTTTGCACCATGCCACTTATTACCATGTTTGTTTGTTTTTTTCTTCACTTTATATTGGTTGGTAGAAACTGAGCTGAGTCTCACTTCAGCATTCTGTTATGATTCAGTTCAGTTTTATCTTCAAGTCAGTGACTCTGTTACTCAAGTTTTTTTATTCTTAGAAGAAGATTTTTTTTAACAATAACAATATAATAATTTGTTATCATATTGAGTCCTTTGCCTGGGATTCAGTTATATGTGACCCAGTTGCATAAATTCTTCTGAAACAAGAGTGGAAAGTATTCATGGGATGAGTTGTAACATTACATAGTTATCTTTTAAACTCAGAGTGGAATCTTTGTTTTATCCAAAGAACTATGAAAAATACGGTAGGTATCTTTAAGTTTTCATTGTTTTCACAAAGAAATAATAACTAGCTATTTTAAAAATATATATATTCTTGAGGATACAAATGGAGGGGGGCACAAAATGCAATTCAGTTTTAGATAGTCACGTTTTCTAAAATAAACCATAATTGCAGATAGTATTTATCTTCCGCAAAAGCTCTGAATAGCTGTGCTTCTTGTCTTCTGCAGTTCAGATTTGGAAAATTTTATAAAAGAAATCAATGTCAAGAATAGAAACAAGTTGAGCACAGATGAGTTCCTAAACAGGGTAACTGAATTTATCCTGGATCATCCAAACACAAAAAAGGTAATTTGCAAGAAATGTTTATGTAAGTACCAAAAAACCCCTGCATAATACATGTGATATAATATGGTATATATGAGAAATAAGCTCACAAAAGAAAATCTAAATTGACACATTCATACTCTACCTAAGGTGGGAAAGATATGGGGAAAAGTGTCAGGTTTTTCCTTATTTTCTCTCTGGCCTGCAGAAACTACATTTACAGAAAAATGCTTGGCAGGTCTCATTTTGGATATAGGAAGATAGCAGAATATTCAACGTGTCCCAGGCAAAATTTCAGGATACCAGTATTGCAGTTCCAAAGGCTGGAAACTGATACTTTGGAAAGTCCAATAGAAGAGAATATGTGTAGCTCAGGGTTGAACTGTGGAGTCCTTGGTGCTCTCTGAGCTTGCAGACATTTCATTACCTGACTAGGTAACATCAGTGCACATCTGGAAGCAAACAAATAAGCTCAGAGAGCACCAAGGATTCCAGAGTTTGGAAAGTCCTTAGGTTAGGTTAGGTTAGGTTAGGTTAGGTTAGGTTAGGTTAGGTTAGGTTAGGTTAGGTTATCTCACATTTTGGAATATGTGTGAGACTCCCTGTAGTAAATTTCATTTGTATAGAAAGAGAAGCGAACAATAAGGCCTTTTCTATTACAGCTCAGAATGTTTTGAATGGCTTGCCAAGGAAGTTACATAGGCTTTTCATTTTTACTGGGTATTCAACATGCATTATCAAAGGCATCTCTTTTGCTTAGAGACTAAGATTTGTCTTAGTGCTAATTTGGAATATTTACCACTGATATGTTCTATTTTGTTTGTTTGCTTTGTGTTCTTGCTTTAAATAATCATTTGCTTTAATCCATATATTTGTCAACTGCCTAAGCAATGGAAGAATAAAGTATAAATTAAGAAGTATCACTAATACTTTTCCATTATCATTTTAAAGGTTCTTTCCTCTTCTGGAAAAAATGAAAAGTTATCCTCTTGTTCTTCAGGACAAAATGGAAGTCATATTCAGAAAGTATTAAAGACATTGGGACAAAGCAAAACAAAGTCTAGAGTTGCTAATGAAGGCAAAAATAAAACTAGCCTTCCACTTCAATCAAATCAGATGCCATGGAAAACTGTTGGTGAAACATCAAAATCAAAGTGGAAAAAATCAAATGATGCCACTGTAGGTTTTCTATAAAAACTATGGTTTTGCAAAACCATTTGGATAATTTGGTATTATTTTGGAGCAGTCATATATATTCTTTCCAAAGCCCATTTTCCTTTTAACTTTCAAGGTCTTAGAAGAGTTTTCAAAATGTGGGCAGTGCCTAATATCATAGAAATCAGAGAATAGACTAAATAAATTTTGAAAATCCAGATTTTTTTTCAGAGCTGAATTTAATAAAGATGAACAGCGTTCGATATCAATATGGTATGGGAGATTCCAAAATCTTCTTGAAGACTGAAAATGAATTTTTCTCAAAGGTTTAATGAGAAACTGCTGAACAGTGATAATATATCACTGTTTTCAAAATGACCATTTTTTCACAAATGAAAGAGTTTTTAGAAAATGAACAGCAGGTTGCATGAAAGATAATTTTCCATGAATGGGAGGGAAAAATCACCTAATTGTGAAAAGTATAGTCTTAATTGATTCCCTGAGCAGAATTCACTTACGGAACTTTGGATACAATTATTTTTCTAATCTGTTGACACTGAAATATAATGGATTATAATATTCCATTCTAGAATTAAGCAGAGAAATATTGCAAAGACTCATGGGTTAGAATGATGCCTTTTTATTTTGATGCTGCTAAATTAAATTAAATTCTGTTTAAAAGGTACTTTTTATAAAGTCAAACAGTTGGCCCATTTGGCTCAGTACTTTCTGAATCAGCTGCTTTCAGGGTTAGGGTTTAACCCTGCCACTTTAACAGGAGATCATAGAGATCTTTATGCATGTAAAATAGAAGATATGGGCATTAGTTATTGGAATTCTTCTATGAGAGCCTGCATTTATTTTATCTTAATACTGTAGCAAGCCAATAATTTTTGAAGTATTGAAATAGCAGTAAATGCATTTTTTTTTCTATAGGATAATGATCCATGTGTAATATGTCATGAAGAACTAACTTCAAGTCTGTTGCATGTGCTGGACTGTGGACACAGATTTCACAAACTGGTAAGTGAATTATCAGCAGAGAAAGGGTTGTATTTGTTTCTTATGACTTTGCAAATTGTCTGGAGAATTGCTGCTGTATTGAACCACATTTTTAACATGATCATACTTAGTTTTTGCAATATACACTGAGTGAATTAACTCTTTGAGAGCAAAAGCACAAATTACATTGTGGAAGATTAAATCACCCTGGTTCCCAGGATCAGCACTTGCCTTTCAGTGCTCAGGCTGATACCTATAGCATGAAAAAGCAGCTTTTCCTTGCAAATTCAAAGTATGTTTTATATGGGCTACATTACTTAGGAAGCAAGTTTGCCAATCTCAAAAATGGATATGACCATAGTCATATGGAAATATAATGCTTTCATGGCAGTTTTTATGATTGCAGCTGTGCTTTTCGATAACTACTGTGTTGCTGTTCCTCTGGACAGACAGGTCAAACTGTTGACTTCCATATAACAGCATCAAAAAATATATGAGTAGAAGGATGCTTATATAATGGGGATTTTCTGTGCCATTTCTCCAAGGACTCCAAAATATAATGTCCTCCATTTTTCTTGAGCTCTCACAATTCACAGGAGAGGTTATTTTAGTGGGCATGGTAGGCAGCAGTAGAAATGAGTTAGGAAAGCCTCACCTTCAGAAACTTACAGAATACATTTCTTAATCTAGTAATTGAACCTCCTTGAGATGATTGAGGAAATACATGGTTGCCATTTCTTCCAGAGCCCTTTGTTGATGATATCCCCCTCATCTTCCCTAAAAAGGGGAATGTTGGAGACTGGATGATAGTAATTTAATATGGCCAGTCCAGGGCTGGCATCTTAAAAAAGGGTTGCACCAGTGCCTTCTTCTCCTTTGTACTCATACCAGCCCAGAAGGGATAGGGGTCCAGTCTGGAGGTGGCAGAAGCAGCAGCAGACAGGGTGAGAATTCAGAGCTTTACAGGAAACTACAACACTGAAACAGGTAGTTGGTGCCAGAAGCTTTCTGAAGACTTTCGAAAGCTTCATGAGAGCAGCACATGTGATTTGGAGAATGGTGGGTGCAGCCTTCTCGCGAGGTTTCAGAAGACCTCAGAAGCCTTCCAAAGCATCGCAAGAATGGCATGCACTATTTGGAGAATGGTGTGTGTAGTCTCGGGAATAAGGCCTGGAACAGGGTCAGGTTGGACGTGCCTCATCAGCAGCGGGAGGAAGACAGCTGGGCATGGCAGGGCCTGTACAGCACAGGGCAGCGGGGGCGGCTGGGGCTTTGCACTGTGGCACTGGGGTGGCTGGCTGCGGCATGAGGCTTGTGGTGACAATCCTCAGTGGCAATGCTGGGGCTCAAGGTGAGGCCTGGGGTCGGTGGCAGCTGGCTGAGATTGCTGAAGGCCTCAGGCTTCTACTTCATCCCCAGCGCCACCACCGAGGGGTGCCACTATGCAGGGTGGCCAAAAGGCAGAGAGTTGGGGCTGAAGACAGGCAGGTATGGGAAATTGAAGTGCCCCTACTGTCGTAAGTGTTGGTGGGAAGCCAAGTGCCCAAATTTTGATCACGTGATGGCAGGGGCACTGCAACAGCTGTAACTTCAGGGACTGGGCATAAGTACCATTCATTCGGCAGCGCCATAACTTCGAACGGTTGCTGAATGAATGGTCGTTAAGCGAGGACTACCTCTATACTAAGGTGCAGAGTATTGAAAACAAATTGGGAGAACTGGAGATCTTAATTCAGGAAGACAAATATGTTATAGAAGCTGACACTTGAGGATTACTCATGATTGGCACATTGCACTGGAGCCCTACAACTTACTCAAAATGGTAGACCCAACAGAAGAGGTGAAAGTATTGCACTATATGTAAAGCAAAAGTATACTTGTATAGAAATTCCGGAATCAGAGAATGGAAATTCTGTTAAAGTTGATAAGGAGAAAGAAACAGAAGTGATGACATTGTGGGAGTTTATTATAGACCACCAAGGCACACAAAGAATTTGGATTAGGCATTTCTATGTCAGATAACCAGTCTTTCAAATAGGTATGCAATAGTGATAATGGCAGATTTCTATCCTGACATCTGGGAATTTAACTCTACCTAGAATTAGATTTCGAACAAATTCTTGTTCCTTCTTGCTGACAACTTCATTTGTCAGAAGATGGAAGAAAAAATAAAGGGGTCTGATATCCAAGACCTAATCCTCACAAACAGGGAGAAATTGGTTGAAAAAGTGAAGTGACTGGGAGCTTGAGGAAAATGGTGGTGGTAACCTTGAATTCATGATATCTGGAAGAGGAGGCAAGCCTGCACACTGGACTTCAGAAGAACAGAGGTGACTGCAGAACTGCTCTTAGTAACCTTTCAGAAACCTAGAGGACTGGCAAATTCCCAGAATACTGGAGAAGAGTGATGTCATCCCTATCTTCAAACAGGAAAAGGAGGAGAATCTGGGAAAGTAGAGACTGTCAGCTTGACATCTATGATGGGCAAGGTCTTCAAACATTTTATTAAATGGCATGGTTGTAAACACTTAAATAGGCATTCTAAAATTCACAGGAGCCAGCATGGGTTGGTCACAAGCAAATTGTGCCAGGCTAACCTTTTCTTCTTCTTTGATAGTGTTACTAGCTTAGTAGATCAGGGAAATGCCATAGACTTAGTGTACCTGGGTCCTTAGCAAAGTCTTCAGCAAAGACTTGAATAAAGTCTCTTATGATGAACTCCTCAGTAGGATGATAAAATATGGACTAAATGATACTACTGTTAGTTGCATCACAGTTGGTGGAATGATTGCACCCAAATAATGCTCATTAATCACTCCATCAGCTTGGACAGAAATACTGAGTGTGATGCCATAGGGCTCTGTTCTGGGCCCTATGCTGTTCAACATTTTTGAGTGATTTGGAAGAGGGAGTTGAGGGGACATCTATCAAGTTTGCAGATGATACAAAGTTGATATTTTAGAGGAAAGAGATCAGAAGAGCTTGAACAGTGGAGTGAATTAATAGAGTGGGAATTAACAGGGAGAAATGTAAACTTCTGCACCTAGTTAGGAAATGAAAGATATTTAATTCCCTTGCCCTTGCAGACCCAGTATGTCATCTCATTCTCAATTAGACTGTGGATGAGCATGGACTTATTGCAGATACACCTGGCATCAATAATATCAACCTGAGCCCAAATACCCTGGTAATCCAGAAATCTGGTTCTTGAGATGAGAACAAAGGTTGAAAGGAAGGATAGACTGTAACTTTCCAATCCCCATTCCCCTGTAATGCCTCACCAAACTACTCGTACCATTCTCTCTTTGCCAGTCACTTCCTCTCCTTTTTGCCCCTTAAGGTCCCACCAAAGAGAAAAAAATATCTGGGTTTGTTTTTTTAAGAAGTGAAACAGTGCCTGAAAGATTTAAAGCTCTTTTTTAACTATAGAAACTGCTAAACATTTCACATTTTGTGAGGTGAGGGGCTTGGGGTTTCGAAGCAGCATATTTTTGGTGCTGGCCTCCACTTTAGTTAATAATCTTCCTCCATATTTAGATTGGCACAAGACAGCTTTGCTGGAAAGCATGTGGGGAATAAATGGAGTAATGCTGTCTATTTTGTTTTTGTTTTCTTTTTTGAATATTTGGGTGATTTTCTTATCTTATATCATTGAATGTTATGTTTATATTTTTTATATTAATCACTGGAAGTCTTTGGCATTAAAGCTACTTAATAAATGTCAGCCTTTGACAGAATGAATTTTAAACATGTTGTTCATTTTTATTTTATAAGAGCAGGTACTGCCCTTATTCCATAGCCACATACATACATACATACATACATACATACATACATACATACATACATATTTAATGAGATATTTCTGCAATCTTTTTATATCTTATACAGTGTATTGGGCCATGGATTAAGGAGCACAGTACATGTCCAACATGTCGGCGTCACATACTTTTGCGAGAAGATTATCCTGAGCTTCCTGGAAGAAACAGAACAACTTAAAATAATGCGATATACAGATTAGCAAGAATGATATTCAGATTATTTAGAATCATGATACTAAAAATTTATATATAACCTGTTCCTGTTATTTCCAGAATATTACATGTTAAATTATCCCTTTGTAGCCTGAGGAAAGCATATACGTAATGCTAGTCCTGCCATTTCCAATCAGTCAAGATGTGTAGTCAAACGTTATATATCCTATGTTGTTAATCTGTGTCCACACTTTTGGCAGAGATATGTAATTTACATACCTAAGCATTAGCTACCTTTGTTATATCATAGCAGAGCAGTTCAAAAAGTTAATACAAAATATACCTACTAAATGTTGTCCCTTTAAATAAAAAACATATTAATAAAATTATAATGTAGAATACAGATTTGTCTAGCTTTTCTAGCTACAGCTGTTGTGACTTTAACCTCATATCGTGGATTGGTTATTAGCAACCAATGATATTCAATACATTTGGAGCCAGATTCTTTTTAACTTTCACAGATGCCCCCTCTTTAGAAAGTAGTCTAGTTCACAAATTGTTTTAGGGTATAATCAATAAACCATGATTTTAAAAGTCATTATTTAATGTGATGTGTGAGTGTGCTAGAAGTGAAAACTTCGGATGTACCTTCTAATCTATCAAAAAAAAATCCTTACAAAAATAGATTAATCTGCCTTTATATTCTTGATATATATTAAGTACAAAACCAAAGCAGAATGCTTGAAATTTAAGTAGAAATATTTATGTAATAGCAGAACTTGGGTAGCGCTATGAGGGACAGACTGACTTTTTGACACTTAGGTTATGTTCGCACATGTGGAGTCCTTGGTGCTGTCTGAGCTTGGTTGTTTACTTGCAGACATTGCAGACATTATCAACTAGGTAACATCATCAGTGCTAGTGAGTGTGGGGTTTGCTCCCTGTTTTTATACAGTAGCTTGCCCTGCCAGTGTTGGTGGGGGGGTGGTTTTCTCCTTGGTAGTTCCTTGATTAGGATATTGTTTTCTGCTTGTTTGTCTGGTGTTAACCCCTGCTTATCTGGGTGTTGGCTGCTGGAGAGGATGTGTTTTGTTTCCTCCTTAGTTCTTTTATTGTCTCTTTTGAATGGTGTATAAATGTGGTTTAACTCTATGTATCTGTTGATGGCTGATTTGTTTGAATGCCAAGCTTCCAGGAATTCCCTGGTGTTTTTGAATTTAGCTTGGTCTAGGATGGAAACTATGTTGAAACTATGGTTGAGTCTGTTCATGTGTTGTGAGATTAAGGAGTTTTCATCATGTCTTCTGACTGCTGGTTGGTGTTCATGGATGCACTCTGCTAGTTTTCTGTCTGTCCTACATAGTGGCTGTTACAGTCCTAACACTGTATGTTGTAGATGACTGTAGATGACTCTTACAACATACAACACTGTATATTGTCGGTGATGCTGTAGATGTCAATACCAACACCTTATTTTGCTAGCAAACACTGCAGAACTTTAAGTATGAATGTCATATCATCCGTATCCTTTGCACTTGTTTAATTGCCTAGTTGCCATATTTCACAGCATTTGGAATTTCAGGATACTTTTCAAGGCTAACCCTACAGAATGTAACCTGAGGTGTAGCAAAAAAAATTATCCTTTTATAATAGTGTAACCCCAGATTCATTCTCTGTATTCACTGTCTATGAGCTGGCTTTACATTGCCATAATGGAAAGGTTGACCAATATTACTCTGTGTGGCTAGGTTTAATGCTATGCTTAAATGCTAAACAGGTGTTTCTTAAGTTCTGTTTATATTTGCATTTTATTTGTGCTTGCTTTTTTTCTTTTTGATATTTTTTTCTTTCCTTTTTTTTCCTTTATATTAAAAAAATGAAACTGAATATAACCAAGGTATGGATAACTATGATCATATCTAATTCTAGTATAAGCAGTGTACTGGCTGAATTGTGCAGATGTGCTCTTTGCTACAGCCACCACATAGGAATTCATAGCAAATCTCCAGATTCTGGGTGGCCCAATACCCATGGCCAGTTGGTTTTGATAGGGTTAAGTCAAAGCCCATTCCCCATTCAAATCCCCATAGCCTCCAGACACTGGGAAAGCATTAAGAGAGGGACAGAGTTGTACAGGTGAATAACATCAGCATACTGATGGTATCAATAGATGACCTCACCCATCAGCTTCATGTTGATGTTAAAAATAGAGAGAGACCCCTGAAACACCTTGTAAGACAAGAACCTATCTCCATCCACCAATACCACTAGAAAATGATCATGGAGAAAGGATGCGAACCACCATAACACTGTATCTCCCATTCTCAGTTCCTTGAGCCAGCTGATATTATGGTTGATGGTATCAAAGGCTATTGAGAGATCAAGGAGGGCCAGGAGGGATATACTGCTCTCATTCCAAGCCTACCACAAGTCATCAAAAAATGTGACCAATGCCATCTCTGGGCTAGACCTCAGTCTAAAACCAGACTGAAAGAGGTCCAGATAATCTGTTTTCTCCAGGACCCTCTGAAGCTCCAATCCAACGATCCTCTCAACAGCCTTCCCTAAAAGAGACAGGATTGGAGATGGAATGAAAATTGTCCAGCTTTGTTGAATCCAATGGTGGTTTCTTGAGGAGGGGCTGGACCACCACATCCTTCACAGCTAACAGAATCATCTTCCTTCTGAAGTATACATTTACCCCCACATGGATCCAATCTCATATCATATCCCAGGAGGCCTTGACCCCAAGGGGTATGGATCTAAAACACAGGTGGCCACATTTTCTGCCTTAAAGATCCTGCCTACTTCTTCAGGTCTAACACACTTAAATTCTTAAATTAAAATGTCCTGGTGGGCATCTGAGAAGAACAAAACATGCTCTCAGCTATTTTATGCAAATCAATGACTCAGAGCTAATTGCATTTATTGGGTGAACAAGATTTAAAATGTATGAATGATTTATTCACACCATTAATAATCAGATATATGAGGAGTTAAGTAAAGGGAAAGTTTACTTTCTACAGTATTGCCAAGCTGATGCAACATCAAAAATGAATTGTATTCAACATATATAGTCCAACACCTTCCAAAGATAGCAAAGTGCAATAATTCTATCTTCTGTACCCATCACTCTTCCCTCTGTGTTGCCCCAAACTATTTTCATGTCATTGTACCACCAATTTGGTGAGAAGATGCCAGAACCGAACCATCTCAGCTCCTTATGACTAATCCTCCAACTGGTTATTAAGGTCAGACACACACGTTTTTACTAACTAAGCTATTCCCCAAAGGAAACTGATACAAAAAAGTGTTTCTTTAGATGCTAGCAGAGGAAACAGGAATGTCTAAATTCCACTTGTTTTGAAAAGTTTAGTTGCTTTTTTAGTATGTTAGTCAAATGTTTTGATAAGTGCACTTCCCATCATCTCATTCATATCTCATTCATTTGCTTAGCATGGTAGGCTAAGACATATATGCAAAATAATTTTGTTCAAAACACCAAATTGCTATATGCAACTCTTCCTCTCAATGCCTGAATTTTTTACTCACAGAATTTTTATAAACGAATAAAAAAAGAAGTGTAGGCCATGTAGTTCCCATTTCAACTTAGATTAATGCTTGCAGCGCAGTGACATTACAGATGAATATGACTTAGTTCTTATTGAACACTGATTGTGTCATAACATTAAGAATGTTGTAAGTTAACATTCTGGTCCATCATTCAAAATACTGAATTGTCACACTAATAGGGTTATGTTGCTTAGTTCCTGCAGTGCCAGTTTGTTGGATGCCCAACAAATGGGATGCATCTGGTTTGAGTGGTAGTTGTAAAGCAATCATAATCACATTCTGCAGAGTTTCAGTGGAAAGTTCTCTGTGATGAGGTGATCATCATGCAAGAGGACAACAATGTTAACTTCAAATTCTGTGAGAAAAAGAAAAAAATCCTGGAATTAGCACAGATTATTGTATCTACCATCTGGGGTACCCCTAGTGCATATAAATAATGTTACTAGCATAGCAAAGCACAAGAGAGTATGTACTTAAAATAACCAATATTATTCTAAAATATTATTCTAAAATATACCTAGCAATCCAAGCTCTTACCTTCAGAGATGCGTGCTGTGTCTGTTCCTGCACTGGATCTAAACCAGATGCTTAAGCTAAACTCAAGTTGGGAGAGGGGATAAAGCATTCTAATATAGAACTTTGTATTGATTATGGCTTAACCACTGGAGCTTGAAATTGTTGCTTTTCTGTAGCAGAATCCGTTCTTTGGAATTACAGAAATCAAAGTTCCCTTCATCTTAATTTTATTTTGGAAGTTGCTTCAAAAGTGAACTCTTTAGTAGAACATTTCTGACTGAGCAGAAGTCATCTATGTTTGTATGTCGCTGTTGATATGACCTTTTTGTTATGTACTGATTTGTTGTAATTTAATGTATTAGTTTTATATTGTTTTAACCACAGACGTTTTATTGTTTTGCTTGCTGTGCATGTTTTATGTTATATATATGATATTGTTAACTGCTAGGATATGAACTGGATTCAGTGGTATACAAGATGTATCAATCATCAATCAATCAATCACAGGCCTTTATACAAATCTGTGGAGGAGCCACACTTGAAATACTTTTATACTGTAGTTGTAATCACTGCACTTCAAAAGAGATACTGTCAAGAAAAGAAAGATGATACAATATAACAAATTGGCTAGAGCAGCACTCCTATAAAGAAAGATAACAAAATCGCCAGCTCCTTTTTATCTCAGATAAAAGTCAAGTAAAGGAAGATATGGTGGAGGTATGTACAGCTGATGTCCTACCTATGGGTTTTTGTTACAGGAAACTGGATGACCACAGCAGAAAATAAAGCATCAGACAAAGGGCTCTTTGTATGGTCTGATAATTCAAAATGCCGTTCTTACCGACTTTGAAGTTTGTAGTTTCCAGTGTAGGACATGTAAACAGCCTTGGAAAGACCATATAGATTGGAATAGGAAGATTTCTGCAGACATCACCATCAGCAATCTGAATGTTCTGAATCTCAGTGGCATCTCTAGCATAACCTTCAGCACAGCCTTTGCAAAAATGAGATACAAGTAGCATTCAAAACTCCCAACTTACTAAATAATATATTCTAATGTAGACAGATTTAATAATTAAAACTTTTATCATCAAGATCTCTATGAGTCAGTCATATATGTTGGGTGTCTTTGAGGAGCTGTCTCCAAATCACTCCAGAGCTGCTGAAGGAACTTCAAATAACATCTATATTAAAAATTAATAGTTAATTTAGGATTACATAGATCTGGAACATTCATTTCAAACTTCTGGAGTGGGCTTCACTTTAGAAGTAATCAAAATTACATCAAAGCTTTAATTATTTTTATATGAGGTTGCTAACTGCCAAATAAATTTCAGTCATGTCTGTTGCTAATACATACATTATCACAATTGGGAACATTTGGATGTGGGTGAGGGCCCAAGTGTCTTCTAATCTGTCCAACAATTAGAGTGACAGAAGCATTTGACAGTCACAGCTCAAGGACATACCCCAGATTCTGTTCTCCCACACCAATTTATGCACTGGCAGGCATAAAGACATACCACAAGTTTCCACTCGTACCAGCTGGAGTTCAATGCTTTTAACAGCAGCATCTGAGTTCACCACTATCAGCTCCCCTGTTAGAGGCTGTGTTATGACACAGTTTGTTGAGCTGAGATGGCCTCTTATGAGAAATTTTGGAAGCAATGCTCTCTAAAATAAAAAGAAGAAAAAGCAAAAAAAAAAGATGTAATGGTAATTGAATGTACAGATTTTCTTGTTCTTTCCACATACTATTTTCATTTCATAGCATGGCTATTTGTCCCTTATTGCTCATTAGTTCAGAAGGAAAAAGAGAAGAAATTCCTGTTTGCTCTTTCATCATTCTCCTTATCCCATTCAATATCTTTTCTTCAAAATAAAAGTGAAATACTTAAGTATCACGTGCTTTTCTAAGCACACGTTCAATGTAACTCCTCAGACTTTAAACGATAGGCAAGGACTGTTTCTAATTTAAGTATAATATATAGAAAACTAGGCACTTCATACAGAATGGATTGGATCCATACTTAGTCATCTTCATAGCACACCTACTGAAATCAGCAAAACTTAAATTAATGATCATAAAGTGGGAAATACTTGAGAATAATCTCTACATCACCTATGTAAGCTTTATATAAAGAAAGGGGAATATTCCTCACTGCAAATGATGAGAATCTGAATCACCCATTCCAGGGAAGAACCTCCCAATGTCCTCTCCAGGAGTCTCAAGGACATATAAAGGACATGATCAAAGCAATGCCTCCCAAAGCCAAGATCCACTTCAACCTGCCAGGAACCCTTTGAAAAGCAGCTCCTTTGGATTGATTCTCCCAAATAGTGACGGTTTTTATTAACTGCTGGTTCTCTCAAACCCCATTTTGTTTAACCGACTTTTTTCCACAATAAGAAAGACCCATTGGAGAAAAAAAATCACTCTACCCCCACTCCAAAAAAATCACTCAAAAAAGTAAACAGGAGGAATCAATTTCTCTAGCTAGATCCTTTAATAAACCCATGCCTGCATTTTCTTCCTCCACTCCATATACTCCTATCCTTCCTCCGGCTTTCTATTTCTATACAATCCTGGTTTGTACAAATCATGGTTTTCCCAGCTCAGATACAATGACAGGTTACATTTTGTCACTAAATCAAAAGTAAAAGGAAACTGGAGCACACAAATGAGGAATCACATGAGCACAACATTCTTTCATATGGTTTCAACCTCTGATTTGGCCCTGCTCCCCTGCTATGAGTGCTATTATACTTTTTTAAACCAAGATTGTTCTGTGGAGTCCTTGGGGTTCTCTGAGCTTGGCTGTTTTCTTGCAAATGTTTCGTTACCTGGCTAAGTAACATCTTCAGTGCTAGAATGGAATGAGGTTTGCTCTCTGTTTATATACTGTGGTATGTATGCCCTGCCAGTGTTGGTGTGGGTGTGGGTTTTATTTTTTCCCTCTGGTAGTTCTTTGATTAAGGTATTGTTTACTGCTGACTGTATGTCTGGTGATAATCTTGGTGTTATTCTCTGATTATCTGGGTGATGATTGCTGGTGAGATGTTCTGGTCTTTTGTTTTCCTTTTTATTGTCTCTTTCGAATAGTGTGTAGATGTTGTTTATGTGTCTGTTGATGGCTGCCTTGTCTGAATACCAAGCTTCCAGGAATTCCCTCACATTTCTGGATTTAGCTTGGTCTAAGATGCTGACAGTTTCCCAGTTGAAACTATGGTTAAGTCTGTCCATGTGTTGTGAGATTAAGGAGTTTTCATTGTGTCTTCTGACTTCTAGTTGTTGTTCATGGATGCGCTCTGCTAGCCTTCTGCCTGTCTGTCCTACATAGTGGCTATTACAGTCCTTACACTGTATGCTGTAGATGACTGTTTTTTCTTCTTGGGCTACTGAGTCTTTTGGTTTGCTTAAGATGTTTTGGAGGGCTTTCACTGGTTTGTGTGCCACGGAGATGCCATGTGGTTGTAATAGTCTGTTGATAGTTTCTGAGAAGTTTCCGATGTATGGCAGTGTTATCCTTTTTGTTGGTTGTGTTGTAGAGGGTTGAGTGGCCAGGCACTTTTTGATAAAGTGGCATGGATATCCATTCTGTTAGAAGATGTTGTATAGGTGATCTGTTTCTTTTTTCTGCTGTTCTGGGTTGCTGCAGTGCGTTTGTGCACATTTGAATGATGTTCTTACACAGCTCCTCTTGTGGGAGGTTGGATTATTACTTTGGTAATGGAGTACTTGATTAGTGTGGGTTGTCTTCCGATAGACTTGGGTTTCTAATTTGCTGTTGTTTCCTTTGCTGATGAGGATATTCAGGAAGGGTAGTGTGTTGTTGTTTTCTTCCTCTCTGGCGAATTTTATTCCTTTGAAGATGTTGTTGATAGTTTCATGCGTCTTCTCTAGTTGTTCCTTTTTTATTATAACAAAGGTGTCATCTACATACTGGATCCATACTTTAGATTGTATGTGTGGGAGTGCTATAGTTTCAAGGCGTTGCAATACAATCTCTGCTATGAGTCCTGACAGTGGTGATCCCATGGGTGTGCCTCTGATTTGTTGGTATATTTGTCCATCAAACTGAAAATAGGTAGTGAGGCAGAGATTGATGACGTCCATGATTCTGGGTATTTCGATCTGGGTGTATTTGGTTAGGTCAGATGCGTTGTGGAGCACTGCTGATATGGATTATTTCGCTAGTTCTGGGTTTATGGATGTAAACAGTGCTGTGACATCAAATGAGACCATGATTTCATCTTCATCTATGTGTACATCTTTGATTTTCTGGAGGCACTGTAGTGAGGAGTTGATAGAATATTCACTCTTCTCTGTGAGATGTCCAAGCTTTTTTGTCAGTTCATTCACTATATTGTATGTTGGAGTCTCTGGTAAGGATACAAAAGATAAAGATAAACCACTACACCAAACTGGTAAGATGGTTCTTACCTCTTTCACATTCTGTAGTGTTTCAGGAGTAATAGTAAAGTCCACCGGGCTTGGAGTTGGCTTACCTTTCTGAGGCTACAAAAGAATGAAAAGAAAGTTCAGAACTATACATCTAGTAGTCATTTATCTAGTTTGAGAAAGTGCATATTTGAAATCATGCACTTCATGTGTTAGAAGAGCTAGAATGAGTCTCTACTAGAATAGGCTTGGCAAGATATTACCTTGTTAAGAACAATTAATTTTAACCAAGCATCTGCATGGCTATACTATTTGAAGCATGCTCTAATCAAGCTAAAAAGTAACATCTAAAAACGTTCTACTCCTTCTAATGACAATGAAAAGCAAACTCACATTATAGCCAAGGCCAGCCTAGTATTTTAGGGTCCTGAGTATAGAAATAACTGCATATATGTATAATGTGATATTTGGTTATTCCCTAAGTTTTATTTATTAGATTTATGTCCTACTTTTCATTCAGGAGCTCCAAGTGGCATACATAGCACTCCCTCCTCCTATTTTCATCACAACAAAAATCCTGAGTGGTGGAGTGGGTTGAGAGTATGATTGGCCCAAGGTTACTCAGTCATCTTCCATGGCTGAGGGTGACTACAACCTGGATCTCCCTGCTTCTAATCCATGACTTTAATCACTACACTACACTGGCTCTTCCTTGGATCTATGTAGAATTTATTTAATATTTTAATTTGGTAAATGCCTATATCTAAATACAATACAATACAGTGGTACCTTGGGATACGAACTTAATCCGTTCCGTGACTCTGGGCGTATCCCGAGTTGGTCGTAATCCGATGCAAATTTCCCCATAGGGTTCAATGTAAATCCGGTTAATCCATTCCGCCCTCCGAATTTGGTCGCACCCCGAAGCAAATTTTCTCATAAGGTTCAATGTAATTACCGTTAATCCGTTCTGGCGTCCGCGGACCACCCGTCGGGTGGGAAAATGGCCGGGCGCCGCGCAGCGGGAAAATGGCCAGGCGCGGCGCGGCAGGAAAATGGCCGCGGACCACATGTCAGGGGCAGAAAAATGGCCGCAGACCACGTGTCAGGGCGGAAAAATGACCGTACCCCGAGGCGGAGTTCGCACATCGAGGTAAATTTTTGTGGCCAGAGCTGGTCGTAACCTGAAAAGTTCGTTAGTAGAGGCGTTCGTATCCCGAGGTACCACTGTACTTATTTTTCTTCCACAACAGCCTTGTGACATTGGTTAAGCTGAGAAAGAGTAAATGGCTCAAAGTCACTCTGTGAGTTTTTGTGGGTGTGGATGGATTAGAACCTGAGTCTCCCTGCTCTTAGTTCAACAGTTCCCATTATTATTATTATTATTATTATTATTATTATTATTATTATTATTATTTTGACTTGTCCCTGCCCATCTCCCCACAGCGGGGGACTCTGGACGGCTTACAACAAACTAAAAACGGCAATACATAATTAAAAGATTATAAAACCAAAGTTACAAAGAGAAAGATAAAAGATTATACCACACTGGCTGCCTATTGGACCTGTGTAGAATTTCTCTTCCTCCTGCTTCAAATGTATGTGTATATGTACATGTACCGTGGTACCTCGGTTCACGAACTTAATTCATTCCGTGACTCTGGTCGCGAACAGAATTGGTCGTGAACCGAATCAAATTTTCCCATAAGGTTCAATGTAAATATGGTTAATCCGTTCTGACCCCTCCGAATTTGGTCACCAACCGATTTTTGATCGCGTCCCAAATCAAATTTCCCCATAAGGTTCAATGTAATTATGGTTAATCCGTTCTGAACCATGTGTTGTTTTTTTTTAAACCGCAAAAATATGACACAAAGTACAGCATGAAGAGAGAGAAAGCTAACCTTGCTTGACGTGACTTCTGGGGTGGAGGACAGGAAGGCGGGTGGGGAGGCGGATATTGCTTGGAGGGAGAGTCCCCCTCCCTACAGGAAGCCGCGACCACATGTCACGGGAGGGAAAATGGCCGCGGATTCTGTTCGTAACCCGATCCGGCATTCGCGAACGGAGCTGTTAGTGAACCGAATTGTTTGTGAACAGAAGCGTTCATGAACCGAGGTACCACTGTATATATAATTTTGTGTCATGCAAATTCTGGTACAGGAGTGTGTCACCTGCTGTAAGGAATAAATGTTGAAAAAATGTTAAAAGTACAAATAGGCGTGTAAAGCTTGTGCTTCTGCTCTAAAAAGTAAGCTGAATGCAGGCAGAATGAGATATTTTAAAAAATGTATGCTAAAGCAAGAAGAGATAAAGTTAAAAATGAATGAATGCGAAATGACCATGGATGATCATACCAAAAGTGATTGGTATGAAAGAAGTACATTGACATGGCTTGATCATAAACAGTAGAGACGATGAATGGGGATCAAACTATGAAACAACTGTATGAAAAAAGAGTGAATAGGGAGACTGAAAAAGTCATGATTGGAAGAAGTTGATGAGATCCTGAAGAGATCCTGACTGTGAGGATTAGGATGGGGAGGCATGGTGTTGCAGTGGTTCTCTCCTTTTCGCCATAGCAAGTTTCAGTTGGTATTGACAGAGGTGGTGGTGGTTAAACCTGAGGCCCTGACTTGTGGGTTGCCATAGGTTTTGATATTTTCACCCTTTCTGCTTAACTTCTACAAAAAGCATCTAGGTGAGATCATCTATCAAGGCAGGTATTATCAGCATGCTGATAATACCCAGCTGTGTGTATCAACCTCGGTTGGCCAAGTGCTGCCGTTAAGGTCTTGTCTCAGTGCCTGAAGGCTGTTGGGGTCTGGATAGGGAGGAACAGATTAGATTCAGTCCTGACAAGACCAAGTAGCTGTGTGTTCCTCGTTTGTTTAGTGCTGTGGATTTTTGCCTTTAGTTCTTAATGGAGCACTACTTTAGTTCTTAATGGAGCACTACTTGGAGAATTGGTGTGCAAGTGACAGCTGTGGCCAGGAAAACTTTACCAGATTCGTTTGATGTGCTATGCCCCTTCCTGGACTCAGAGTTCCTTCTCACAGTTATTCCTGCTTTAGTCACCTCGTGTATGAACTATTTCAATGTACTCTACATGACACTGCTTTTAAAGACCACTCAGAAGCTGCAGCTTGTCCAGAATGTAACAGCATGGGCAGTTATGGGTGTGCTGTGTAGGCTGATGAAATACCTCTGCTGCGCAAGCTTCATTAATTAGTTTCCTATTGTTTCTGCCCACCCTTTAAGATTCAACAGAGTGGGCATACTCCCAACTTCAAAGCAATGCCATTTTATAGCCCAGGAGGCATACCTTCTCTGTCACAGTATCCTTCCCACCACTGGAGATTCACATTCACTGGGATCAAGGCAATATTTAACATAAGATGCTCAAGCTTGTGCATGCACATACATTTCATTCTACAGAGAAAAAATAGCTACAGATATGCTTAATTGCATTAATTTCATATGAGCTCCTCTGAGACTTTTCTGTACAGTCCAAGTACAACTAAATGAGTAAATATATTCACAAGTCTCTAGTAATTAATTCCTAAGAGCAAACTTACTGGTGAATGGACAATAAATTCACAAGATTTTGTCAAATCCTTGGCCAGGAGAGAGCGCCGCATATCACATCGAAGAGTATACTATACAAATATGCAAAACAGAAAGGTGGTTATCCTCCCCATGAAATAAGAAAATATTTATTACTAGTCAGTTCTAATTTTGCTAATTAGTATTTTATTTATATGTACTATAATTTGTATCTACTTTTGAAATCCTACCTAGAAATGTATTATTTCAAAATGTTCATAATTTGAAATAAGATATATTCTAAAAATCTTCCAGTTCAAAATTTCTTTGGGCACATTGCTAAAAATCAAATCCAATCAAAACAGAAATTAAAAATACAGAGTAAATACAGGATTCCAATCATCCCTTTCTGCTGGGCTAAATCCAATGGTCCTCTTCCCTAAAACCAGCTCTGGAGGGGTTACACTCCTTCAGAGGAGATTTTGAGAACAGGAAGGATAACATAACTAACACCACATTTTGCTTATAACAACTAAGACAATGGATTTAATGTACTCCAGTAACCTGGGGAAGAGGTGTCTTAAGTAAAAATCAGTGCAATAAGTTCCTACATTACAATGATGGGGCAGAATTGATTCTTTTTGGAAAATATGTACTTCTGGAGTCTGACCAATTGTTGCATTACTTTATAATGGTTAATTATTTCATTGAACAGGTAAACTCACAGAAACAGAAAAAAAATCTATCCCAGTGTCCCTGAAACTTTTCTTTATTGCTGAACACCATTTAACTTAGATGACTAGCATTTATTTAGCTGGGTTAAACCTGATAAGCTAATAATTCCTTAAAAAGTAAAATAGATAGGATGAAACATTGCAAGACAATACCATAATTGATAAGGGAGTGTGTGGTGTATGCAGTGGCTCAGATTTGCTAGAAAAAAACTCTACAAATATTTCAAACAGTTGTTGAGATGCAGAGCAACCTCAGGTTTTGAAGTTTCAATCCACCACAATGAATATTTGCTTTTGCATTTTTTTCTAGCCAAATTCAGACTTCTCTCCATAATCTCCGTTTTAGAGTTTAAATTTTTTACACCAATCATCATGCTGTACTCAGAGGAAAATACCTGATGTCTGTTTATTGCACTGCAATATCAAATGAAAAACCCTACGGGAACAAGGTAATTTATATCCTGAGTTATTAAGCCTCAAACAAACAAGCCAATAAATATTTTACTTTTTTCTTGTAGGAGAGAAAACTTTGGGGTGTTTTTTGTTAACAGAACTCATAACTTTTATAACCTGAAGATTTAACCAGGAATTTGAGTTTAGATTTGCTTCATTCCTTAAAGAAGTTGATAGTGAAAGAGACTGAAATTTACTGAAGAGCTAGTGGAATGCACAAGCCAATAGAGTGTAACATACATAATGGTTTAACTCACGGATTTTTCATGTTTTTCCATCCAAAACTGAAATTCAAATAAATTAACATCTGAATAAATTTGATCAACATTTAAACTTTTCCTATATTATTGTATTACTAAATTGTACCTCATGTTTGTATGCAATGACACCATAGTAATAATAAAGCCATTTTATTCAAGATTAGAAAGAAAGTATTGCAAGGAAGAAGGGTAAGCATAGTGTTTTTCATAAGACTAGGTACATTATTGTCTTGGATAGATTGAGCAACCTGCAAAAGGAAGTGAAGCAAATTGGTTTTTGACACAAATTTCTGCAGTACAATCATTAGCTCAGTGGAAGTCTCTGTCATAAATCCCAGTGAGTTTTGTTGATTAAAACTCCCATATGTTTAAGCAATAAAAACAGGTTAGGTATCAGGACACTGAGCCATATCAATTGTGAATTAAAAGTTTATGCCAGACAGCTTTGGTTGTGTTATACTGTAGCTTGCAGGAAGATGCCTGGTTTGTAAAGTCTGAGCCTATGTTAGATGAATCTCATTAAAAAAAAAACAGACTGTCTAAAAGCTTTGTACATTTCTGTTAAGAACTTCCTCTTACATATTCTCCTGATTTTCCAGGATCTTTAGTTTGCTTCATTTTAAGTAATGGGAATATGAGGAAAATATTTGAAGGTGCAGTTTTTCATACTTCTTCTGTGATTTTTAAATACATATCAAGAAATAGGCCAAAGATCTCATGCCATCAGACAATTCTTTTTCTTTCTTTCTTTCTTTCTTTCTTTCTTTCTTTCTTTCTTTCTTTCTTTCTTTCTTTCTTTCTTTCTTTCCTTTCTCATGAACTTCTTTGGCTTAATCTTAAAAAAATAATAGCAATGGTGTATATTCTCCATAAACAGCAAAGTTTTCTTAGACTAACAACTGTTCTCACCTGGATATTGACAAAAACTCCATGGTAAGTTTCATAAAGAATTTTGCTTCCTTTTACTTGCAGTGGAAACTCAAAAGGAATTTCTGTTTTACCACTAGGCAGTTTTCCAGATTTTACCATTTCTACCGTATTATTAATCAGTTGGATAGGCTGCAAAAACAAAAAACAATACACAAAATTTAGGAAAGACTAAATGTTAATTGTCCTTCATTTTTGGTTGCAAGCAAAAGTTTATGGATTTCTGAAAATGCACATTTTTAAAGGTATCCTAAGAAACAGAGCAGCAATCTTGTTTATTCAGGTTCAACTTTTTGAGGTTACAAAAGTATAGTGTACACTCAGTTGCAAACAACACTAGATACTGGCTTGAGCAATATAGATTATGTTAAACTCAGGGCAGTCATTCCAAATGCTTACATGCTCTACTAAGCTGCTTCCACCTGCTCTGGTTATCACTTCCTCCTTTTCAACACATGAAAGACAAGAACAGGTAGCAGAGAGCCTCCAATATCTGTGAAACTTTCCAAATGGTTTCCTAGCCACTTACCTTTATTTGCAAAGTCTATAGAATAATTGAATAGCAGTCACTTTTGCTTACAGGTCGGTTGAGTTCATCCTCTGTTGAACTCCAGTAGCACTCTAGATGTCTCTTCTCCCATTTCATCTCCCTCAGCTCCTCCGTAAACCATGGAGAGTGACAGGATCCATGGGAAGGGAGAGGTCACATGGCACAATCCAATCCAAGGTCACAGCCGCCCTCTCATTCCAAGTGGTGACTAAGGCATTCACCGGACCATGTAGCAGACTGTCAGGAACAACCCCCAGCTCCCTCTGGAACCCTTGCGGGATCCATCAGTTGCCAAGGGTGGACCGATCTAATAGGTCCAGCCTCCCTATTATATATCATATTATTTATATTCTTCTCATATAAAGAATACTCTTAGACAAGTGTTCCATAAGCCATGATTTTTATTATTTGTACCTTAACAGAATTGTAGAATGCTTCAAACACACCAACGCTTTTGGCACTGAGCTGCAGGTTTACAGATCCTTCCATTGTTAATGAGATTCCCTGATGCTGGATCGAATCTTTACTTGTTATGACCACCACTCCAGTGAGAACTTCCTAATTGGGGAAAAATTAAGAACATCATATAAATCACTTATGATGCTACTTCCCAGATTTTACATTTTATGATAATCTAAGTATAACAATACAATAATTATCCAAGAAGTACCAGTACACTTAGTATGTCAATATATTGCATGAATCTTCTAGTTAGTTGGATGTAGGCAATATTAAGTTGGCTTGCAAAGATAATCTTCAGTTTAGATATCCTGGGTTGCATAGAAAGTGGCCAAAATGTGCTAAAACTGACCAGCATTGTGTCCTTACCATTAGCACAGAATGTTGCCTGTGGCATGACCTGAACTAAATCTGATCACCTAGTTTACTCTTTATCATACCAAAAAAGTTTATGCAGAAACCTCAATTGACCAAAGCCATGATAAGCGGCAGAGATTAATATTCATGGACCATTTGTTAACAATAATGGTATATGGAAGATTGCAAGTTGGAATGTAAGAAGATAGATGGCAAAGATCATAAACAAATAAAATGAAAGCAAATATATATGTATATATGTATGTATGTATATGTTGTATGTTTATTTGTGAGAATAATATTCTGCCTTTTCATTCAGGAACTCAAGGTGGTGTACATAGTGTACGCTCTTCCTGTTTTTCCCCACAATAACAACCATGTGAGGTATGTTGGGCTGAGAATGGAATAGAGTCTAGTCACCTTATTCTTATCCAACAAAAGAGTAGATGTGAATGAAGGTGGCTTGGACTAGATGTCATGCATGTGAGTTAAGTGCAGATTTAATTATGAATGAAAGGGCTAAAATTATATAAGATAGTATGAATTGGTGGTATCTAGGTTGCTATGGATGTACATTAAAATAAGAATTCATAGGATGATGACAATTGCATATGAAGTGAACAGTGATAACAGTGATTGGGTCATGTGGAATCCCAAGAATGAATAAGAATGGTGATTGATATGTATTTGCTTAGAAAAATGTTTTCAATACATGGTTCAGGCATAAATTTATTCATGTGTACAAAAGACAAAGGATTGAATAGAAAAGCATGGCTGATTTTATGATGAAAAATTTAGAAAGTTAGTGAAGGCCACAAGGGTGATAAAAGGTTCTGAATGTAGGACAGATCATTGTCTGGTAGCGTTAAAACTGAATCTTTGCAAAATATATATATATGGATATAATAGAAAAGGAGAGAAGTTAAAAACTAGCGTTAAAATAAAGTGTCTGCAGGAACAGAAAATATGAGCCCTATACGGAACAATTTTGGAAGACAGATTAATCTCTCACAAGAATGAATGAACAAAAAGAAAAAGAATACAGAAGCTACTTTGAATAGAATGAAAAATGTTACAAGGTACCATCAAAGCATTCAGAATTACAATAATCAAAAGTATGAAAGAGGATCCTTGATGAAGTGATGAAGTGAAAAGCCTGTCAATGAAAAAAAATTAAAAGAATGCTGCATAAAATGAGTATGAGACAAAGACATTTTATAATGTGTATAGTAATAAAAAAAAACAGGTCCAAAGAATGGATTAAAAGAGAGCAATGAATGGTTATGAGTTAAATAGGCAGATAAAGTATAGAGCAATTTTGACAATGGAACAATAAAAATTGCTTTGGAAGAGGGTGAAAAAATCTAAACAAGAAGCCTTCAGTAGAATTCATATATTTAATACTGGAAAGAGTATTTAAAAATTTGTATGGAAATAATATTAATAAGTCAAAATGAAAGTTGAAATGAAGGCTATACATGTAAGTATCTAAGAAAATAAATGTTGAAAATGAAGTAATAAATGCTGTGAGAATATTGAAAAATAGTAAACTGTAGGTAGAGATGGTATAACTGGAAAATCTTAAAATATGGAGTGGTTTACTTATGAAATGGTTGTGCAATGTTAAACATTTATGTGAAAATTGCATTTAAGCTTAATGTTGGAAGAATGTCATTTTTCTTTCCCTATAAAAAAAAAGGTAAATGGAGTGAATGGCAAAACTACCAGAGCATTAGTTTCAGTATGCATGTGAAGGTGTTTGGAAGAATTTTGATTGAAAAGATACCTGAGGGGACAATGAACAAAATCTGAGAAATGCAGTATGGTTTTATGCTAACAAGAAATGTAGAGATGAGATCTTTGCTCGTTAGCTGGTCATTGAGGAATGTATGAATTCGTGAAAATTTACTGTACATTTCTTGATTAGAAAAAGTATATAGTAACATGAATAGTCTTGATGACAGAATAATTTGCATGAATCCTGAACAAGGTAAAAGTGGTGTGCGATGGAAAGAAATTATGTAAGAGAATAATTGAATGCTTAGTGAATCATTCAGTTCTGAGCAGGAAGATGTTCACTTGGTTGTTCACTGTATTTATGGATAAATGTTAAAGGAATGCATGTGACATTAAAAGTGTGTTGGTCAGGGACCTGAATGCATGTGTAGTTTTGTGTGAAGGCAATGCTATATTATTGGCCAAGAATTCAAAGGTTTTCTGGAGAATATCAGATAGATTGTACAATGCACCATGGAGTATGTATCTGAAAATTAATTAATAAGAGATTATAGTTGTGTGTAAACAAATGATTCAACATTTCCAGCAAATGTTAGAATGTACAATGCAATGAAGTGTATAGTTCTGAAGAATAAAGAAAAAGTGTGCAGTTCAAATCCATATACTAACAAACCATGTGAAGCATTTCAGTGTAAAGAATTGTAATAAATCTAAGTAAACCAAATAATTTACTCTGAAATTCTTCTCCCACATCACTCATATAAAAAAAGTACTATTAATGTAGTACTGCAAATAATTATCAAGGAAATATTTTGAATTCAAATTATAGGATCTTTTGCCTGCCTACAAAGTCTGGGATCCAAAACTTAGGGACCACTAGAGATGTATTTCTGGAAATATTCAATCCATGAGGAGAATTTGTTTCCCCTATGGGTTTTACTTTTTGGGGGAAAAAAATATTTTCAAAAAAACTGAACTATATCCAATATTCCTTTTTTCTACCACCCTTTACTAATCTCACTATGTTATTTTAAGAACACAAATGCAATATGTATTTGATTTACTCACACAATTATCATGGTTAGTGTATTTATTAAAAATAAAAGTATAATTTAATCAAACAATAATTATTTTTTCTCTTTGCATTTAAAATGTTTTTAATTTTTCTAATAAATAGAATTATAAACTATAAGACTCTAAGACACCTAGGTCTCAATTTTATCATTTGGACAAGTTGGGAAAAATGAAGTTCAAGACATAATAAACCATAATTGTGATAATAAATCAGAGTTATATTGTTTCAACCTTGTCAAGAGCAGATTCACCAACCCCTAGATAAAAAAATCAGCAACAGAAAAACCACAAACAAAGCAGGCACTGAATCCTCCTTCTTCCTTTGGTGGAAATGCCAATGACTGCTGGGGCAGGAAAGCATCTTGCTCTTGTATTTCAGAATTGTGCCACCCTGTTTTGCCCTCTGTACAGGAACAATAGTGTTCTGATACACTAGGTAAAAAGTCTTCCTGCTACAAGTTAATATAAATTATTTGAGCAGGAATAAAGGACAGCATTGCATGCCCTTCTTTTTTATTGCATTATTTAAAAATATATACAGTGGTACCTCTAGTTATGAACTTAATCCGTTCCGTGACTCTGGTTGCAACTCGAGTTGGTCTCAAATTGAGGTAAAGTTTCCCATAAGGTTCAATGTAAATACGGTTAATCCGTTCCGCCCCCCGAAATTGGTCGCACCACGAGGCAAATTTCCCCATAAGGTTCAATATAAATACGGCTAATCCGCCCTCCGAATTTGGTCGCACCCCGAAGTAAATTTCCCCCATAAGGTTCAATGTAAATACGGCTAAACAGTTCTGAAACATATGCATTTTATTTTTAAACCTCAAAAACCTTCCAAACGCCACAAAAACCTTCCAAACGCCACAAAACACACCACAAGCCTCACCGAACGTCTCCTTGCTACCGCGATCTCGCCTGCAGGAAGCCGCGACTGCGTGGCAGCAGGGAAAATGGCCGCAGATCCGGTTCATAAGTAGAGGCGGAGTTCGCAAGTAGAGGTAAATTTTTGGGGCCGGAGCTGGTCGTAACTTGAAAAATTCGTAAGGAGGGGCGTTTGTAACTAGAGGTACCACTGTATATATTTTTAAAAATTCCGAAATTTCTCAGTTCTCCCAATTTTCTGGCAAAACCCCCAAAGCTAGGTTCCCCCCCTAATTTGCCCTCTTTGCGTGTGGGGGGGGAGGGTGTATCTGAGACTTCACAACTCCATCTCAGCACAGCACAGATATAACTACAGTGGGGCAAAAAAGTATTTAGTCAGCCACCAATTGTGCAAGTTCTCCCACTTCAAAAGATGAGAGAGGCCTGTAACTTTCATCATAGGTATACCTCAACTATGAGAGACAAAATGGGGGGGAAAATCCAGAAAAATCACATGGTCTGATTTTTAAAGAATTTATTTGCAAATCATGGTGGAAAATAAGTATTTGATCAATATCAAAGGTTCATCTCAATACTTTGTTATATATCCTTTGTTGGCAATGA
This sequence comes from Python bivittatus, assembly GCF_059951505.1. NCBI lineage: Eukaryota > Metazoa > Chordata > Lepidosauria > Squamata > Pythonidae > Python > Python bivittatus. Next base: position 20,310,411 of record NW_028277074.1, read on the forward strand.
CAGAGGTCAAACGTTTTCTGTAAGTCTTCACAAGGTTTTCACACACTGTTGCTGGTATTTTGGCCCATTCCTCCATGCAGATCTCCTCTAGAGCAGTGATGTTTTGGGGCTGTCGCTGGGCAACACGGACTTTCAACTCCCTCCAAAGGTTTTCCATGGGGTTGAGATCTGGAGACTGGCTAGGCCACTCCAGGACCTTGAAATGCTTCTTACGAAGCCACTCCTTCGTTGCCCGGGCAGTGTGTTTGGGATCATTGTCATGCTGAAAGACCCAGCCACGTTTCATCTTCAATGCCCTTGCTGAAAGAAGGAGGTGTTCACTCCAAATCTCACGATACATGGCCCCATTCATTCTTTCCTTTACACGGATCAGTCGTCCTGGTCCCTTTGCAGAAAAACAGCCCCAAAGCATGATGTTTCCACCCCCGTGCTTCACAGTAGTGTTCTTTGGATGCAACTCAGCATTCTCTCTCCTCCAAACACGACGAGTTGAGTTTAGACCAAAACATTCTACTTTGGTTTCATCTGACCATATGACATTCTCCCAATCCTCTTCTGGATCATCCAAATGCTCTCTAGCAAACTTCAGATGGGCCCGGACATGTACTGGCTTAAGCAGGGGGACACGTCTGGCACTGCAGGATTTGAGTCCCTGGCAGCGTAGTGTGTTACTGATGGTAGCCTTTGTTACTTTGGTCCCAGCTCTCTGCAGGTCATTCACTAGGTCCTCCCATGTGGTTCTGGGATTTTTGCTCACTGTTCTTGTGATCATTTTGACCCCACGGGGTGAGATCTTGCGTGGAGCCCCAGATCGAGGGAGATTATCAGTGGTCTTGTATGTCTTCCATTTTCTAATTATTGCTCCCACAGTTGATTTCTTCACACCAAGCTGCTTGCCTATTGCAGATTCAGTCTTCCCAGCCTGGTACAGGTCTACAATTTTGTTTCTGGTGTCCTTCAACAGCTCTTTGGTCTTGGCCATGGTGGAGTTTAGAGTGTGACTGTTTGAGGTTGTGGACAGGTGTCTTTTATACTGATAACAAGGTCAAACAGGTGCCATTACTACAGGTAACGAGTGGAGGACAGAGGAGCCTCTTCAAGAAGTAGTTACAGGTCTGTGAGAGCCAGACATCTTGCTTGTTTGTAGGTGACCAAATACTTATTTTCCACCATAATTTGCAAATAAATTCTTTAAAAATCAGACAATGTGATTTTCTGGATTTTTTTTCTCATTTTGTCTCTCATAGTTGAGGTATACCTATGATGAAAATTACAGGCCTCTCTCATCTTTTTAAGTGGGAGAACTTGCACAATTGGTGGCTGACTAAATACTTTTTTGCCCCACTGTACTTCGTACTAAGAGTCTATGCCAGTGTTTCTCAACCTTGGCAACTTTAAGATGTGTTTCCTGGGGAATTCTGAGTGTTGAAGTCCACACATCTTAAAGTTGCCAAGGTTGAGAAACACTGCTCTAGGCAATGGGCTCCAATTCGGTTCTAAGACTGCAAAGGAGAAAAAAAGAGCCTTTGTACCACAGCCAGTCCTGCTATATTGCAGAATGGAAGAACCTGTTTCAGCTGCAGCATGGAAGAAGAAGAAATTATAGATACACTGACAGGTATCTCAACAGTGCAACAAGTTTTTGACATGTTGATCTCAGCAAGGAAAGACCAGGCAAACATATCATAACTACTTGAGTTTCTTAATATCAAGCTGCATATTTAGATAAAATAGGTCCAGGATGCTTAGCAAAGATCTACTAGATGACACCATAGAATTATGCTAAAAAGAGCACTGTTTTTTGTGTGTGTGTGTGGAAAGGACAGCATAGCATGCTCTTCCTTGCATTTTAAATATCTTATTTTATTCCTCTCATCTCACAGCCCCCTTTATCACTCCCAGGAACTTTAAAAAAACAGAGACTAATTAAACTCTACATTCTGGGAGAGAACACACAGGAACACATGTGTCCAACTGCTCCAGTCACCACAGAGTGGCTGGGGAAAACAGCAGTTGTAGCCCAACATCACCCAAATCCTTCTTTGTACTATAGTAAGTAAATTCTTAAGATTTCCACCTGTCGCATTTTAAATAGTTCTTGCACCCTGCCACGTATACTCCATTAACTAAATTTATCCCTTCCTTGCCCATGTTAAACTTTGCTGCAAATGCAGATATCTTCTAAAATCTTGAAAAACCCATTATCATCAGGAACAACACCTTAAGCTCCAGTACTCCTAGTACAGTACATGCTTTTTTTCTCTGAACACAGAAGTTGTTGTCATGTCTTTCAAAGCCACTGCTGCAGTCACAACTTCTCATAAAATTCAATCCATGACTGACTCTGGGGAAAAAAAGAGAGTCCACTAAATGTTAGGGTGTCCTCTACTTAGTAACTACACCAGAATACTGCAGTAAAACTGTAGTAATCCTAATTCCTAATTCTTACGAAACAGCAATTCAGGTGACAAAGCGGTGTTGTATTTGTCTCCTTTGGAATGGAGCTAGGAGGTTACATACGAAACTGCACGTCCAGAAAAAATCTTGCACACAAGATGTCAGGAATGTTTCTTTCTTTCCCTCATGAACATGTCCCTTTTGTACGGGCAGGGATTTTTAATTCCTCTCCCTCTCCCAGGAGTAGGATTCCAGAATCATCCCACCGAGAGCGACCTCATCCGCTGCTCCATAGCTGACGCCCGGGTCCCACGGCTCCGGAAACCTGCAATCCTAAGGACGCTACCTCCAGAAACACCCGGCTGGAAAAACTGAGAGCTGGAAAGCGATCCTAAGCTCTTATGCGCCGAAGTCCTCGGAAACGCAACGAGTTAATTCCAAGAAAGATTGGAACAAGATTGTAGCGCTCCTTTCCGCCCAAATAAAAACATCCCTAACACTCCTGCGTCTCCACATCACCAGGACAGGACGCGTACAGCAGCATCTGCAGAGAATGCTCACCCCGCAATGATACACCTTATTAGCTCGTTTGATCTTGATGTCCAGCGTGGTACCCATTGCGACGACTCCCAATCTCCGGGCCACTCAGATCATGTGGCTTCCCAGCCGGCCCTTTCCACGTGACCTCAGCCAACTCTTTCTGGCAGGAAACAGGAGAAGATTACATGTCTGGGGTCAGCTTTCTTTGATTTCCTCTCGCTACTGACTCCACCCCTGCCACAGGGCGGGGCGCGCCAACTGTCACTTGAGCCAGTACCGTTGCTTCTTAAGGCGCCATTTATTTTTCAGACGGGGCGCGCGGGCTGCCTTATTCCAACAGCTCTTACTCCGCTTCGCCTGTGTCTCGGTTACCTAGCAGCAGAACAGGAGAAGACGTGGAGGATTTTTCTGTGCTTGTGCCTCCCCTGGAGCCGCAACACGAGATTCCAAATGGGGAATGCGAAGACTCCAACGAGAAAGAAACCAAGACTGCGGTCTCTGCCCCAAAAATCTACTAGGCAAGGAACCACATTTCCCAGCATGCAGTGAAAAGGAAGTTAAACCTACCTGACGCAACACACATGCGCGATCTAGGTGATGGTTACGCCCATCTGAATGCTGTGTTTCGTTTTATCTTTTTAAGTAGGAATGTCGGCTAATGAAGGGTTTTTGTCCTATGCTCCTTAACCCAGTAGGAAGCTCTGCTAAAAACTGTATTTACTTTTGATCAAACACAAACGGAGTCGTATTCTAAGAGAATTAAATAACAAAGATTATTGTAGAACCTTAAAAACGAAGCCGACTGACGCATTTATAGGAGAACCGGCTCAACTGAAAACGGCAGACTCCCTTGTAAGTAATCATGGGCAGGATTACGCTGTAAAAGATTGTAAGCAGTCTTACACAGGTTCCTCTGGAAACAACCCAATGACGTGTGATACTTCTCCATACAGAAAAGAAGATTTGAGAATGTCCTTTTGAGTTTGTTCTTTCAAGAAATCTAAATGAATTAATTCCTGTATTTTATTGTAAATTTCTCAACGTTCTTTTCTAGATGATTAACAGAAACGGATTTTAGGCTTTTGCTGTTCTTTGTACACTGACTCCTAATCCACTGATATGTAGTGATACGAGTATATAACTTTTTAACAGTGATAGGACATACTGTGCTAGCAATATGGGATTTAAATTAGGAGCCCTATTGCAACAGTTGAGTGGGATGAGATGGCTGCTTTAAATTAAATGAAGAACGTCCAAAATGTTCACCAGTTTATGCATTTAAAAAATGACATATGTCTGAATTCCAAAGTTATTAAGAGATGTTTAGTCGATACTTGTTCATTAGGCAGTACATATTTTTAGTAGGTTCTTGAAACATAGTACTTAATCTTGAGAGTTCAGTAAATATAATGGTGAAAATACCTTTACCAATCAGCTTTTACGTAGAAGAAAACAAACTTCATCATTGCTAATGCTGTAAAATAGTTCTCTCCAAACTCACATTAGTGTGAGCTGGTATCTCTAATAATCAGGGATGATGGAAGTTCTTGTCTAACAAATCAGAGGGCTGTAAGTAATAACTCCTGTGATAAACCACACACAATTTATAATAAGCTTGCAGAAGGAATCCTGCTGGATCAGGCCAAAGCTTATTAGGCCAAACAATGTATGCCACAGTGGGCATATTTACACAGCAAGACTGATTCAAATCACAGATAAGTTATTTACCTGGAGATCTAGTGTTAATAATTAAAAAAAAAAGTCTATCCTGGACAACAGCCATCTTTGATAGTTGCCTGAGCTACTTTTATCCTATGTATAGGCTATGACTTCCCTTTTTTTTTTAGATAAAAATGTTATGGTGAACTATGGTGAATCTGAGCAACCATGGATAGGGTGGGAGGGAGACTTTCTGTTCCTGTTTCACACATAGCCTGGGTACAATGAGTAGGTTATAGATTAGTGTTAGGGTAGCAGGGAAGGAAGATCACATCCTTGGTTTTGCAGAGTATTTATCTCTTTTTTAGAGTATATTGGACTGCAAAAATTCAGAAGACCATAGAGCTTTGCTGCCACCTAGTAGTCCCCCAGATTTTTGCAACCCAGGTCTGGTAAACTCTACTCAAGCTTCCCACCACTGGAGATCATAAGAAAGGGATAACTTTAAAGTTAGCTTTCTGTTTTAGGCTGAGATGACATAAGGAATTCAGAACCATCCAATATTAAAAACGGCAGTAAATTCCATACTTTATATTGGGCAAAGAAGGTACTTCCTCTTACTGATCCTTAAACTTCTTACATTTAGTTTCACTGGATTTTTTTTTAATTTGAATTTATAAGCTGCCTAACTCCAATGGACATCCAATGGATGACCCTGAAGTCCAGTATTGTAAGAGTAATAGAAAAACTCACACCATGCTGAATTTTAATAATGTATTATGATTCCTGTTAACCATATTTAGTCTAGTTAAACAGAGTTGGCTTCTAAGTGTCATTTTTTTTCTTCCCTCTCCCCACACTATGGGATTCTTTTGAAGGGTGGGTGGAATTAAGTTAATCAGATCCATGCTAGTGTAAAAGGGTGCCACTTCTAGGAGCTCTCCACCAGAGAAAGCTTTGGTCCTAATTTCAAAGATTGCACCATCCCCAAGCCAGAATACTATGTTTCATTTCTTCAGTCAATTAAACTTTACTGGTGTTTAGAATAATGCCCCAAAGTTTTCTGCTGGTATAAATGAGACATGTAGGGCAGACTATACTCACACATCAATTTCACTGTTTTCTGTAATAGGCGTAGGGAAGACATCCTTCTCTTCAGTTCAACTAGTATTGTATTTGACAGATCAGAATGGATTAAATGTGATTAATATTATAATATAGTGCCTAAAACTGAAGTGAAGATTTTGAAATCATTGATTTTTAAAATCAGTAATAAAGATTCTGGTCTACAAATAGAACAATACATGAATACTTTTCATTCCTCTATATTATGATGTTCGAGCTTTCATTATATGAAACAGGTAAATCTTCCTAGGTTTATTAGATAAGGGATTGGAACTGTCTTTACCCTTGATTATTCAAATCATATGGCTCAACATTTCTGTTGCTTTTCATATTTTCATAGATTTTGGGTTTCTTTTTTATCTTTCATGTCCTAGGCAGCTGGGCAAAATCAAGAAAGCAAGATAGAAAACTACAGAGATTTCAGTAAGGCATCTAATGCTAGTCTGAGGTAAATACAGAATCTTGGAAACTGTAAGAGGAATTTCCTACCCTCATTTATAGTGAGTTAATTAAGGTGGAATTTCAGTGAATAGTTTGAAATACTTCTTCACAGGTTACTTGCCACCTGAGCTAAGTTGCCATTTATAAGATAATTGACTGACTGACTTGCTCTCCATTTCTTGATTGTCTAAGGTACTGTCTAACTAATCTAGAATTTTTTGGAGGGTGTTAATAAATGTAGATAAGAGTGAGCCAGTAGATCTCATGTACCTAGATTTTCAAAAAGCCTTTGATAAAGTCCTTCACCAAAGACTTCTCAGTAAGCTTATCAGCCTGGAATAAAAGGGCAAGTCCCCTTGAAGATAAGCAACTAGCTAAGGAATAGGAAACAAAGAGTGGGAGTAAATGTACATTTCTCACAATGGAGGGATGTAACTAGCGGGATCCCTCAAGGTTCATACAAACTAATGAGATAAGAGCTAACAGTGGCTGATGAGGAAAAAAATCTTGGAGTAATGGTAAACAGTTCAATGAAGTTGTTGACATGGTGTGCATTTGCTGTAAAAAGGGCCTACCGCATGTTCGGGATAATAAGGAATGGTACTGAAAATAGAGATGCCAATATGATAATGCTACACACACACACACACATTTACATACATATATATATATACACATTTATAAAAGGTGCGATCACATCTGGAATATTGTGTGCAGTTCTGGTTGCTGCACCTCAAAAAGGATATACAGTAATAGAGCTACAGAAGTGTCAGAGGAGGGCAATTAAGATAATCAATGGGGCTGGAGCAGCTTCCCTATGAGGAAAGGTAGTGACATTTGGGGCTTTTTAGTCTAGAAAAGAGGTGAATGAGAGGGAACATGATTGAGGTTCACGAAATTATGCATGGTTGGATAAACTGGACAAAGAGAAGCTATTTTCCCCTTCCCAAAATATTAGAACCAGAGGTCGCCCAATGAAATTGAATCCTGAAAGAATCAGGACAGACAATAGGAAATATGACCTCATTTTGGCACAGCTATGTTAGCTGCTAATAAAGATATACTAAGGCACTTTGATATTAAGAGCCATCGAAACTAGTAATCTCTGCCATTTTTAGAAACATAGTGTTGGAAAAAGCCAGTGAGCTCTATGGAGGTATCCAGATCAAAGGCTCCCCTACAGATGGCTATCTATTCTTCACCTGACTACTTTCAGTAAAGGAGAGCCCATTGGAACTTGCCTTCCTATCATTAAAACCATTGTTTTGTGTCTTGCATTTTAGAATGATAGAAAATAGAAACTTTTCTTCTTTATGACATCTTTCAAGGCTAAGCATTTCCAATATGTTCAATCTCTTTTCATAGGATTTAGCTTTTAAGCTCTTGATCATCTTCATTGGCTTTCTCTGCACCTGTTTCGGTTCCTCTAAATTCTTCTTAAAGTGTGGTATTTGGAAGTGGACACAGCTTGTTTATTATTTATTTATTTATTTATCAATCCAAATATGTTGCTTAATTTTCCAATTCTAGGCAGTTTACACCTATGAGACAAAACATTAGTCAAATCATAAAATCCGTTCATAAAGCCAATAAACAAAACTATTATAAAATAAATATAAGCTAAAGAAGAGTCTGACCAAAGCAGAATAAAATGGAACTATTACTTCCCATGATAAGGAATCTATATATGAACCTATGAGCTTCACAAGATGGATGTGTATTTTTTTATTTTTTTTTAAATTAATTTTTAAAATATTAGAAACTAGTGCTTGATTTTTGTTGTTCCAAGAAAGTCAAAAGTTAAATATAGACTTAAGAGAGGGCTGTTTACCAGTAAAAAAGGAAGGTATAAATTTTATAAATAAATAAATGAAACAAAATATTTACAGTTTTTTTACTGGTTTCATACACTGCAGTAAATTATAATGTAGTTTTACTTATTTATTTTCCTTCTTTTTCAAAATATTTTTTATATTGCCACATTCTGGAAGGATACAGGTTGTCCACCAGTGTGACTAATCCTGTTCTGTCCCATGCCCAGCCTGAACCCTAACTGGAAAGGGTTCTGGTCCTTCTAGGCCCCTTGTAACTAGAGTGCTATCACTATCTCTACAGCCTTTTTTCCAAAAGGGAAGATTGGACATTGGATAATAGTTGTCCAATACAGCTGGATCGGAGGGATTTTTCAAGATGGAGGGCATCACTTCCTCTTTGAAGGCAAATGGCATTAGTGAAGCATTGACAACTTCCCAGATTCAGCACTTATGCTTCCATCTGCTGAAGGGGCCAGGCCAGGTCAGGGTTCAGCTCCAAGGTGGCAGAGCTTATGCAGCACCCTATCTACTTCCTCAGAATCCAAAGGATGGAATTAATCCCACAGAGCATCACAAGACTTTACCTCTGTCATCAACATAGAGCCCATGGAGTCTAGACTTGGGTAAATTTGAATTATTTTTTTTCCAGCAAAACGTGGCCCTCAAAGCTTATTCATCCTGTGGGGCAACCTTCTTTACTCTCACTTCAAAAAAGTATTGGGTAACCCTAAACAAGGCTGCTGTGGCACAGTTCACTACCCTGACCACCATGGTGTAAACTTTTGCTGCTTCTGTGGCATATACAGAGAGGCCACTGGATAATTTTGTGAAATGCTGTGATCACCACTATATTCTAGAGTTGAACCAGGCACTCCAAGGAACTGCCTTCCTGATTCCTAGAGAACTCCTCAAGTGCCCTTTTAAATCCATCCTGATCCATGAGGCATGTGGGACAGAATCAACTTAATGAATCCCCCTGCTCTGTGGAGGTTCATGTGGCAACTAGCCTCAGATGAACCAGGGAATGATCTGATCATGGCAAAAGACTAACCATCACATTCTCCATATTTCTGATAATCAAGCAGTGCACAGAGGTGAAGACCAGGTCTAGTGTGTGACCACGTACATACATCAGATCTGAGATTACTTGAGACAAACCCATAATTGCTAGTGGGGGCCATTAATTCTTGAACTGTCCCTGAACCCCATCTCGGGGCATGGAAATTGAATTCCCCCAGCACTAAAAGCTGGGGACAGTCCAACATCAGCCTGGTAACAAAGTGCAGGAGTCCAGGAAGTGATTTTGCTATGCAGCAAGGTGGGAAGTACACAAGGAGAATTCTCCATTCTTTCTTATATCACATAAGGGCCCTCAGAAGCAACACCCTTAGTTGCTACAAACTTTCTCAGAGGACCATTGCTACTCCTCACCTTGGCATGTGGCTGATACAGCTCAGAAAACTTGGGAGAACAGACTTCAGTGAGTATTACATTGCCACCCTACCAGGTTTCAGAAACACACACTAGTTCTGCCTATTCATCCATGACTAAATAATGACCAAATGTGGTCTTATTACACAGAGCTGGAATTTATCACCAGCAGCCTGAAGCCAGGGCTTCCAGCAATCTGCTCACCTGACCCCCAGTGTGAGGACACTGTGCTAGAAACGGCAACCAGCACCAAACTGCAGGCTGCACTTGCTCTGGGTTGCCCAGTGCCTCCCATCATATTTTCTTCATCACCACTGAAATAAATCCACTGTTCTTCCATAACTCTCTCTTAGATTCTATCCCTTATCTCTCAAGCCAAGACAGCTATCTCTGAGCCCAGTCCCCATCATCTACCAACTTCCCTCTCATCTACTGTCCCACACATCAGTTTTCTAGGCAAGCTGCTTCATTGGCTACCAGTCACTCACACCTGTTAAGTCTCCCACTTCAACTATACATCCTCACTTTCATTTATCCACCTACCCTTTCCCATTCCTTTCCTTAAGGATATATCCCTATTGCATCCTCCCCCATTCCCACTTTCACTAGGGCTGATGAGGGCAGGATTCCCCACCTACTTGGGGAAGCTCACTCTGGGGGTGTGCATTCTTGAGTTTGTCTCTCACCCGTAACTGCTTGGTGCTTGCTCTGTGATGAGTACAGTATAAAGGTTCTTGTTGATAGTCCAGTCAGTAATCCTGCCTTCTAAAGGTGCCCAGACTTCCCGCAGGACTTCTGGCAGCTGCTCGTGCCTTCCAGCCCCTCTGACCATTCTCATTTACACCAGATGCTTATGGATGGCAGCTCAGCCTTCCCAACCCAGGTGACGGTTCAATCTCCTAACCTGATGCTGCTAAAATGGAGGTGAGCTCAACAACCTTTTGCTTTCCCTCCACCAGCTGCTCTTCCACCCAGTACATGAACCTCCATTCCAGTTGGTGCTCAATCATCATCTTTCACACCATACCAGTTCAGGTGTTGATAAATCCCTGCTGTCTTCACTTTTTAAATCTAGTTTTCACTTTCCATCTTTTGCTTTAAATTTCATTCCACCAACCATGGCTTTCACCACCTTCTCTGTCTGCCTTGATCCTGTTTCATTTCAGACCAACTGTTTGTGTGCATCTGCCCATCTGTTGCTGACCCAGACAAAGGGATACCAGGAAGAATATGTCTTGTGTCCAAAATAGTGCAGAAAATCTTCAGAAACAAATAACCAGGAGGAAAACATTGGAATGTCTGAATTTCCGAATAGCTGACCAATTGGAAACATAGGCTATCTGGGAAAAACAATGAGCCTCTGAATGTTTTATGCTGGGGGGACTGCATCCTTCTCTCCCTTAATAAGTAATCAATCCAATAAACAGTTTTTGCTGACATTTTCTTGGTCTTGATGAACTTTGTAATACAATCCTGTGATAAATCTTTTTCACACATTTTGTAATGGACATAAGGAATAACCTTGTGGAAAGGGAAGAGCCACAACCCGTACAATGGTCAAATAAAAGAGGGCTTAGTCCAGGGCAGAAATGTGTAACCCAAGTAAATACCTCAGACAAGACCCTCCCTAGTTCTCACAAAGATAAAGGGAGGCGGGGTGGGGGGAGCACACCCAGACTTGCAAGATTCTGTTTCTGTAACCTTGTAATAAAAGTATATTAGCATGCATGACTTTGGTTTCCTAGTCTGGTCTACCCTGACCGGCTGACACATCTGCATACTGCTGAGAGAGCTCTCTTGCCAGGTTTCTCGTAACAGTGTTATTTGTCTTGCTCCTACTTCAGTCTCCCTCCTTCTCGTGCTGATGCTGATGCAAGTCTCCTTTTGGTTTAGTATGTTTTTGAATTCTGCCATGGTGGTTTATAAACAATGTTTTACGGCTTAGTGGTATTATGCAAGCCCAGCCAGTTAGACTGGATTCAGTGCATGAATTCAGTATGCTGTATAATAGAATTACACTTTTTTGATACGTAATTTCAGGGCATTCCCCCCCCCCAGAATTTAAAATGCATCATAGATGCTGTCAAAAGTTATGGAATATGGTATCAAAATCTGGGTTAACTAGTTCAATGATTATTCAGTAATAAGATGTGATTTTTAAACCTATTTTCCAAATGCAGCAAGAGCTTCAGAAATTAAAATATAACAACAAAAATAAACTAAACTGTAGAAGATTGGAGTCCAAATAAGGATGAATAAAATCCTGATAAATGATTATTGATCATAATACATCATTATTTGTACAATTTTAACATTATTTTACATTGCTGCATTCACTGCGGTCCTCATTCTATGTTTACATGTACAGATGTCTTTGTAATGTAAGATATGTAATGTAAGATAGTTATTTACAGTCTTCCTCTTCTGGTTAGCTAGTTATAGAAATTGAAGTAATTTTAGTCACAACTTTTTGGGAGATCATGGTGACTGATAAAAATAAAACTAAACAGCATGATCTTCTCAGATAACTTTCTAGCTGAGTTTATTACCCAAATATGGCAGGAGTTAAGTAAGCTATCACCAGAAAAAGATATCATGATCATCTTGAGAGTGGAATGGTTGCATTTAAAATAAAGGCTGAACAAAAATACTTGTTTGATATTGGTATAGCCAAGTGGATATTCTCATTTAATAAGTGATTGGTTATTTCAGAAATGTTTTGTATTACATTGTACTTTTCTGGCTCCTTCAAAAGTATTAAGGCTGGAGTCCCTAGCTACTTCTAGCAGGAGAAAGGTGGTGTTAAGGTAATTTTTAACTGGTATCAGTCATTTAAAATATTTCTGGTAAAACTTAAACAGAAAATTAGATGAAAAAGCAAATGGAAACTGCTTGAAGATACTTGAAAAAGATGTGGCAATGTCAGTTTCACTTTTAGCTTTCACCAATTTGAATTGGGTGACACTGACATGAAATTGATAACTAGTTATATTTATTTACTAAATAGTTGGGTGTAGAATTTTTGTTAATAAAGATTTGAGTTTATTTAATGTATTGAATAAAGAAAATAAAATCACCATGTTATCTCAGACTGAAGCTTTTCTTTTCTTTTAAAACCACATGCACTAAAGACTTGCTAAACTCTGTGATAATTTTAATTTTGGCTTAATTGTGTCTCAAGCTATTACGATTTGTAAGCCATGGTTTACAGGTCTGGATATTATGCAAATTAGTGGAGATTTATTTACTAAACCATATTTTATCAATCTATGGTTTACTGCAAAATGCAAACCATCTAAGTAATGGCTTATTTAACAATGATTTGTTAAATAAGCAACAATGAGGTTTGGTCTGTAGATTATGCATACTTGCTGAAATCTCATAAATAGGATTTATTGGGACATTTTGATTCAGCAAAGAACTAGCAGGCAGGATAAAAGCTGATATTTTAGTATGATTTTAATTTAAAACTTTAAAATATCTGGCTTCCATTTTGAGTCTGTTTAAACCAAGGATTATGGCTATAGAATAATATTTGTTTGTGGCTTGATACGTTATGTGAATCCTGCAAATTGTGTCTTGTTCAGAAAAACATAAAAATAAAATCATGGTTTAGCACACACATGAAGCCAACCAAAGGGCAACAGGTATATTGTTACCTGTTAACTAGAATAATGCATGAATAGATACATAAAGGAACATGACCCATCCAAAATAATTTAAATTAAAATAGTTTATTGTGGACATACATTTAGACAGTTTAGAATTATATTTTTAAAAATAGAAAATATTTAAAATTATAATCAATCCAAACATCTGTTTATAATCTAATTCAATATTGTAATTGATCCCCCTAAATTCTATATTTCTGTTCCTGAATTTTTTTTCTTGTTGCCTATATAAATATTTAGAATAAAAACATTGACAAACCAGTTTGCATGTCTCCTTGACCTTTTGTGAATTTTATTTACACATAGTCTTTGTTAAATTAATTGTTACATTCCCTTGCTAAATGATAAGTGTAAATATCATGTTCCAAGCTACCCTAAATGGTTCAGAAATAGAAAGGAAGAATGTTAGCATTTTCAACAGGCAATAAATACCCCAAATTGTTGGGGGTTGTTAAATGTTAATACAAAACCCATGAAGAGGAGAGAGGATTTGTTCCTACCTCATGGAGAGCCATGAGGAGAAGAGAAAGAAAATCAGGGAAACTGGAAAAAAGGCCTGATCCAAGCCCCTCCCACACAAAGCAGCAAAGCTAGGCCGCAGTGAAGCCACCCCTCACTTTGTGCTCGTGTGAGACAGGCTTGGCTGAAACCCCATATTTTCCAACACCACTTCTTTTCAACCTTGCATGTCTCTGTGTCCCACAGTCTTTAGTTTTTCTCTTAGTTCTTGATAACTGGTTCTCAACAACGGCTTCCTGAAGATGTCCGCTGTCATGTTTCCTGTGGGACAGTAGTCTAATTTGATTAACCCTTGTTGCAACTCTCTCACCACATGACACTTTACATCAATGTGCTTAGTTCTGCCACTTACTTTCTCTGACTGTGAAAGTATGATGCAACTCTGATTGTCTTCAAAGATTTGTATAGGGGTTGGTTTGTCTATACCCATGTCTTCAAGCAATAATCTAAGCCACACAGTCTCATTACATGCGTCTGTTGCTGCCACATACTCTGCTTCTGGAGAGTCCTGTGCTATTGTACTTTGCTTGTGACTTCCCCAGCTCACTGTTCCACCCCCATAGAAAAATACATAGCCACTAGTGGACTTATGTTCAGCAATGTTTTCTGCCCAGTCTGCATCTGTGAATCCCACTAGTCTAGGATTCTTAGTGGCTGGCAGTTTTAGTTTTAGGTGCATGGTCCCCTTTAGGTATCTTCCCACCCTCTGACACCAGTCCAGTCTCTCTGTGTGGGCGTGCTTGTCTTTCTGCATAGAATGCCCACTGCAGCTGCAATGTCTGGTCTAATGGTGATGGCTAGATACAACAATTTTCCTACGGCACTTCTATATTCATTGTTCTCTGGCAGGAGATCACTGGGTTCTTGTTGCTTGTGGAAAGCTGTCTTCATCGGTGTAGGTGCAGGATTGGCATTTTGCAATCCTAAGCTTTCCAACAGTCCTAGAATCTTTTGGTTCTGACTTAGAAGAAAGCTCCCAACTTCTTCTCTCTCGATCTATATTCCTAAGTAGTAGCTGGCATTGCCCAGATGTTTCACTTCTACTTCTCTTATTTAGTTGAGAAACAATAACATTAAAGTCCCTCTTGTTATTGTGGCAAATCATTAAATCATCCACATAACAAAGTACGGTATATACACATTCCTCCCATTTCTGTGTCTTGTGTATAGGCAGGGACCAGCTTTTCCTTGAACAAAACCCTGGTCAAGAAGTATTTGGTTTAACTTCTTATTCCACGCTCTGGCCGCCTGCTTCAGGCCATAAATACCCTTCTGAAGCTTGCAAACGAGATGCTTGGTATTGGGATTAGTGAAGCCTGGAGGCTGTGTCATGTAAGGCTCTTCTTCTATCTCCCCATGTAAAAATGCAGTTTTAACATCTAAGTGTTCAACGTCCATGTTCCTGGATGCTGCTAGACTTAGAAGCATTCTAATTGTGGCGTGTTTCACAACAGGAGCAAAACATTCATCATAGTCCTATCCATATTTCTGTGAGTAGCCTTTTGCTACCAGTCTGGCCTTGTACCTTTGTACTTCACCATTCTCGTTCTGTTTTACCCTGAATGCCCACTTACAACCTATGGCCTTCTTGCCTTTTGGTAGTTTAGTTAAAGTCCATGTTTTGTTTTTGTACAGAGCATCTAGCTCCTCCTGTGCTGCCCTTTTTCACTTACTTGCCTCATCTGCTGGCATTTGCAGTACCTCATTCCACGATGCGGGTTCGCTTGGTAGCGACGACCTTGCAAAGTAGGTAAGTCTGTCAGCCGGAACTCCTTTGTTGGGTCGTGATGAGGATCTCAGAGCAGGTTCAGGAGCGACGACTGGTGGTTCACCCTCTTCTGCATCCTCGGCCTCATCATCTGTCTCTGGTGGAATCTCTTCCTGGACTTCCATCTCCCTCTGGGTTGGTGTGGTTGTGTCTTCTGGTGTCAGACTGAACATCTCAGGCTGGTAACTGTTGCTGCTGGTTTCTCCACAGTCATTACCCACCTGAGTGCAGCAGCCTCTCTCCCTCTCATCAAAGTATACCACTCTGCATACGCTTACTATTCCCGTATTTGGGTTCAGGATTTTGTATCCCTTGCTTCCTGGAGCGTAGCCAAGCATGACCCCTTCTTTAGCTCTAGGGTCTAGTTTGGATCTCCTTTCTTTTGGTACGTGGGCATAGGCCTTAGATCCAAACATTCTTAAATGTTTGACACTTGGTTTTCGCCCATGCCAAAGCTCAAAAGGCGTTACCTTATTGGCTCTGGTTGGCAATCTATTTTGCAAGTATGTAGCTGTGACAACAGCATCTGCCCAGTATTTGTCAGGTAGATCTGCCTCTAACAGCATACACCTTACCATGTCCATCAATGATCTGTTCTTTCGTTCTGCGACACCATTACTCTCTGGCATGTAAGGAGTGGTTAATCTGTGCTCTATGCCTAGTTGTGTTAGGTATGTCTGCATGGTGTTAGAAATGAACTCACCGCCTCTGTCGCTTTGAAGGGCTTGAGGGGTCCGGTTAAATTTATTCCTCACCATAGCAACGTATGTCTTTAGCATATCCCCAGTTTGGGACTTTTCCTTCATCAGGTCGGTTACACAATACCTGGACAAATAATCTATAAAACATATTATGTATTTGTTTCCAACTGCTGACGTTTGAAGAGGTCCACATAAATCAGTGTGGATAAGTTCAAGTGGTTTAGTTGCATGCCTTTCCCTTTGTTTGGGTATGGCAGGCCTTGTTGCCTTTCTTCTGATACAAACTACACACTTTGACTGGTAGTTTTTGCAATTGCTTAGTTCTAGGACTCTTACCATATTTTCCTTCTTCATTCTAAAAATTGCATCAAAGTCCCTGTGTGCAAACTACTTCTGCCATATGGTGGCGCTGATGTCCTTCTTTCTCTGCTGCTGTTGGCAGGTGAGGCTGACATTTGGTGTTGGTTGTTCACAGTTCACCTGGTACACTCCATTTTTCTCAAAGCCTGTAACATAAATCTGCCTACCACTGGTTACTTCACATGTTCTATTGGCTTTAAACATTACATTGAAACCTTTTCTGTTTAATGATCGCACACTCAGCAAATTGGTTGTCAATCGTGGTACATAATATGCATCTGTCACTATGAGGTCTTTGTATTTTTCTCCATTAAAACATCTTAAGGGTATTTTGCCTTTTCCTCTTATTGAAATGGAATTCCCATCAGCAAGAGCAATGATCCCTTGTGGCTCTTCATTCAGTTCACTAAAGTTATCTCTGGTCCCACAAAGATGTTGGCTTGTACCTGAATCTAAGATCCATTGACTTTTGGTTTCATTAGAATTAGCTCCAAGAGCATGTTCTGCTCTGAAAACTGTATGCAGAGCTAATTTTTCTTTGGAATGCCTTCCTTCTGAAAAATCCTTTTTGTCTTGGCTTTTACAATATCTAGCTATGTGCCCTGGCTTGTTGCAGGAATGACAAACAATGGGTTTATTGTTGTGCTGATGAGCAATCAATGGCTTCTGCTCACAGTTCCCTTTTTCTGCCAGGTAACCCATGTCTTTTGTTGACTTTTTATGGAAATACAAACAATTTTTCTGTCTCCTCACTTCACTTTTAATTGCTCCAAACAATTGAAACAAATTCATCCCTTGTAAATTTTGCGCTGCTACAAAAGGGTAATATCTGTCAGGTAATGAGCTTAGTAGAAAAGCCATTTTTAGTCTTTCATTCATGAGATTTTGGATTGTGCTCAGCCTTTCAAAGATAGACTGCATTCTCAATAAATGCTTGTTAGTATCCTCATTTTCTAAAAAACTAGATGCAATTAGTTCCCTCAGTAACGAAATAATCTTCCAATCATCATTTTCTAAATATAAAGTCCTCAGGTTCTTTGGCAGTGGGAAGATCTTTTATTTCTGCCGGTCTGTGATCAGATAGTGAACTAAAAATTAAAATCATGGTCCTTCTGTTTTTCTCTTCCCATAATCTGTTGGCTTCCTCAGAATCCCCTGGTTGTGGTTGAGGGGAATCTACAATCTAGGCTGTCCCAAAAGTCCAATCGTAGCCTTAATCTGTATAGCCAAGCTGAAAAATTATCTTCATTCGGCTTTGGGATGGGGGGAAGCCCCTCCTTCCTCTCCATTGTTAAAAGGAGAGAGAAAAAAAAAATCTGAACTGAGCCTTTTTAAAATGTGGAATCAGTTTCTTGGCTGTAAGACCTAAGAAACCTCCTGGGCTGATACGCTGGGCCCATAACCCTTTGTTGGGGGTTGTTAAATGTTATTACAAAACCCATGAGGAGGAGAGAGGATTCGTTCCTACCTCATGGAGAGCCATGAGAAGAGAAAGAAAATGAGGGAAACTGGAAAAAAAGGCCTGATCCAAGCCCCTCCCACACAAAGCAGCAAAGCTAGGCCGCAGTGAAGCCACCCCTCACTTTGTGCTCGTGTGAGACAGGCCTGGTTGAAACCCCATATTTTCCAACACAAATTACCTTCATGGTTTGGGCTCTTCATGGAACCCAGGTCACTGTTATGCTATAAATCGGAGTTCCATGGTAGGTGGATAATATCTAGGATAATTGAATCTGCATTGTTCCATCTATTCACAATTCTCAATTTTGTCTCAGAAATATAAATTGAAATATTATTCTATTGTTCAACAAACGAAAGAAACTTGGAAATCCAGAAAGCAACACAACATTTTCAGGAAAATCTCAATGCAATATAAAAATAGTCGAAGAAAAAAAATTACTGTCTAGTTGGGTGATTTTGGAATTTATATAGAGGTATTTAACACAGATTATCTTTTAACACATTTTCATTCCAAACTGGGAATCTTAAAAAACAAAAATATGTCCATCTCTGTCCAAATCCAGTGCATATTTAGACAGAAATACTAAGCAATAGAAAGAATTTCAATATTTTATAATTTTCCAAAACACAGAAAATATGCAGTTTTTATTCTTTAAAAAGAGTTTTACTGCTACATTTGATGGAATTAAAACATGCTGTTTTAGTTCAAAACAAGACTGATGACAAAAGAAGTAGTAAAACGCCAAAGTTGTAAATAAATTACAAATTTTCTAAATTTTGGAATTAACTTGATTTTTCAGACAGCTACATAGGTTATATATTCTTGGGTTCAAATGGAAAAAACCAAATGTTATTTCCTTAAAAAGCATAATTTTGTGAAATTGTATAGTAAAATGGGTTTGATTACATATTCTTTTAACTTCTTTCAAAATAATTCCTTTCAGTATAAACCAAGTGTCGCCTTTTCATCCAGATCTTTCCATTATGAACGTCAGAATATTTTTGTTTCTTCATTTTATTAAATGTTGTTCTGTGTTGTTTTAATGTATTGGTTTATTATGTATTTATGCCTGTTTTTCTTGTTAACCAAAATGCCTCAGCATATGACCTAGTAGAGAAATATAGTAAATAATAGTATTTAAATAATAAATTTTGAGTGTCAGTTGTTATTTCGGTTGTATGATATGAACACTCAGGGTATTTAATTATCTCCTCCTCATTGGCAAATCCCCTAATAAAGAGAAGAAGCAAAGAATAGTTGTAAATCTTTTTTAGCACCTCCTGAGGTAGTCTGTGCATACAGTCATCCAGAAAGATATAAGTCCCGAATTGAGTAGGACTTGAAAATGCACAAAGAATTAGGCATGTTAATTCAACTTATATATTTTTAAAATTTATTTATATATCAAATTTGTCACTGCCCATCTTGTTGAAATGACTCTGGACGGTTTACAAAGCGGTTAAAATCAATTAAAATTACAACATACAATAATCTTAAATAAATAGAGAATAAATAGATCCAAGGATAGATGTTAAAATTGGCAGTCACTCAGGGAGCGTCATCAAGGTGCCAGCCATCCCCAGGATTGGATAAGATGGTTGTCACCCCACGCAAACTGGCAGAGCCAGGTCTTTAATCCTTTCTGGAGGGCAGGAGGGTAGGGGCCTGCCACATCTCAGGGGGGAGAATATTCCAAAGGGCAGGAGCAACAGTAGAGAAGGGTCTCCCCCTGGGCCCCACCAGCCGACATTGTCTCGCTGATGGGATCCGCATCATGCCCTCTTTGCCTGACCGGGTGGGACGGGTTGATGTGATGGGGTTGAGATGGTCCGTCAGGTAACCTGGAGCCATGCCATGTAGGGCT
This sequence comes from Python bivittatus, assembly GCF_059951505.1. Classification (NCBI taxonomy): domain Eukaryota; kingdom Metazoa; phylum Chordata; class Lepidosauria; order Squamata; family Pythonidae; genus Python; species Python bivittatus. The sequence continues at coordinate 20,330,163 of NW_028277074.1, forward strand.
TTAAAGGTAATAACCAATACTTTGAATTGGATCTGGAAGCAGACTGGGACCCAATGCAGCTCGCGCAGTAAAGGTGTTATATGTGCCATTCTTAGGGCACCCAAGATTGTCCGTGCAGCCGCATTTTGAACCAACTGTAGGTTCCGGATACTCTTCAAAGGTAGCCCCATGTAGAGCGCATGCAACAGTCTGAGAGATGACCAGGGCATGAGTGACTGACTGGAGAGCCTCCTGATCCAGGAAATGGAGTAACTGGCGTACCACATGAAGGTGGGCAACAGCCCTCCTGGCCACGACTGCTCCTCAAACAGAAGTCATGAGTTCAGGAGGATGCCCAGATTACGCACCAGGTCCATCTGGGGCAGTGCAACCCCATCCAAAACCAAGGATGGTAACTGATTAATTGAACATCTAAGTAAACATACATAGGATTCATACTGGAAGTTTTCTGTTTATCCCAGTGAAATGTTATCCTCACCGGTTTTGGAAAGGTTATATAGCAAAGTACCCAGAAAAGATTTGTCAATGTGGAGCTGGGGAAATAAGAATTAACAGTATGCTTTTTATTGTTGCACTGCCCCTTTGGTACTCTGACCTATTAATACACCTTCTAACAAAATGCAATAGTAAAACAATTATATAATCTACTATTACATTCATCCTTATAAAAACATCTCTAAGTTCTGTTCTTTTATCATCTCTGTACGTGGCCAAATATTAAGTACGTTTTACTAAATCCTTTAGTAGTCTATTGTGTTGAACTTTCATCTTATATAAGCTAGTTTAAATGTATCTTAGCGATAATCTACATCCCAACTTCACAGTATTACTTTGATGAGGAGGAAATGTACAGGGATAGGATAGGCGATATCAGGTTTGATAATAGTATATAATAGTATATATTACATGTACTATTATACACAAGGATCTTGGAACTGATCATATGTTGAATATAAATCAGCAGTGGGACATAGCTTCTAGAAAGATAAATGCAGTTTTAGGCTGCATCAATAGAAGTAGAGTTTCAAAATCATGGAAAGTAGTATTTCCACTATACAGTATTCTGATTGGCTTTGAATACTGTGTCAAGCTATGAGCACCTTTAAGAAAGTTTAAGAGAAACTGAAATAGGTACAAAGAGCAATTGGATGATGGGGGATTGGAAGCCTATGTAGAGACACTAAAGGAGTGGAATAAATTTAGCCTTCAGAAAAGAGGAATGAAGGTGGATATTATAGTACTTTTCCAGTACCGGGAAGGCTTGCACAAAGGACAACAAAGACCTGTTCTGCATTGTCCCAAAATACAGGATTTGAAATAAGGCACTTAAAGTATAGGAAGACAGATTCCTTCCTATATTTCCTAGATTTATTCATTCATTCATTTAGGCCACCTATCTCCATAGTAATTCTGTGGTGTATACACTAAAAACAATATGAAAACAATATAATGAAGAAAGAACAATGATGTCTGGACAGAGTAATAAAACATGCAACCTATCACACATATTCCATAAGAGGTACACCATCCACCCTAGCCCAATGAAAGCGATGTTTTTAAGGATTATTTGAATAAAGGCAGGGTAGGGGTCATACAAATCTCTGTTGGGAGATACTGTTCCTAAGAATAGGTATTGTGACAGAAAAGACCCACTTCCTGGGTCCTGATAGATGACACTGTTTGATCAATGGGACCTGGAGCATGCCAGCTCTTTCCAATCCTACAGGACAGGCAGAAATTCAGATAGCCAAGTTCTGTAGGTGATAACCAATACCTTGAACTGCATCTGGAAGCTAACTGGCAACCAGCGCAGCTCATGAAGAGATGTTACAGCTACAGCTTCTGAGTAATCTTCAGGGCAGCCCCACATAGAATCTATTGCAATAGTCCAATGAGTGGCTGTCTGGATGACTTCCCAGTTCAGGAACAGATACAAAAAAAAATCTGTGTGAAGGCTTTCCTGGCCACAGCTGCCACTTGCTCTTCATGCAGGATCAGCAAGTCCAGGAACCCCCTCAAATTGAGCCAATTGTCCCAAATTGAGAAATGCAATCCCATTCAGGACTAAAGATGGAAATTCTCAAGGACCAAAAGGTCCAAATATCTACAGCCACTCCATCTTGTTAAGACTGGGCCTGAACCTGTTCCTTTCCATCCAGACCCTCTCAGCCTTTCCTAATAGAAAGAGCATTTCCAAAGTAGAGTTCCCTAGGGAGGTCATGAACTGTCCTTTGCTACATGTGTTCAACTCTCTGTCAAGAATGTTTTAATATGGATATTTGCACTGACAACAGTGCAGCTATCCATATTAAATGCCTTATTCTAACTCTATGATGGCATGATTCTAATATTTGTTTTGGTTGCACTGCAATTTTTTGGATTGGAATATTAGATGCACAGAAATAGTAGCCAGATCTGAAATAGATTTTGATTTTTCCCACTGAATTCAACATGATTTCCACCCAAAGAAGCATGTATGGGGCTTCAACATTAAATAATCAACTCTAAATATAGTACTATTTTGATTTTGTTCTCAGGAGGAACCCTTTTTTTTTTATCAACTTATATAGTGTTCTTTTTAACTTTTTCTTATATTTTATTATTTATACATTTACAGGTGAAACTCGAAAAATTAGAATATCGTGCAAATGTTCATTTATGTCAGTAAGGCAACTCAAAAGGTGAAACCAATATATGAGATAGACGCATTACATGCAAAGCGAGATATGTCAAGCCTTACTTTGGTATAATTGTGATGATTATGGTGTACAGCTTATGAAAACCCCAAATTCACAATCTCAGAAAATTAGAATATTACATGACATCAATAACACAAGGATTGGAAATAGAACAATATCGGACCTCTGCAAAGTATAAGCATGCATATGTACTCAGTACTTGGTTTGGGCCCCTTTTGCAGCAATGACTGCCGCAATGCGGCGTGGCATGGATGCTATCAGCCTGTGGCACTGCTGAGGTGTTATGGAAGACCAGGATGCTTCAATAGCGGCCTTCAGCTCCGCTGCATTGTTCGGTCTCATGTCCCTCATCTTTCTCTTGGCAATGCCCCATCGATTCTCTATGGGGTTCAGGTCAGGCGAGTTTGCTGGCCAATCAAGCACAGTAATCCCATGGTCATTGAACCAGGTTTTGGTACTTTTGGCAGTGTGGGCAGGTGCCAAGTCCTGCTGGAAAATGAAGTCAGCATCCCCATAAAGCTCGTCTGCGGAAGGAAGCATGAAGTGCTCCAAAATCTCCTGGTAGACAGCTGTGTTGACCTTGGACTTAATGAAGCACAGTGGACCAACACCAGCAGATGACATGGCTCCACAAATCAACACAGACTGTGAAAACTTCACACTGGACTTCAAGCATCGTGCATTGTGTGCCTCTCCATTCTTCCTCCAGACTCTGGATCGTTGGTTCCCAAATGAGATGCAAAAGTTGCTCTCATCAAAGAGGACTTTGGACCACTGGGGAACAGACCAGTTCTTTTTTTCTGTAGCCCAGGTAAGACGCTTCTGACGTTGTTGTTCAGGAGCGGCTTGACAAGAGGAATACGACATTTGAAGCCCATGTCCAGGATTCGTCTGTGTGTGGTGGCTCTTGATGCACTAACTCCAGCCTCAGTCCACTCCTTGTGAAAGTCCCCAACACTTTTGAATGGCCTTTTCCTGACAATCCTCTCCAGGCTGCGGTCATCCCTGCTGCTTGTGCACCTTTTTCTACCACACTTTTCCCTTCCACATAACCTTCTATTGATGTGCTTTGATACAGCACTTTGGGAACATCCAACTTCTTTTGCAATTACCTTTTGGGGCTTTCCCTCCTTATGGAGGGTGTCAATGATGGTTTTCTGCACAACTGTAAGGTCAGCAGTCTTTCCCATGATTGTGATTCCTACTGAACCAGCCTGACACACCATTTAAAGGCTCAGGAACCCTTTGCAGGATTCATTAGCTGATTAGAGTGGGACACTTTGAGCCTAGAATATTGAACCTTTTCACACTAATTTTCTGAGATTGTGAATTTGGGTTTTTCATAAGCTGTACACCATAATCATCACAATTACACCAAAGTAAGGCTTGACATATCTCGCTTTGCATGTAATGTGTCTATCTCATATATTGGTTTCACCTTCTGAGTTGCCTTACTGACATAAATGAACATTTGCACGATATTCTAATTTTTCGAGTTTCACCTGTATGTGTCAAATAGCAAAATAACAAAAATGTTTTGGATTAATACTGATAAAATTCAGCATGGGAATGTAGTTCAAAACATACAGAGTGCATCAAGTTGCTTATCCCCAAAGAAGCCATTTTCTAGATACTATACATGGTTATGTTTACCTATGGATAAATGAAATAGAGTTTATCTAGTTACCCATCATGGGCTGTGAAACACATTGTCCAACAGACTGATTGGGCTGGGTTCCTCCAGCATACTAGGTTAAAATAGGATTGGCTACATTGTGTTTCAGTGTATTATGTGAACATGGCCATGATGTCAGAGTAGAAGTGCTGGAGCACTTGGAGAAAACTATGAAAATTATTATATACACAGACATCTTCTTTACTTAAAAGGCAAAAGATTATTTATGCATGTATGTATGTATATAGCTTGAATTTCCTATATAGTATTATTATTTTTATTATTATAGTTTATGATAGCAACCAGCTTGTCACAGTTAGAAAGCTTCTAAAGTTACCATTCTTAAGAACATTAATAATAGAGACTGAACTCAGCACAAACACATGTATACATTCACTTAGCAGCACATGTATGCACAACTATTTCCTGAAATGTGGTAAAAGCAGAGATTAATTTAAATGTGTATATGCAGCAAGCTAGACATGGAATGCAATAGTGCAGGGTGTAGTAATCCTCTTCATAGCAGGTTGGATAGAATTCGGGCCTCTTCCATAATACTCCATTCCACTTCCTCCTTCAATACTGTAATCAGTCAGTATTCTGTAATCATTCTGTATTGTCAGCCACCACTGGGTTGTTTTTGGAGTTCTTCCTCCAGGACTTTAATATAGACATTTACTCTGGAAACATTTTGCATGCTTTGAGTGCACTATTTCAATTTATTTATAACTGGAAATCCATGTTTTTAACAACTGATCTCTCCTTTTCAAAGCAACCATTCATACATTTGGGCATGAATAGAAATTGAATTGGTCTGTCTGGTGGGTGACCTGGGAATGGGATGCCTTGGTAAAGACCCTGGGCATGGGATGCCCTGGTGGAACTCCTAGGCATGGGATGGAAACTGCATTGCTTGCCCTGGTGTATAACCTGTCTTAGGACTAATGGGGGAGGAAGATAAACCATGTGCTTGATCACTTGTAGGATGCTGCAGTGTTACCTTTTCCCCTGCCTCCATGTAATATTTACATGACGTTGCTGGGGGAGGTCATCCATTAGTTCAGGGTGTGGTATCATTGGTATGCTGATGATACCCAATTATACATTACCACTCTGGGCTGCAGTGCACCTGATCAAGTGTATAGAGGCTGTTGGAGTCTGGGTGGGAAGAAACAAAATGAGGTTGAATCCCTGTAAGACAAAGATGTTATTAGTTCAGAAACCTTCTACCACCTTGCTTGCCAAAATGATAACCCAGGATGGGGAAGCACATCCCACAAAGGAACAAGTCCACAACTGGGTGGTCCTCCTAGACTGACAGTGTGCCAGCTGCAGCTCTTCTTGAAAGATGATGCTTTGATAAGTATCACCCATATCGGCATCGGCTCTGAAGCTGACTACTGCAATGTGCTTTAAATTGGCTTAAATTGAAGACTACCAAGAAGCTACAGGTAGTGCAGAATGCAATCGCCCATCTACTAGTGGATGCCCTATATCACTGGTTTTGTGAAACGTGCATTGACTACCATAAGGCTTCTGAGTACAATTCAAACTGCTGGTTTTAACCTATAAAGCACTTTATGGCTTGGCTTCTCAGCATCTGTAGGATTGCCTATTTCAGTTAGAACCAACCCATCTTTTCTGAGAGGGGATGCCGAGAGTCTCTTCCCCCGTCCCTCCTACAGGTGATATGAGAGGAGTGGGATTTAAAGCTCAATTTTTTCTAGATCTCCTCTGATATTATAGAAGAACTTACCTGTGAAGATTCAAATGATGCCCTCCCTAACATAATTTTGGAAGCTTGTCAAAAGCTGTTTTTTGCTGGGGACATGTGTTTATGGTTTCATATTAAGCTTTTTAGTAAACTGTAGGGACTATTTGTTAAGTCAACAATATAGAAATACCATAAATTAGGACAGCCCAATTAGAGCAGACATGAGAAATGTGGTCCTCCAGATGTTACTGAACTGTACTTTCAAAACTTCTCACCCCATTGGCCATGCTGGCTGTGGCTAATGACAATTAAGGTTCAACTTTGTTAACTTTTGTTAACAAAATGTGTGTGCTCCAAAGATATAAGATATATCTCTATACAATTATTTTCATATAAAAATAAAAAGTTAATTGATGAATGAATTTCTAGTCAGAATTACTGATGCAGCTTCCAGACATTCCAGAATTTTGCACCATGATCAGTTGATCTTTTGCAACAAGCCTGAAACTTGTTACAGAAATTATATTGGCCTCCAGCAAAATTATAGAGTTCCTTAAGCATCCTAGGGCCAGGCAATCGTGTGTTTGCGAAACTGATCATCATGAACAGCATATAGGTTGCAGTGGGACGCAACCCTGCATGTTGGATTTACTTAGGTGGTAGTCATACACAGAGAAAACCCTGCAATCTCCTGCTCTGGACTTGATCTACACATACGACAAATATTTGTGCCTGAGCTATTTCGACTGCTTCCCACCAAACTAGATCCATATCCAAAAGCACACGAATACAGGTAGCAGCTACTCCTTGTATGGAACAGATTCAGGGACCTCGTTCTAACCTTGGAACATTCTTCCCAGATTAATATTGAAAAGGCTTACTCTTCACTCAGCTCCGTTCCCGAAAGAAATCCACCCAGATGATCGCAACAAGCGAAAGCGTTCTTCCAGCAAGTGCTAAAGGCAACGAAAGCAACCCGTGTCTCGGAATTTATAATATCACAGGATTGGGAAAGGAATGAAGCAGCAGTCGCCAAGGCGACCAAGCTCCGCCTTCGGCCATGCCTTTCTCTCCTCTCCCTCAGCACGGATTCCCGCCTGGCATGGGCGGGACTCTTGTGGAGTGATTGACAGTTGCTATAGTAACAGGCTCTTCTGGTCGCCATTTTGTCAGTTGGGCTTTTTTAAAAAATAATTTTTCTTCCCGCCCGAATTAAAACTTTACGTGGATTATTTTTCCTTCGGGTTTCGGTGGCGGAGGGGTACCTTCCCTTTGGGCAGTTGCACCGAGACGAAGCGGGGCGACTCCGGGTGCGCGTGTGTACGGACTGAAGTGATCCGGAGCGCAGTTCCTGAGAAGCCGGTTCGGCGGCGGCGCTCAGAAGGGGGAGGAGAGCAGGCGGCTGGCTGGCTGGCAGCAAGCAGGCAGGGAGGGGGCGCGAGTGAGTTCCCGGGGGCTCTGTTCGGCGCTGCGCCGCGCTCCCCTCTCGACCGCGCCGCTCTTGACTCTCTCCGCTCTCCCTGGCCTGGGCTCAAGCAGCAGCTGAAGTCGCCACCGCCGAGCTCTGCCCTGGCCCCGCTGCCGATCGCTGCGCAGGTTTGGAACGCGCGCCATTTTGTGAGCGATAGAAAATCTGCCCGGCCAGGAAACGCCGCGGATCCGCCCGCCGGGCCGGGCTGCCCTCCTCCCGGAGAGGGAGGTGCGCGATTGGCTCCGCTTCGGGGCCAAGGCCCTGCTCCCTTCTGCACGGGGCCCGAGCGTGTCGGACGTAGTGGAAGAAGCCGGGTGGGAAAGACTGCGGAGAGACTGCTGGGCTGGGCCGCTGGCTGAGGAGGGTAATGAACTGAACCCACCCCCCGCTGCCGCCACTCTCTCTCCTCCTGCATCCCAAGAAAGGAGGCCTTGCTCAGGACAGGACAACTGCGGCAGCCCGGACAGTAACCAGAGGCGGCCACCGCCCCGATACACGGGTAAGTGGTAGGGCCTCTAGCAGTGGGGCCGCCGGCTCAATGGCATTGGGAGAGAGGGGCCGCTGCCATCTTGAAGAGGGAGCCTGGGCCGCTTCGGTGGTTAGGCAAACGAGGAGGCCGACCTAGCGGAGGGAAAAGCAGGCACCGGTTTCTTGTACTCTTTTATTCCCGATTAGTTTTACAAGGAAGTTCTCCTGTTCTAAGTTATGAAGGTGACGTTGAGGCCCTTTCCCACCTGGGTAATAGATTGGTCCTGGTAACTCGGCGTTGCCCTTACCTGGCCCGAGGTGGAGGAGGAGGAAGAAGTTCTGCTCTTTCCGCAACCTCTCGGGCAGGTAGGCAGAAAATCAGCAGGTTTGAGTTAGCACCTGTTATAAGAAGAGACGATTGTAGGTCCTTGTCTGTTAACCTCCTAGGTGACTGGTGTAATTGTCCAGTGTAATCACGGCAAGTCTTGTATTTCTATCCATCTAGGGTCATTGCAGCATGTTGTAGGGTCTTATCACGGGGAGGTTTTAATTTTAATACAAAAACAACTAGAAATAAAATAGATTTAGTATCAAATATCAGCTAAAAAAGAGAACTTCACTAGAATAAATGAATTCAATTGATTTTTAAATTACATTTTATCTTGAACTGTACCTACTCAGAAGTAAGCATTGATTTCTACAGAACTCTATAAGAAGATTGGACATTCCAGTCAAATCTGTATCAGATTATTTGTCCATGGGGACTGGGTTGTTCATTATGTTTTTATTAACTTACCAGAAAACACAAAATATAGTTTATCTTCTGTAAACTATAAATCAATACTCTCTGGTTTTGCATAGCTACATACTCCCAATATGCGAATTCTATCCTGGATTCCACATTAGCAGAAATTGAACTCTGTAAGGTTACACTTATCAAGGAGCAAATCCTGTTGAAATGGATGAGATTTACCTTTGAATAAATCCTGTACACATAGGACTTGGATATGTCTTGATTTCCAAATCAACTGATAAATTCTTTTATTAGAACAAAAATCGAACCTGTTTCTGTGTGTAACTTCATAGTTACTGATTAGGACTATGGGAGAGTAGTAAAGAGAATTGATTTAGGCCATGTCAGAAAGATTAAATCTCAGTTCCAAACAATTGTATGTGTGTAGTTGTTTTCATTCTGAATAACGTACTAAGAGATGTTACTCTGGCACAAGCATTTTATGACCTCTTATATTACATTTATTTCCAAAAAAAAATTAGGATTGGGTACATTGCATTGTTTTATGGTTAAAAAGTCTAGGAAGTGGTGTTTCTCTGAACCATATTGTTGGAAAATGTAAGCTTTATTGTAGTGAATGTCTTCTTGTGGTATAAAATTTTGTTCATTTCAATATTTTAAATCTGAATATTGACTTAATTGTACTTCTACTTCTGAAAGTGCTATGTCAGTGGCATGCAGTATTGAAAATTACTGGTACTGTAATTCTCAAGATCAGTGCCATTAGTTTAGAGATTGATTCATCTTGCACAGTCATAAATATTGTATACATTATTAAATAGATTTTTCATAAGATTATCAGTTTATTCAACTTAGCTTTGCATGATTTTCAACTAATGTTGATTTCTAAATTTTTAAAGTATTTATTTTGCAGAAGTGCAAGAGGAAAAGTTAAAGGTTTTGCTACTAGAATGTAGAATCAGTGTCTTATAGTTTTATGTGTGCTTACTTCGTAATATGTCAAACTTTTTAAAGTGCATTTTACTTCTTAGTATTGTATTTGGAATTGCAGGCTAACTTCACAATCTTGTCTGCCTGTATTAGAAGTAAATTAGTTGAGTTCAGTGTGCTAACTCAAAAATGTAATATTTTATAGTATAAAACCTAGACTATCTTCCTGTGGAGTATTAATTAGTAAGACTGTCCTGCTTTATCAGACAAAAATGCTTTGGTGTTGTTTTAAAGCATGTAAAATAAGGCATGTCAGAGTGAAATGTAAGTAATAACCCAGTTCTTATTAAATTGTCTAACCAACTTTGCTAGAAGAGAAGTTGCTTTTCAGTTGGTTATTTATTACATGTATAATGAATGACTTGCATATTAAAAGATTTATAACCTATATCTTACATTGTTCCATTGTTTTATGAATATAAACTGTGTAGAGAGTCCTGTGATGAGGAGGTATTATTAGATTTTATCCCTGCTTTTTTAATGCAAATATTATAATTTTTTCTCTTTGAAAGATGTGATATCTAAGTAACTATCAAGATACGTGTAAGACTAAGTTACGTTTTCAGAGTTAAAAGTTCTCTTCCTAGAACAGAACAGTAAGATTAAATGCAGAATATAGATGACATTGTGATGATATGTTATAGGCTACCTTTGTGCTTCAAAAATACTGTTTATGCAACAGTCCTAAACATTGAATTAAAAGTGTTTTTAATTGTAGAATAATGAAATACAGAAGTTACCATTTTTATATGGGAGATTTTCAAAGAAAACTATATTTAAATCAGGAATTCAAATTATTACAAATTGATACAAGATGGAATTGTGACAAGAGTTATTTGCAGGCCAACCAAATATTTACTCAGTAAGTCCCATTTAATTCAGGGGTGCTTCCCACCCCCCCCCCCATAAAAATGCATGATTTCATTTGAATGTTAACTGCACAATCCTGCATTTGTTTCCTCGAATGAATTTAATTGTAATCAGAGGAGTTTATTCTCTAGTAAATTTGTAATGTTGCATCCAAGCAGGGCAATCCTAAAATCTCTCTTAGAATGTTCCAATTTGGAGGAGTAGCTGATAGTTTTTAGATCTGGATTTCCCCACTTGAGATTGGACCTGTTTCTCTAATAAATTGCAGGAGGAAATCTGACAATTCTGGAAGTATGAGACTGTGGCCTAAATTTTTTTTTTTTAAATCAACTAAATGGCTACTATTCTTGTATTACTTTCAAAAGTTAGCTTGACAGGTCTAATTGCTATGGTGTGGATTTAGGCTTTTATATTGAATAGTTAATTATAATACGTAACTCTTGGTACTTATAAGATTTATATAGGCAGAGAGATAAACTTTCATTTATTTACTTTCACATTTAGTATGAAAATATGTGGCAATGAAATAATTTAGTTAATTTTACAGATATTTTCATTTTTGAACAATTACCCCTCTATTTAGAAATATTTTCTTTAATGTGGAAGAGTGTGCTATAGCTAACTAACATGATAAACTGCAGGATTCATGAATTGCAGTTTAAAATTCTGAATAACCCTAGTTAGCAATAAGCTAAGTTGAATACACTTTATTGTCCATCTGGAGAATGAATTCTGTGAAGTTACTTCCTATTAATTGGATACAGGATTGCAGCCTTAATGTTTAAAACATGGAATATTTTATTTTGAAACAGTATAATTGTAAACAAACAGTATGGAAATTTGAAAACTAGATTTTGTAATGCTAATTTTGAATTTGGTAGATTATTTTTCACAAATAGTTGCTCAACTTGAAGTGATTTAGGAAAGTAAATAAAAGTTCGTTGAACAAGATTTTCCTGTCACTGTCTGATAAGACTTTGATAGAGTCATATCTTTTAAATTCTAAATTTTGAAAACTGAGTATAATACTTACTGTCAAGATTCTGTAAAGTAAACCAATTTCACTATAGAATCAATCTTACTTTCAAAGTTATTGCTGTTAAGTTTTCTTATATGTAACACAAGTGATTGTTTACTAACAGTTTCAGATAAAATCCTAATTCTCCTGAAGTCAATAATACTTCTATTGGGTTGGAGCCAGACTAAATTCCCATTCATTATTTCATTTTAGTAATGACTTACTTGTCCTGAGGATTTCAGTGTAAGCAGAGTAAACTGATAGGCAGAGCAATTGGTTGGTCCCAGGAATGAAGGAATTTCATCATCAGTAGAAAAGCATCCCTGATATATGCCAATCGGCTCTCCTGTACTCTTAGTCTAGCTCCAATCCATTGATTCAGAATTCTGTGCTTTATTGTCTTATAACTAGTAATAAAGTATTACTGTAGACTGAACTTCTTCCAGTTAAATGCAACTGTAATGATCCTAGTTGAGGGAAGGCAAAATATTCTTAAATTCAGTATGCCTGAAAGGAAAATTATCTTGAGGGTCTGGGGCATATTTAAAAAAAGAAAAGTTGAGATGTGCATGAGAATAGTAGAAGAGGCTACTTCTAGCAGAGATTCTTAAAAAAAGGAATTTGCTAGTATAATGTCCTTACAAACATATCCTGTGGCTGCATTTCAGAAGCTGCAAATTTGGACCATTATGTGTTGAAAGGATATTATATAACTGAAAAGGGTCAGGTGCAGCAAAGTGCAGTATGTTTTAGTAGTATCTCTTATATTTGCATTATTTTAATCAACAGTTTTGGTTACTATAAATAGTAATAATTAGTACATACTATTAACTATTAACAATATTAAAATACACTATTGACTATTAGTGATATTTAAGAATAGGAGAGAATAGGTTGGAAAAGGAGATTAAAGAGACTATCCTATAATATTTATTAGGATGAAGTTCTCAGCTATGTAGGGCTCACTTTTGAGCAGTTAAATTATAAAAAATAGACAATGTAAGCTTTTCCCTTAACAGATGTTAGCACCTCAGTCCTAAATGCATTTGCTTGTAATCAAATCTGTAGCTTTCATCCTGTGGTGATTTACTTGAAGGCTCCAAATAATCCAGTTGAACAGTGTTTCCCAAACTTTGTTCACATTGGTGTTCCGCAAGAGTTGAATAAAGGTTCTGTGGGGGGAAAAATAATTGATTACTTGGTTTCTTGGCAACTGTGTCAAGAATCTACTCTAGGATTTCCTGTCCTACCATAGAAACACCAAGTGATTATTGGTGCCCACCATTAATGTTGTTAATTGTGTGATCTGGTCCAGTCCAACAGTTCTAGAAGTTGAAGATACAGTCTCTCTTTAGTGAACATGGTTTGTTCCAGAGAAATGGTTGCTAAGTGAAATGGTCACTAAGTGAATCACATGACACAGAGAGAGAGAGAGACGCTGCAAAGATGACTGGTTACTGCTGTCTCATTTAGATAAAGTTATCTTGTGCAGCATTGCCAGTATTACTCTCACTCCAGTATGCATTGTCAAGTGCATAAATTTGGTTGTAAGTATTCACATTGGTTGGAAAATGATTTTGATTTTTTTTTTTTTTTTTACTGTTTATTACCATCGTATTTGCAAACAGTTGCTAACTGAGGTAGTTGCTAAATGAGGATTGGCTGTATTTGCAGTGCCATTTTAGAATACCTACATGACTTGTGCTTTGTTCTTTTAGAATGTTTCCCACTGACAAACAGTATTTAGGTGTAAAATATACAGTGGTACCTCGGTTCACGAACTTAATTCGTTCCACGACTCTGGTCGTGACCCAAATTGGTCGCGACCCGAATCAAATTTTCCCATAAGGCTCAATGTAAATACAGTTAATCCGTTCTGAACCATATGTATTTTTTTTTAAACCATAAAAATATGAAACAAAGTACAGTACAGTATGAAGAGAACACTAACCTTGCTTGAGGCGACTTCTGGCGTGGAGGACAGGAAGGCGGGTGGGGAGGCGGTTATTGTTTGGAGGAAGAGTCCCCCTCCCTACAGGAAGCCACGACCACGTGTCACGGCAGGGAAAATGGCCATGAATCCTGTTCGTCACCCGATGCGGAGTTTGTGAACGGAAGCAAAATTTTGCGAACGGTGCTGTTCGTGAACGGAATTGTTCATGAACAGAAGCGTTAGTGAACCGAGGTACCACTGCATTTGTAATTGTTGTTAGACCAGCTTGCTTAGTAGCCGTATATTTGAGAGTCTGACTTAATTTCTGATCTCAGCTGAAGAAACTGAACAAACTTGCACTAAATGAATTTTGGAGCACCCTAATTCAAGAGTAGTCACATGTGGTGAAACATGCTGCTCGAATGCTTCTTCCTTTATGTTTAATATACATACATGAAACATGATTTTCATATTATCTTGTAACAAAAAAACAGCACATAAATTGACTTGATGCTATAGGATCTGACTTTCCATCATTACTTGTAACGTTAAGTGAGTTTTTGATCAACTGAAGTAAGAATAGTCATCCTGTTCAGGATCTTTTGTGCAAAGAAATAAGGAGTCAATACACTGCACTCCTTCTGGATTCAGAAGTGAAGTCGCTGTTGTGAGGTAAAGTGCTTGTGAGGCTAATTGAGGCTTGTCAGCATTAATATTCACTAATGCAGAGTTTTAATTGGTAGTTTTTTAAATCTTTAAAACCTTCTTCTCAAATTTTTCATCATAAAACTTTACTTTTGAATTACCACATACAGGTAGTCCTCAGGTTATGACCATTCAGTGATTGTTTGAAGTTAGTCCTTGTAGTTCAGGCTGTCGCAGCATCTCCAGTCACATGATCGTGATTTGCAACGTTCCCACAAGCAGTGTCAATGGGGAAGCTGGCAAGAAGTTGGGAGTTGTCACGTCAGGTCCTCACTTAATGACCCGAGCAGTCCTTGCTTAACAATGGCAACAACGACTGCTGGAATTGCCGGTGCTAAGTGACATAGTCGCATGGTGTTGAGCTTTACAACTGCATCACTTAGTGATGGCAGTTCTGGTCCCAGTTGCCATTATAACCCAAGGACTGTATGAGTTTCATTAATATATTTGAAGTTCCAAAATCTTCTGTTGCAAAATAAATGTAAAACCACTGTAATCCAATATATCAATCCTACATATGTTTACTTGACATGAAGTACGTAGCCAAACATACTTATTTGAAAGCTCATGGAACTCAATCTAATTAAATTCTGAGTAAATGATCGTTGAATGTTTCTCACATGAAATTCTGTACGTAATTTATGGGCTGTACTGCCACAGGAAGTGATGATGATGGTAGCTGTTGATGGTTTTTAACATTGATTATAAACAGAGGTGTGCAGTGTTTAGATCCAAAGTGGGGAAGGTGTTTCAGATTCAAATACTTCATACGTTCTGTTAAACACATTCATAGAAAATAGATCAATCTGCAGTTATATTCATGACAGTTAAATGATTTTATGTTTTGGAAAGGAAAACAGTACAGACTAGCAGTTGTGGCGGAGCTAATGAAACTGGATTAAGTAAACATTTGGCCTGGTACAGCAGTACTGTAATATATTTGGGTTGCAGTTCTAAATATCTTCTGTGTTTAGGTATGAAATTAATCTATTAATAAATTTATTATTAACTGAAAAAGAAATAAAGTTTTGATTGATTGATTATGTGTCATCAAGTCGTTTTCAACTCCTAGAGACCACACATCCTTAACCTGGTCTACCAACAGTGCCACTCATTGCTACTGTAATTGAGTCCATCCATCTTGCTGCTGGTTGTCCTCTTCTTCTCTTTCCTTCCACCTTTCCTAGCATTAGAGGCTTTTCCAGAGAGCTAGGTCTTTGTATAATGTGCATGCAAAGTAGCATAATTTGAGCCTGGTCATTTGTGCTTCATGAGAACTCTGGGTTGATTTGTTCAATGATCTATCAGTTTGTTTTCTTGGCTGTCTACGATATTCTCAGGAGTCTTCACCAACACCAAAGTTGAAAAGTGTCAGTATTCTTCCTATCCTGCTTCTTCAGAGTTCAACTTTTGCTTCCATAAAGTGTCACAGGGAATACATGGCTTGCATGATCTGAGGTTTTTAGGTATAGACGCATCACAGCATTTGAATATCTTTTCCATGGCCTATATGGCTGCTCTAGCAAGTGCTAGTCTGCAGCATATTTCTTGACTGCTTCTTTCTTTATTGTTGAGATTGATTCTAAAAAGCAGAAGTTATCCACCACTTCAATATCTTCATTGTCAATTCTACATCTGATTGTTCTATCTGTTATTAGTTTTGTCTTCTTTATATTTAAAAGTAGTCTCTCTCTCTCTCTCTCTCTCTCTCTCTCTCTTTGCTTTGGCATTGATTTTTGTTACTAGAGCTTGAAGATCCTTTGCATTTTTAGCTGTTAGGGTAGTGTCATCAGCATAGCACAGGTTATTCATGTTTCTTCCTCCAATTTTAAAACCATGCTTTCTTTTTTCAATCTGGCTTCCTTTAATATATATTCAGTATATAGGTTGAATAAATAAGGGGAGAGTATACAGCCTTGTCTCACTCCTTTGCCAAGCTGGAACCAATCTGTTTTGCCATGTTCTGCCCGTACTGTAGCTTCCTGACCTGTGTATGAGGACAATGAGATGTTCTGAGATTCCCATTTTTGTGAGCACATTCTACAGCTTGATGTGCCTGACACAATCGAAGGCCTTTCTATACTCGATGAAACACATTCTGATTTCTTTTTGGCATTCTTTGGTTTTCTCAATTATCCAGCATGCATCAGCTGGATTAGGGCTCTAATCTGATTGGATGATCCTAAGCATTATTTTGCTACCATGTGAAATTAAGGATATTGTACAATAGTTTGCACACTCAGTTAAGTCTCCTTTTTTTTTTTTTTGGTATTGGAATGTAGATTGACCTCTTCCAATCTGTTGGCCATGATGTGATTCTACAGATTTGCCAGCATAGCTTAGTTAGAACTTTTACTAATTCTTCGGTTGCTTGCCATATTTCTGTGGGTATTCCATCAGTTCCTGTAACCTTCTGACTTGGTAATGACCAGTGGTGATCTAACTTCATCTTCTAGTGCTAGAGGTTCTTATAAGTAGGGAAATATCTTCCAGGGCGTTGTTTCTTAAACTTTTTGCTCTCAGGACCCCTTCCCACTTTTAAAAATTATGGAAGACCCCAAAAGAGCTTTTATTTGTGTGGGTAATATTTATCATATTAAAAATTAAAATTGATGCATTCATAAAATATTTATTGAATCATGTAAAAATAACAATATTAAACCCATTAGATATTAACAGAAATAAAATATTTTTGTGAAAAATCCCTATTTTTTAACAAATAAAAATTATAATGAGAAGAGTGACATTGTTTTAATTTTTTGGAAATATCTTCAATATCTGGCAAATAATTTTGATTTTTTTGGATCCCTGAGAGGATCTTGGGGGATCCCCAGGGATCCTAGGACCCCACTTTAAGAAACACTGTTTTAGGGTATCTTGAATGTTGACATCTCTACTATACAGGGTTTCAGTATACTCCTCCCATCTTTGTTTGATCCGTTTTGAATCAATTACTATCTGTCCATTGGCATCCTTTAGCATACCAATTCAAGGTTGAAACTTCTTTCTGAGTTCAGAGATCTTTTAAAAAACTTCTCTTGTTTTTCCATGTGTGTTTCCATCTTCAGTGTCTCTACAGATGTTGTTGTAATACTGTTTCTTGTCTCTTCTAGCAGCTCTCTGAACATCTTTGTTAATTTCCTTTCTGATATTTTTGTCTTTCTTGACTTTGGCTTCTCTTCTCTTCTGGGCAATTTCCACAATTTGTTCTGAAATTCAGTTTGCTTTCTTCTGTTTCTTCATTTTTGGCAGTCTTCTTTCATCATTCATCCTTAACTTCTTTAAGTTCATTCCATAATTCCTCTGATTCTCTATCAATGAGGTTCAGGACTTCAAAGGAAATCCCTGATGTTCTCCTTGAAAATGGTGGGTATATTTTCAAGATCATATCATGGAAACTGACTGGCTTTCTTCTTCTTTTTCTTTAGCTTAACTTGGAGCTTGCACATGAGCAGTTTGTGATCTTTTTCACAGTCAGCATCTGGCCATGTCTTTGATGCTATAATTGACCTTCCCCACCAGCTTTTAGCAATAATATAGTCAATTTGATTTCTCTATACTCCATCTGACGATGTCCATGTACAGAGGCATTGTTTTGGTTGTCTGAAGACAGTGTTAGCTATGAAGAAATCATTGGAATGGCAGAAATTGGTAAGTCAGTCTCCTGCTTCATTTTGGTTTCCTAAACCATATAAGCCAACCACATTTTCTTCTTTCATGTTTGCAACTTTGGCGGTCCAGTGGCCAATCCAAGCAGCACGTATTGCTTGTATATTCTGTTGATTTGAAATTGAACTTGATCATAGAAATCATCAACCACATCTTCTGCATCAGTGGTTGGAGCATAAACTTGAATTATTGTCATAGTAAAGGGTTGTCCACAAAGTCTAATCAATATTATTTGGTCAATTATTGCATTGTAGCCAAGTATTGTTCTTGCTGTACCCTTCCTAAATATAAAACCAAGGCTGTTCCTTCTTTGTTTTTCATGTCCTGAGTAATTAACAATGTGATCTTCTGACTGAAAGTATCTGATCCCAGTCCATCTCAATTTGCTGATGTCTAAAATGCCAGTTTGTAGTTGTTTCATTTCATCTATTACTGTGTTGAGTGTTCCCAAGGCTGTTTTATGTTCCTACCATAATTCTATCTTTGCAGCTTCAGATTTTCTTTTCCTGTATGGTACCATCAGCAACTAGACGTCATGAGGGCTTAAATCTAGCCATGTCATAAACACCATTAGTACTCCAAAAGATTCTCAGCTCTTCCTCACTAGCATGTTGAGTGCCATCTGATCTAAGGGTCACTATGTTGTCAATCTTTTTATATTTTCTATCAATGTGGGGGTTTTGGTAAAAATACAGAAGTGTTTTACCATTGCCTTCTCCCATGCCATATGAATTGACGCCTTTGCCATTGTCAGTAAAGTGATCATCTATCTCCAGCATCTTCCTATAGATGCCTGCTTGCTGATGATCTTCATGCTTTTGATGACCCTGCTGGGAATATATCCTCCTGGCATACATTCCTGATGTTCTTCACTCATCCCTCCTAAGAACACCTTCCCCACCATGATGAGGCAGCGCAGCAGGACTTGGGGAAGGGGGAATAAAGTTTAGCAGGCTACAGATTGGTAATGTTTTGTGTAAATATTACCTGTTCAGTAATAAATTTCTTGAATTGTTCCCATGGCCTCTGTCCCTCACAACTATCCTTGCTTATATCCCTGGTTCCATTTCAGGTAGTCCTCACTTAGTGACCATAATTGGGACCAGCAACTCGGTCACTAAGTGGAAAGTCATTTGACCTCAATGGGCTGACTTATGATTTTACTTCCACCTTCTCTATTAACTCTGCTTGTTGCAAGCTGGTTGCAAAGCACGCGAATGATGATCACATGACCATGGAATGCTGCGATGGTCATAAATGTGAGGATTAGTTGCAAAGTTATTTTTTTAGCACCATCGTAACTTCAAATGGCTGCTGCTTGAGGCAGTCGGTAAAAGCAGTACCTATATTTCTTCATTTCTCCTTTCCTCCCCACTCCCCAAATCTCACTTACAGGGATTTTTTCTCTTGGACTCATATGGAGTATTTTGCTGTTCCTGAGTTGCTAGCCCTCTCTGGTTCTAAGCCATGCTTTACTAGGGGCTACAGGAGAAGATTGGGAACATTGAGTTGTAAATAATTTAAAATAATCACTGCCTAGAATAAACATGCTGGACAAACTAAAATAAACATTCTCTGGAAGTCAAATTCTGATATCACGTACTTCCATGATTATTTTCTGTACCTATAGAATTAAATTATAACCATCATATTTTGTGTTGCAATGTATCATGTTAACTATACAGAAATAACTGGGATTTTATAAAATTAAGCATACTTTTTAACTTTAACTTCATTGGTATTAGAAACATATATTTAAAATGTATGTTAAAAATTAAGTATATAAACATGTTTGTTGCCCACTGGCTGACATTCCTAATTTTTGAACATTTGAATTTGCAGTTGACATAATTTGTAGAACCTGGCTGACCTTTTTGGCTTGGAAGCAAGACAAATTTGGATCTGGTTCATACTTGGATGGTGGAATACCAGGGCTGTAGGTTAGTCTGGGAAATCAAAAACATCCCAGAAGAAGGCAGTGGCAAATCAGTTCCATACTGTTGCTAAGAGAACTTCATCCATGTGTCCTTGAAGTTATTGTGAACCTGACTTGAAGGAAATTTTGCCTTTATCATTTGTTAAAGAAGTCATGTGCTGCTTCTGTTAAACTAGAGTTTATTGTAAAATGTTGGTCTTTTAATTTGGTTAAATTAACCAAATGATGTGACAAACTGTTGATTGGAGAAGTAATCTGAAGTTAGTTTTTAAAAGACAGTCCAGATAGTTGTGAAAAGGTAATGGCTCAGGGAAAATAATAGCAGGCATAGGCAAGGTCAGTTATTCTTTATTTAAGATGTATATAGTTAATGTCTTGCATATAAGTTCTAGTTGCCATGGAGATAGTAATCCTATATACTTGTGTTACTGATATAAGTGCCGGTGGCTGTGATTGAATGCTCCTCCTTCTAAATGTGTATTTAGAAAACAGAATAGTGGCATGCAAAAAGTTTTTACCTCAAAACAGCCTGTTTGTTTCAAACTGAAAAGAAAACCATAGGTTATGTGAGTTTTGTTTCAAGTTTAGAATAAAGCTCACTGTTTTGTCTTTGGAACAGATGCTGGCCATTTTGAACATAGTTGTTTGCTTCAATATTACAGATATTGCTTGGCTTTTGATTTGTGGCTTCCGATAGGATTGCTTTTTTTCCCCCAGACTTTTTTGTAGCCTAGACAGTTTAGGACCATGTCCCTATTGCTAATGATTTGAGCTAGGGTGATGTAGGAATGAAGTTTTGAAATAAAGGTAGCAGCTAAGTGCATGGCTAGACAGAAGACAAAGCATGTTCACAATTGCACATCTATCAATCCTGGTTAGTTTTTTAAAAATGTTGCTATGGAGAAGTTAACATTTAGATTTGTATGTGTGTGGTACTGTGCTTTTTTTGCAGATAGCCTTGCCTGTAAAAGATTGCAAAAAGATTGTAAAAAGAGATAAAAATACAGATAAAAAACAAACAACTAAATGCAAAGAGTGTATGTGTATGTGCATTTTTCTGTACTTAACCTGTGTGTTGCTAGTGCTGTTGAGGCTACAAGTATAATGTTGAGCTTTCAGAGTACAACTAAAATGCAGAGACTGTTGATTCAGCTCGCTTATTTATTTAGAAAATTTATATGGCCGCCCATCTTAAATACATAACTCTGGGAAGCTCACAACAAACCATACACAAAAAAGAGCAACAACCCATAAAACATAAACATAGTACATCAACTGAGGCTTTATAACACACTACCATGTAACTATACTTGTATTCGGTTTAACAGACATCCCGGCCTAGTGCCTGGGGGAAGACCAATGTTTTTGTAGCCGCCTAGAAGGCCAAGAAAGTCAAGCCTTCCACATCTCAGCAGGGAGGCTATTCCATACAGCAAGTGCTGTGACAAAGTTTGTTGTTTCGTTGAGCTTTCGTTGGGTGTGTACACTTCAAGGCTCTTACGCCTTTTTATTCCTAAATATTCCAAGAATATTTTAAAATGCCAAGACTGTGCAGGTTTGAAGGGATTGTTGCTGACTTTTTGCTCAGTTTTTTTTCCTGCTGGTATGCTTTCAAAATAGTTTCATTTGTTGGGCATGGAGCTTGTGGAAGTAACTATTTTAAATTATAACAGAAACTGTTTTGTTTTGTTTTGTTTTGTTTTGTTTTGTTTAATTCAGGGGAGCATGCCAGATTTGTTACTTAAACTTGGTGGTAAGTGAGGTGGTAGTTTATGCTGATAGTCTGCAACATACTTAAAGAGAAAGTAGCAAGCCCCCCCCACCCCCTTTTTGGATAAATGTAGAAAACACTATAGGCATAGAAGGAACACATTATGCTTTGTGTCTGCCTGGCTGGCTGTTTTTCTCCAGGCCAGAGGTATTAATCTCAGCTGTTCTTTTCAATGAACAGGGAAGAATACAAAATGTATTTTCATGCTTCAGGGTTTATTTAAAGAATAAAAAATACTTCTTTGTTAGTTAGTTAGTTAGTTAGTTAGTTAGTTAGTTAGTTATCAGATTCTACCTAACTGATTTTCCTCTGGCTATTTCAGTTCTTTCCTATGGGCATTTTAGATTTTCAAAATATATAAAAATCTTTCCTTTCACCATAGTTTTCTGCAAGGTTGATGCCTAATAGTTCTAATCGTGAATTGCTCCCCCGTCTGCTCTTGTGGTCATGGTATGCAAGCCAAGGCACAAGGGTTTTTTTCTAAGTTCCCAGAATACCTGAGCAATTTTTAGGTTTGTCCCTTCAGAGGGAATATTTTGAGTGTTTCATGTTCAAAACAAAGCACATTTTCCATTTTGTCCATCCCTAAACAGAAGATTCAGAGAAAAGGCTAGAATGTAAATAACTTTCCATTCTAAGTCAAATAGTATAGCCACTCCTCGTTTAGTGACTGAGTTCCGTTCCAAGAACCTGGTTGTTAAGTGAAATGGTCACTAAGTGAACATGTGACAGAGAGAGAGAGAGACTACGAAGATCACTGGTTGCTGCAGTCTCATTGAGATAAAGTTTTCTTATACAGCTACGCCTGTATTACTCTCACTCTGGCATGCGTTGTCAGGCACACAAAATTTGTTTGTAAATGCGTGCATTGGTCAGACAATGAATTTTTTTATTACTGTAATATTTGCGAATATTCGCTAACTGTGATAGTTGCTAAACAAGGAATGGGTGTATTATTTTTATGAAAGAGTTTGTCCATGATGTTGGTGCTGAACCTGATTGAGCTTGTGACACTTGAATATTGAGTATAGACATTTGGACCCAGAGTTGCCTTTATCAATATGTAAAATTTATACATTGCAAATATTGCTTGTACAAGTTAAATTAATGTCTACAAGAGTGAAGTAGAGAAAGATCTGTAGGTAGACTTCAAGGATGATGTTCTATGGTAGATTAGATTGCACAGATGTAACGTCCAGCAATTCATAAAGTGTTTTGACAAGTTTTAGTTTTGGTTTAAAGAGGAATACTACATAATCTACAAGAAAAATAGCACTGCGTATTACAGCTAAATGCAATAATAGAAACATATGCATGTTAGCAAATTGCCATAGTTGTAGCGTATTATACAAAGGTTGAATGAAAAGTATAGGTAATCCTCGCTTACCAACTGCTCATTCAGTGACCATTCAAAGTTACAATGGTGCTAAAAAAGGAGATTTACGACTGGTCTTCAAACTTGTGGCTATCACAGTGTCCCCACAGTCACGTGATTGCGATTCAGGCACTTGGCAACCGGCATGCATTTACGATGATTGCAGCGTCCCGCAGTTGCACGATTGCCATTTGTGACCTTCACAGCCAACTTCTGACAAAGTCAGTAGGGAAACTGCAGGAAGTCACAGTCATGTGATGCTGCACTTAATGACACTGGGTGATTTGCTTCACGACTGCAGCCGGAACTGCCGTTGTTAAGTCAGGGACAGTCATTAAGCCAAGCATGGTAATGTGATGTTTCACTTTACAACTGTGTCGCTTAGCAACAAAGTTGCTAGTCCCAGTTGTGGTTGGTAAGTGAGGACTACCTGTAATGCCTTCAGCATCATAATTTTAGTTTAAATAGGGATGTTCTTTTGTTACTTATGTTTATTTCTCCACATAATCATTCACTACATCTACCAACAATGGATAAGCTTATTAAAGCCATCATGAAAGAACTCCACGTTTGATCTCTTCAACCAGGTCTTGACAATCCTTTGCATTTCTTAATGTGTGTCAAACAGAAACACACAAATCTGGGGGGAAAGGTTGAAGTTGCGTGGGGCCAAACTGGACTATATGAGTGGGTGGGTAAGATGGTGAGATCCAGTTTCACAGTTGCCTTTTGGTGGCTCAAGAGCTGTAAGCCTAGTGTCATATTGCAGCAAAATATCCTTTTGCTTCTAAAGTCTGCTTAATCGTTGTTACAAAATTTTGAGTGTTGCACCTGAGTGTTGCAAAAAAGCTCATTTCAAGGTTTATTTGGAGGCATTACTTTTCATTCAACCCTTGTAATATACTTTTGAGTGCCAAATTCATTAGTTTGTCCATCTCTGTCTTGTAGCACTGCAAAACAGAGTTTTGGTATAGAGAAAGAAAAATGGAATTTGTGAGATAAACTTGATTGCAATTCAAGAGGATGCCATTTAGCTTTTTATATCCATATTTGTGTTCTCAAAACAGACTATACTCTGAGAAATTTGGTGCATGTGTGAATTAGGACTGGCAAAAGCTGAAATTAAGCAACTGCTGTACAACATCTGAATGATTTTGTGTTCCTTGTTGATATCTGAAACTCCATCACTGCCAGGCAGTTTATGCTTTCCTCTTGGTTTGGCCAGTAGGCAACTTTCAAGGAAATCATTGATTGATTGATTGGTCATACCAGGTCTACCTGAGGAGGACATTTTTAGATAAATCAATCCAGGAGTGTGGGAAGAGTTTTTTCTCTTAGCAGTCTAGCCAGGAATCAGTTAATTCAAAGAACAAGTCTCTTACAGATTTTTTTTAGTAATATGAGGCACACTCATATGTCCTTTAAATTGGAATGGGGTTATTGCACTATTCATGCATAAAATTGTAATTGGAATGGGGATATTGCACTACTCATGCATAAAACTGTAAGTTTTTATCCATTGCATCCGAAGAAAGTAAGGTCCAGTAAATTGAGGGTTTATCGTACAGGTGGTTGTCACTTAACCAATTATACAGCTACCATTCAAACTTGCGACGGTGCTGAACAAGTGGTAGTTATGACTGGCCCTCAGAGTTCCAGCTGTCGCAGCATCCCATAGTTACGTAGTCGCCATTTGCAACCTTCTCTGCCAGCTTCCGACAAGCAGAGTCAATGGGGAAGCCAGCAGGAGGTCACAGATGTCAACCAAGTGAAGTCCTTGCTTAATGATCTGTGATGATTCGCTTAATGACAGCAACTGGGAGTGCCAGAATTGCCATTGCTAAGTGGCGCAGTCATGTGATGTTACGCTTTACAATTGCATTGCTTAGCGAAAGCAATTCTGGTCCTAAGTGCTGTTGTTAACCAAGGACTACCTGTACAGTATTGGAAAAGCTGCAATTCTAGATCACCCCAAGCTCTAGGGCCAAATCGCATTACAAATTATGCATAGAGCTCTAGAAAAACTTTTTTGAAGGTTCAAAACTCAAAGATGAACATGAATTTGGCAGTAGCTATGTATTTTCTTGATGGTGGTGAAATACATTTTATGTGGTAGGGCAGTCAGTTATGTGAACCCTTGTCTGCTGATTGAAGCGTATATCTAGATGTACTGTAGGTCTGTCACTTAGTGCTAACTAGAGATGTAAAATTCTGGAAATATTGCAGCTGTGAAATTTAAGGACATTTGAAAAAAATGTAATATATACATTGTTTATATCACTCTTTGTTAGTCTAAGGTCTTCACTTTGCTATTTTAAGAATTAACAGTTCAGTATGTATGATTTGGTTTAATCATGCAGTTACTGTGTTTAATATATTTATTCAATGAAAATTATAATTTAGTCAGATAATTTCATTTACTAATTTCATGTACTTTGTTGTTATTGCTTCATTGTATTTCTTTTATCTTTTGAAGTTTAGTCAGTAGCAGATCTACTTACCTAAGTCAGCAGAAGACAGGACTACAAGCAAATAAGGAAATTCGCCTGCCTGCCTGCCTGACAATAGCAGTGCCTCCTGGGTGCAGAAATGTATCTTGCTTTTGCATTTCAGAGTTGTATTGCACTGCTGATCCTCGTACTTTAGATAAAAGTCTTCCTGTTACAAATTCATAGATCATAGATGTATGCAGTGATGCATGTTTGTGCACTAGTTTAGTACCTGTGTACAATTCCTTAAATAGCCGAGACTTTTCCCATGACCATGTGGCTCTACTTCAAAGCTGCAGTGTGATCCCAGGAATAGATGCTTTTGAGGGGATGCAGAGAAGTGCCATCTGAAAGATCTTTTACCCTTTGAATCCAAGGTGTTCCACAGCTCTAAAAGAAATCATTTGGTAGAAATAAAGGGTAGTACTGTATTCTAAAAGAACATATTTTGGTGAATATTTTTTTCCCAAAATTTCAGTTTTTCCAGTTTTCTGTTTCCACCCCCCAAACCCTCATACGTGTAGTGACAAGTAGGCCCCAAACAAGAAGTTTAGCATATGTACTATATAGCTTGTTCCCTCAGAAATAGAACAAGGTAGTATAAAAATAAAAGTGTTGACCATAATTTGAAGAATTACATCTTTTGAAAAAATTATGCATTTATGTTTGTTTAAATTACACAATAGACTACAAAATGTAAAGGGTGCGTGATATTTGTTATATCTCCTTTATCAACATTGTTGGAATGAAGGTCAAAGATCTGTATGCTGAAGTATGTTGAAAAAGTCAAAAATTTCATTGGGGTGTATTTACTTTTTCCCATGACTGTCCTTTAGCTTTCATGTGGGTTTCCTTCTGTGTGTACGTAAAATTTCAGCCTTTGGTGCATTGTCTTAGTGTCTGATAGTACATTTTCATGATGTTAATAGTTATATTCCCAGTTGTATGATGCTCTGGCTTAATTTTTGATAAATTCTCATATTTTTATCTTGAAGTCTTTCTGATTCTATTTGTAAGGACTCTACTTTTACTTTATATCCTCTCAGGATCCTTGTCCTGCTTTTGTGCTGCATCTACTATCAGTTTGTAGAGAATGATGGAGATGGGATGGGTCTTTCGGAAGGTTCTGCAGGTTTGATGAGTCAGGCTAGATTAGGCATGTAAAATAAAACCTCTCTGTTCTTATTTATACAACTATGAGAAATTAAAGTTTTCTTCAGCCTATGCTTGACATAGACATTTTTTAAAACTTGCCAGTCTAGCCTATTGCCCTCATATTTCTGGATGATCTCACTAACCAGAACTGATTCTGATTATTTTTTCAAGATCAGCCAGAGTTAGTTAGCTAGGCACAGACATGAGTGCAATAAGATTATACAGTTTTTAAGATCTCACAATATAAAATATATAACAGAGAGGGCCTGTATGGCTGGCCCACTCCAGGTGATAGATGAATCCTCTTGGGTTCCAGAGGGAGCTTGCGACTTTTCCTGAAGACCTGTCAGGCAGTTTGACTAAGGTCTCAGCTGCAGCCTGGTATAGGCATGTGACCAAGGCCCTGGACTGGATTGCTCCTATATGGCCTTTCTGTATGTGCCAGTCCTGAGGTGCTCCTTGGTTTTCCAAAGAGCTCTGGGAGATGAAATGCCAGAAGTGACACCTAGAACACTGTTGGTTAAAGACAAAGAGTGAAGCTGACTGAACACAAGTAAGAGCCCATATTCAAGCCTACATTGTGGCAATAAGGATGACAAAACGTCACTATTTCTCTGCCGTTATTGCATCTGCTGATATCTGCCCATTGGCCCTGTTTAGGGCAACCTCTTTATTTGGCGGGCAGGGTCACAGGATAATCTCCAGGTCCATGGTGAGGAATAGTCATGCTATCTGGCAGACAAAGTTGCTCAGATTAGCTTGGAATTGGACTCTGACTGGGCAAGTCCTAATTAGTTGTCCAGGGCAAAGTCTTGTCATATTATCTGGACTGAGTTTGATTCTATTATGCCTGAGGATGTGGACAAGGTCCTTTTATCTGTTAGTCCAGACACTTGTTTGTTAGTTCCTGGCCCCTTCTGGGTTATTAAAGCAGCCTGGGAAGTGACCACACAGTGGGTTCGTGCAGTGGTTTCAGCCTCTTTGAGAGAGGGGGTGGTCCCACCAGCATTGAAGGAGGCAGTGGTAAGCCCCGTCCTCAGGAGGTCATTGCTGAACCCTTCACTGTTGGAGGATTATTGGCCAGTTTCCAATTTTCCCTTTTTGGAAGAGGTGACAGCTGGACAACAGCCACAGAGGATCTTGGAGGAAATGGATTATCTGGACCCATTTCAGTCTGACTTCAGGCCAGGGTACAGTACAGAGATAGCATTGGTTGTACTTGACCTTGGCGAAACCAGGATGGGCTGGTGCATCCATCTTAGTGCTCTTTGATCTCTCAGTGGCTTTCAATACTGTCAACCACAGTATCCTTCTGGACTGGCTATGGGGGTTAGGAGTGGGAGGCACTGTGCTCCAGTGGTTTACCTCCTTCCTCAGCAGTTGGTTCCAGTTGGTGTTGACGGGGGAGAGATTGCATTCATGGCCCCTCATGTGTGGGGTGCCTCAGGGCTCAATGCTCTCCCCTCTTCTGTTCAACATCTACATGAAACCACTGGGTGACGTCATCCGCTAGTTCAGGGTGCAGTATCATCAGTACGCTGATGATACCCAGTTCTACGTCTCAACCCCAAGAGACGTAAGTGAGACTGTGATTGTATTGACCTGGTGTCTAGAGGCTGTTCAGATTTGGATGAGGCAGAACAGACTTTGGCTCAATTCTAATAAGACTAAGTGGCTGTGGCTGTTTGGACCCCCGCGGTTGGGGATGTTACCATCCTTGGTTTTGGATGGGATTGCACTCCCCCATTCAAGACTGGTGCACAACTTGGGGGTCCTTTTCAATTTGCAGCTTTTGCTCAAAAAGCAGGTGGCATCTGTGGCCAGGAGGGCCTTTGCAAAGGTTCATTGTGTGCGCTAGCACTCTTTCCTTAATTTCAGACGGTCACTCATGCCCTGATCACCTCATGATTGGATTATTGCAGTGCACTCTACATGAGGCTACCTTTGAAGACCACCAAAATGCAGTGGTGTGAGCAGTAAAGGGTACCTCTCAGTGTGCTCTTGTGTCACCACTGCTATGTGAGCTGCGTTGGGTTTAAGTTGGCTTCTGAGTGCAATTCAAGGTGCTGGTTATTACCTATGAAACCCTGTGTGGCATAGGGCCTGGATATCTGAGGGACTGTTTGCCTCCAACTGTTTCTGCCTGCCCAGTACATTCCAGCAGAATGGGTGTGCTCCAGATTTCTCCATTATTACCATCTTGTGGGACCTAGGAAGTGTGCCTTCTCTGTTGTGGCCCCTACCCTCTGGAACTGCATCCCCCCCCAGAGATAAGGACAGTGCCCTCTCTCCTAGGGGTCCAGAAAGCTTTGAAAACCTGGCTTTGGTCCCAGGCTTGGGGTTATTGTTTATTATTTGTTCAATGGCCTGTTTTGTTGATTTTGCTGTCTATTAGATTATTTTAGTCTGGCCTGTCTGCTTGATTTAATGTTTTTAGCTGTTTGTATGTTTTCTCTAGTTTTGTACACCGTTCAGAGTCCACTGGAGTTGGGTGGCCAATAAATTTAAATAATAATAAATAGTAATAATTAATTGTATCTGCAGTTTTTTAATGTGTAGTAATCATTAAGATAATTTTTTATTTTTATTCATTTATATTTCAAATTTGTCACCGCCCATCTCACTACAGAATGATTTTAGTAAGATTTTGGTAATTGAAATACTTATACAAGATGTATAAGTCATTTAAAGTTGGGTTTCTATTCTGAGTTAGAATGCACTCTTCTTAAAGGATGTTCTTCAGAAACAGGATTTTTAAAAGAGGAAAAAAATGAAACACAGAAAAACAGCTCAACCTGCATCAGTTCTTTTCCTGCCACCTTAAGATATGTTCTAAACTACATTGTATAGTAACTATATCTGCATATTTTAGTATTTAATGCAGGTGGTAATTGTGAATGCTATCTGAGATGGGACATAGTTGCATTATGTGATTTGGCATAGTTCCACAAATTGTGTATGATGCACACTGGTGTTAAATACAGCAATGAATAGAGGGATACATTGGTAGCTAATGTTTCAGCACTATCTACTGCTACTCTTCCCTCCTTCCTCCCTACTTATACTTAGCACTTTAGAAGAAGTCTTCAGTTGTATTTGTTTCATAGAAATACTTACTTACATATATGTAAATAAAGCTATTGAAGAAAATTTATTGAACAAATTTATATGGCCACCCATCTACTGGAGGAACTCTGGGCACAAACAAGGATGAAAGCATAATACAATTAAGAAATCAATTTAAAGAAAAAAGACAAAAAAAGACAAAAATCTCACACCCAAAGATCTCACACAACCATGCCAGAGCTTCATTGACATCCTGGTCCCAGTGCCTGGAGGAAAACACAGGTATTTCCTGCAGGCTAGTAGGACTAGGGCTATCTGTGTCTGTAACGGGAGTCTAGTCCATAAGGCAATCACCATGACAAAGAAGGCATATTTGCTAGGCACCACCAGGTAACACTGCTTCACCAAAAGAACCCAGAACATGCCCACTCTACCTGATCTGGTGGGATGGGCAAAAATCACCAGGGATAGATGGTCCCGCAAGTAACCTGGTCCCATGCCATGTGGGACTATAAAGATTACAACCAGCACTTTTGCTAGGACACAGGGCAGCTCATGTATTAACATGGGCATACCTTGATGTGCCCAGTAGTACATGAGCCACTGCATTCTGGACCAACTGAAGCTTTCAAATGGTCTTCAAGGGCAGCTAGTATGACTTTACTAATTGATAGTGAATTTATATGCAACCTCAGATATACCACTGTTGTCCAAATATAAAAGTTGTTTTTTAAAAAATAAATTTGTGACAGTATGTTGTTGATCTTATCCAGCCTCAGAAAACAAGACTCAGCCTGGTTAGTATTCATATGGTAGACTACTAGAGAATAATTGTAGACTAAACTGAAATATTGGGGAAAAACTTTCTGGTAAAAAGCAAAGTAAGTTAATTAACTTATCAGAACAAAACTTGAGAGAAATTTGAGAGAAATTTGACCTCCCCACTGAAATGGAGGTAAATGCTCACTTAAAAGTAAGCAAGCAAGCAAGCAAATAAACAAAAAATACTATAGCACTATTCAGGTGCTTGCTGCAACATATGACAGCTTTAAAGTATATTAAGGATGGGATGCTCTTGTTGGCTTTAGTCCTATTTACCTCCTCAAATTCAGTGAGTTCTGGGATCCTGCTTTATTAGGGCAGATGGCCAGATATTTATAATATTTAAATTCAGTGCTACTATTTCTGCTAGTATCGCATTACAATATTAATATATGGAATATTGTGTGGTAGGATGTTTTATTTTTCCAAGGAAATCCAGTTTTTCATAATACTATATAGTAATAACTTCTAATTATTTTAGTCTAATTTTAATTTGAATGTAATTCCTAGGTTATTATATTTACTTTTTAGTCTATAGACCAACCCTATGTAGAGATTAAAATGGCCTGTATCTTGGAACTTCTTGGAGGTTGGAGAAGATGTATAGATCATTAATAAAAATTACATTTGGTATGTAAAAGATGCTCATGCACTTTCTTCCATCTATTTGTACAGCAGGAAATGTCTCCTGCCTGAAAGTGTGAAACTGCCAGCCTAATTAGCATTGAATTGGATGAGCCAGTAATATGGTTTGGTATTTAGACAGCTTCATATTTTTCTATGGATTAGCTTTTGCTTCTTAGGAAAAAGAATGTTATGGACAACTCCTTGGATACATTATTGCAATCACCATTTAAAAATACACAATTCAGTATTTCTCAAACGTTATCCTAAAGAAGTATTCAGAAAATGCAAGGACAACCTGTAAGCAAATATCCCTTCCATGTGTGTGTGTGCGTGTGTTTTGAAACAGAGTAATCGGATTTTGAATTTTTCTTCTAATAAAATAATAATTATAGCTACATTTGTGTATGCTTTTCAGTCTCCTTCATATAAAGCCCTTGTTACATTAAATTTGGTACCAGAAGTATAATCCATTATATTATTTACCATTTGAACAGGGGTTGAAATGTTGAACAGGCTTTGGCCAGCTCACTATTAATGAATGAGGGGGTGGGTGAGAGCTGAGGGGATGAGTTGGCTTTAGAGAGCTAATTGTCAGGGGAAGCTAGACTGAGATGGTGAGCTTGCTGTGGATGAATGGTGAGATGGTGGATGAATGTGGGGAGGCTGAGATAGACCTTCAGAGACCACAGTATGATAATTATTAACTGTTGTTAGGAATTAGGCAGTGTTATGCCAATATAAAAACTGAGCACTTTACAGAATGGAGTTTAAAAATTAAGAATAGAATTAATAAGGATTAAAGACATTCCTTAGAAGTAAGGGCCTTAAGAGATTAAAACTCTTAAACTTTAAGGAGGTTGCTTGGAGATATATACACTGCAGGGCTGTACATGTTTTATGTTTGAAGGGAAAAAGTGCTTTGGGCTATGTGTGGGTATGGGCATCATACTTGTTGGTAACTCTATAAACCAAATAAAATTTTCCTAGGTTGGTTCAACAGCTGCAGAGGTAGTCATATGATCCCAGGATATGATGCAGTTGCTTTAAGTAGTTGTTAACAGGTCCTATGTAAGCATCCCCACAGGTCCAAACCATCTTTTTTAACCTTTGAATCTGAATTGCTGCAGAGCTCTGATAAAATGCTTATTTCCAGTACGCTCTGGAGGATCCCTTAATTCCCTGTATTACATGGGGGGAGGGGTGGATAAATGGAAATCCATGTTGGTTATGAATGCTGTTGCATCATCAGGTGGTCACAGCGTGTGTGGTGGATATGGAGATGAGTTGCTGGGATTTATCTATTTATTTATTTTACAAAAAGATTTTCACTGCTTTGTTAATAGGACAGCTTATTGAATATGTTTGAGTTCAATTTAGTAAATGTCACAAATGCTTGTGCCCAGTAGCGGGAAAAACCTCAGAACAAGGTTCTTGACAGTTCTAACATTCAGGAAGCTTTTTAAAAGATATAACTTTCATTGCACATTTGGTCACTGAGGTGAGAATTGGGTCAGGGTACCTGCATTTCGGGTAACTATTTGTTTAATTATTTAGGCATCTTGGTGTTATGACTGTAATATTTAATTGCTGACTGTATCTTCTATTTTTATATATTGACAATCTTGGTACTTTTGTTTATTGTTAAAGATTATATTTTGCTGCCTGTGAATCTTATGACTGAAGTAGCATGAAATGAGCTGTGATAGACTAATATCAAAATATAAACAGCTTTTTTGGCGGTATGAGATTAAAAAAAATTATAATAAAATAATAAAAGTGTGGACTATATAAAAAACAGATGTTGACTCACTGTATTAAAACCACTTTCCTTTATTAGTTGGTAATGGGATCATAGTGCAAGTTTGGTGTCTTACAGTCTGCGTAGTGTCTGACCTAAGAGACTAGTGAACAATGACCTTAAGAGCAGTCTGTTCTCATAATGGCCAATCAACCACACAAGGAAGCCTGCTACTTTCTCTGTAGATGGCCTTCAGAGGCAGTCACATTAAGGCAGATAGGCATTGATCCCCATGACTTCCATGAATTGGTCTGTTTCGGAGGCCGGCAAAGCTGGTAGCCAGCACCACATCTTGTGATAGCAAATTCCAAAATTGAATTATGTGCTAAGTTAAAAAAAAAAAAAAACCCTTTTGTCTGTCTTGATTCTTCCAGGATTCAATTTCGTTGGGTGACCTCTGGTTCTAATATTTTGGGGAAAAGAAAATAGCTTCTCATTGTCCACTTTATCCATATTATGCATAATTTTTTATACCTCAATCATGTCCCCTTTCATTTGCTTCCTTTCTGCACTAAAAAGCCCCAAACGTCACAACCTTTTCTCATAGGGCAGCTGCTCCAGCCCTGTTGATCATCTTAGTTGCCCTCCTCTGAAACTTCTCTAGCTTCACTATGTCCTTTTTGAGATGCAGCGACCAGAATTGCACACAATATTCCAGATGGAGTCACATTATTAATTTATGTAAAAAGTCCACTGCTTTTGAGGTACCTTCAGAATGCAGCTTCTCCTTCAGCACTTCTTTCTCACTGTTCTATGCAATCTGACTGGCCCTCTCCATGAGATGAGAGGAGTGGTTACTTCAATGATTCTTTCTTGGCTAGGAATTACACATTTCAATTTACTTTGTCCCCATAAAAGAAATAAGGCTAGTTTGAGACTCTCAATTGTCATGCAGAATTTAAAAATAAGATTTGACTCAAGAGTGCATATTGGGCTGATCAGCGTTAAACCCATTTTCAAGAATGCTATGACCCAAATTGAGCTTCCAATTATGCCAGCAGTTTTGTTGGCAGGGCTAGCACTACAGTATTCAAAACAAAGTTAACGTTTGTAGCAATGTTACAAATTGTGACAGGAGCTAAGAAAGTAAATAAGGGTAGTCCTTGACTTAGGACAGCAGTGGGACTGGAATTTCCATCACTAAGTGATGCAGTAGTAAAGCATGACTGCATTGCTTAGCAGTGACAATCACTGCAGTCCTGGTTGCTGTCATTAACTGAATCCCACGATCATTAGATGAGACAACTTCCTCCAGCTTCCCACAACCAAGTCAGTGAGGAAACTGCAGGAAGTTGCAAGTCCCGGGCAGCTTGCAAGCAAGCTGGCAGGCAGGTAAGTGGCTGCTGCCGGGTTGGGGAGGACGTGTGGGGTGTGTGAGGGAGGCACAACAAGGGTTGGGATGGATGTGAGTGGGTGCACAAGGTTTCTGAGGAAGGTGCAGTGAGGCTTGTGGAGGGTGTACAGGGATGCACGAGTGGCTGGTATAGTGTGAGCAGAGTGGCTCAGGAGCGTGCACAGCGCTGAGTTACCCCAGCGACTTGCAATCTTCCCTGCCAGCTTCCCCATTGACTTTCTGGGGAAGCCAACAGGGAAGTTCGCAAATGGTGATCACAGGGTGCTGCAGTTGGACATAAGGTGAGCCGGTTGCCAAGTACCCAGATCGTGATCACATGACTGCAGGGGTGCTAGGTAGCCACCATTCATTCAGTGCTGCTGTAACTTTAAACAGTCACTGAATGAGTGGTCCTAAGTTGAGGACCAACTGTAAAGGCCAAAGTAAATTAGCCTTATCACCCTGAAAGAGCTCTGATAGGTAGATGGCTTAATGAGGTGATGCAGCTAAGTATCAGAGAGCTTACTACACCAGTTAGCCTCTCATATTCTCCATCTGCTTTGGAGAATTCTGAACTCTCCTCTTCTAGTTAAATCTATAATTCAGTACTGTATCCTTTATTTTTGTGGAATGTTAGATTTAGGACCATATGGTTTGATTTGAATATAATGGGAAACACTGTTTCCTTTTTAAATAGTGTTTCTTTGCAATTTGATAAAACATGCTGGTTTCTGTACCAGCCTGATGGCAAACTTGAGTTCACTTTAAGCTAGAATGTTCCCCTGTGTTCATTGTTAAATATATAAATAGAGATTTGGACCTTAGGTTTGTAATGCTCTTAGATTATAACCATACAGCCATCAAATGAACCCTCTGAGGATTTTACAACAAAGACTGGTGCAGAATATACATTTAGAATAGACCTCAGAAGAAACCATTTTTTCCAGAGCTGTATGAGAAGAAGTCTAGAAACTTGTCTCACCATCACTACCCTGAGAGTGCTTCTCTTCCTTTTGCAATGTAAGGACTCAATTTTCAATTCTTGAGAGAGAAAAAAAGACAGTTCTTGAAGAATAAAGCAGTTTTCTTAGAAAGGAATCAGGAACATCAAGAATGACAAAAGGTCTATTTAAACCAGAAGTCCCCCAAAACATGTCATGGATGTTCTTATAAAAAGGTTGCTTTGGGGTGTATGGTGTCATAAAATATTAATTTCCTGAACACAAACCCATAAGACAGCAATGGAAACTCTGCTTCAAAACATAAAACTTTCATTATGAACTCATGGTCTTTTGTCCAAATACATGTTTTACAGCAGATAAACTGATAATTATCACAGATGTGTAATTTGTCCAAGAAACTGACTCTATGGAAGAAATTAGGGGTGTGGATCTTGAATGCTAAATTAGATATTTGTTCCGCAAAAGAAAGTTAAAACTAGGATGTTCACAGGTCTATTTGTCTTCCCTCTTAAGTCACCTCCTATTATTGTGTGGAACTGGGCACATGTCAAAGAAATGCTTCTCTGCAGTGCCCCCCCCCCATTATTATTTATAACAATATCTATGCACAGAGGTGGAAATCAAGATGGTGCTAAAGGTTAGGACTTTAGTTAATTTTAAATATTTTTTAAAAGAAATTAAATAAGAAATTGCTAAATATTCTTGGGCTTTATGTAATGAGACACAGATTTAAACTCTCATTTGACATGAAACTTCCACTTGAGTAATACTGATGTGTGATGCTCCTGGCGCTTTTGTGTGCAACATGAACTTAATCTAATGTGTCCAGAATGTTCTATAGTTTTAATTTCTAAGTATAACTCTTGTCCTGTTTTGCTAATTCTGTCTCTGCAATGGGAACAAAATTATTTCAATCTAAATTTATCCCTTTTTTCCTTCAGTGCTGTCCGTGGTCCTGCTTCCTTGCCTGACCTTTGGGACTGTTACACATTATCGTAACAGGAAACTATGGTTTCTTGTATCTGAAAAAGGCACATGTGTTACTTGATTAGTAGATTGTTGATCTTTTTGATGCATGAAGTTGATTCATGACTAAATTGAAAAGGCAGTGGCAGAAGTTCCTATATTTACTGTTAGCCAAGCATTCTTGACAATAATGAATTTTTAAAGGTTCTGCAAATTTTAGCAGGCTATCTAATAAAGGAAAAAAATATTCTTACTGAATATACTTGATAACATGCTATCAGTAATTTTGTGTCTCTCTAAAAATATACATATTTGTAATATTGTAAACTGTGCTATAAAGTAAAATAAAATAACATTTATGGGAAGATAAATTTTAAAGACCTAATGCTACCAGATTTGAACTATAACACATTTTGTATAATTGGACATTAACATAAAGGTGTATACATAGGATGTATTTTGAATCAACTTTTAAAACCAAATTAGAAGAGCAGTAGGAGCACTGCTTGGAGAATTCCAGTTCTCTTTTCAAATAACTTGCATTGTGGACAATTCTTATTTGCTGCTGAACTCAGATGATGAAGATGCCTTTTCTTCCTTGATAGGAGCCATGGTCATTGTCATAACCACTGAATAAATAAAACTCTCAAATGCAAGAAAGTTGTATAGAACATTTTTGTTGTTCAGTCATTAAGTCGTGTCCGACTCTTCGTGACCCCATGAACCATATTGCGCCAGGCCTTCCTGTCCTTCACTGCCTCCCTGAGTTTGCTCAGTTTCATGCTCATTGCTTCAGCGATGCTTTCTAACCATCTCATCCTCTGCCGTCCTCTTCTCCTTTTGCCATCAATCTTTCCCAGCATCAGAGTCTTTTCCAAAGAGTCCTCTCTTCGCAGTATAGAACATAGTGTGAAGTAAAGATAAATTATTACAGTTTAGTAATAATAAATTATTTTCTTGCCTGGCAAATATTTTAGAAATCTTTCACCTTAAAAAATAGTTCCTCTGCTTGATCCCACCAGAACATGGTTTTTGTGCAACTTTAAAAAAAAAAAAATCCAGTGTTACTTGTCTTTTGACTTGCATGCCAGGGACCACCTTCTAAAAGAAAATAGACTAAGATTTGGGAGAGGGAGAAATGGGGGAATTTAGTTTAAATTTAAAGTGAATTAAGTTTACATTAAATATTAAAGATACATGTGGATTACTCACATATTTAATAGTTTCCCCTTTTGTTACCTTAATATTTGATGGCAACATTTGGAGAGGCTCTTCATCTACTGTAACAGGTTGGACATGGCTTCTGCGCTACAGTATACTCAAGGTATATAATCCAGGCTTTAGAAATATTGATGAGAACTGGCTTGTTCCTCAGCAGATGAAATTATTGAATAGGTTTGATCCCTCTTCCACTAGTGTCTCTATGAATTTATTTTTTATTTCTGCACATGTTAAGTGCATTAGTTTATTATTATTATTATTATTTATATTATTATTAAGTGCCTCCCATTAATTCCCCTACAGAAAAATAACACAATATATTTGAACACAATATATCAGTTCATTTTAAAGAAAACACACACACACACACACATGCACAAATAATCTTGTTTTTCAAGGCAATTATTTGCTCCCAGAACAAAGAATATTTGTTTACACTTATAGCCAGATGTTTCTCTTTTAGTTTTAATTGCTTTTGCTAGTGTTCTTGCTTGAATAGAAATCAGTGGCTCTTTCACCTTTAGTTGGGAGCCAAGCCTAGGTCAGTTCTCCAGACCTAGATTAATCAGAACTGAGTATTCTGTCTGGCAGAAAGGCCAGCTCAAAAAGCCACACTGATCTCCGTCTTCTGTGCCCTAGTGATTTCTCTGGGATGCAAGGGATATACCTTCTGTATTGCTTAACCTAGCTTGAAGTTTGGCTGAAGTCTTTGAGATTTATTAAATATGACGTATGTTCATTGTTTTATTGGAAGGTTTTTTCCCTACACTGTATACCTTTTAGCTGTTGAGTAATACTTCAGTCACATATAAGCTGATTGTGATTGCCATCAAAAGTACAAACTAACTTGGAAAGACAGTGACTGTTTTTGAACCAAGATATCTTGACTTTCCAGGCTAGTTGACTCAGTGTAGGCACATAACCTAGATATTAATATATGGCAGAGCTAAATAATGTCAGGATGAAACATATAATAAAGAGAAGTTTTCTCCCTTGATGTTATCTATTTATCTGTGCAGAGAAGATGAGGAATGATTCAGCTTGTGAGCATTGGATAAAACAAGAAGAGCCATCCTGTACCTTTTCCAGTTGGAAAACATGTGCATTGGCTGTCAGACAGACATGTTTTGGTCGGCTTCACTCTACCCTTTCCTCTTAAACTAAAATATGTTGGGTAGATGAAGTAGAAAAGGGGCATAGGCCTTGCTTGAGACCTTAGAGCTTGATATCTAAATTTGTCCAATAGGTTGCATATTTCCTTTTCAACACTTTGGAGATTTGGGGAGAGGGGTAAAGCAATAAAACTACATTTGTGTAAAACTTCACAGTCTTAATGCACCTATTTTGAAATTACTCCTGGAAGGAAAAACTTGCCAAAAGTTTTCGCTGCTGAGTTTCAGTGGTGAGATTTGGCCGCAAATATGAAACTGAGACCCACAAATAAGAACCTGCAGACTATAGGTTGCCAACCCCTCTTTTAACCAATACAGTGGGGTACAAACTATTAGAAAAGAAACATTAGAAAAGAAACCTTTATAAGTGTTTGATTTATATTTGCCTTAATCTTGTAAACTTCATTCAATAATAGAATTTATGTTGTATCTATTCCTGAGATTCTCAAATATGTTTTCAGATCCTGTTGCAGCCTTTCTGAATCTGGCATATTCCAGAAGTACTGGAACTGCAACTTTTAGAATTCTAAGGCAACATGGATGATTTATTGTGTACCAAAATTGCTAATCATTATTCTCTTGGCCTGCTAAATTATGGTTCAGAATTATGAGGTGAACCATAGTGAGCCTTAGGCTTATGTTCTCCATTTTCTCTCCTCTGATGTGACTACAAGGAGAACATTGGAAGCTTTTATATTAGATTAACTGTAGTATAGTATGCTGTCCCAGCCTTAGCTGTGATTAATTTCCATTAAGCCAGTTTCAAACCATAGGTTTATTTCCCACTTTTTAAAATGGCATCCATCAAGAGAATGCTAGTATTGTATTGTTTAACGATTAATTTTTTAAATCAAGGATTGCTCATATTAATATTTATGTTTATTTATTTATTTATCAAACTTATCCCCACCCATCTCCCCCCCAATGGGGGACTTTGGGCGGCTTACAACAGATTAAAACAAATAAATATATACTTAAAATTTATAAGAAAACACATTTGCACAGAATAAAGGAAGAGGAAAAATCCAGGAGGCCAATGGAAGCAACACCAGGCCTCTAGGGGGCTAGCCAACCCTATATCTGATGACCTCCGTCCCCACCCCAGGCCAGATGGCAGAGCCAGGTCTTCAAGTCCCTCCAAAAGGCCTGGAATGAGGGGGCCTGTCTCACCTCCGGGGGCAAGATGTTCCAAAGGGCGGGGGCTGCAGCAGAGAAGGCCTGCCTTCTGGACCCTGCTAGTCGGAGTTCTTTTGTTGAGGGGGTCCGGAGCATGCCCTCTCTGTGTGATCGGGTGAGATGGGTTGAAATCATGGGGAAGAGGCAGTCCCTCAAGTAGCCTGGCCCCATGCCATGTAGGGCTTTAAAGGTGATAATCAACACCTTGAATTGGACCCGGAAGCAAACCGGTACCCAATGCAGCTCATGGAGCAATGGTGTTATATGGGTCCTTTGGACCCCAAAAATAGCTTGTGCGGCTGCATTTTGGACCAGCTGAAGCTTCTGGATACTCTTCAAGGGTAGCCCCATGTAGAGCACACTGCAGTAGTCTCTCTGGGAGATAAGGGCATGAGTGACTGTTCAAAGGGCATCCCGATCCAGGAAAGGGCGTAACTGGCGCACAACCCGGAGCTGTGTAAAAGCTCTCCTGGCCACGGCTGCCACCTGCTCTTCGAGCAGGAGCTGTGAGTCCAGGAGGACCCCCAAATTATTCACTGGGTCTGTCTGGGGCAGTGCTACCCCATCCAGCACCAACGATGACAACATCCCGGATACAGAGGAGCCATTAACCCATAGCCACTCTGTCTTACCAGGGTTCAGCTGGAGCCTTTTGTTCCCCATCCAGGCCATCACAGCCTCGAGGCACTGTGAGAGGGCGGTCACAGCATCACTTACCTCGCCAGGGATGGAGATATATAACTGAGTATCATCGGCATACTGATGATACCTCATCCCATGATGATGGATGTTCTCACCCAGCGGTTTCATGTAGATGTTGAAAAGGAGCGGAGAGAGAACCAAACCCTGCGGCACCCCACAGAGGAGGGGCCGAGGATGGGACCTCTCGCTCCCTATCACCACCGACTGGGACTGGCCCCAAAGAAAGGAGGTGAACCAGCACAAAACTGCCGCCCACCCCCAAGTCCCTGAGCCGTCCCAATAGGATGCCCTGGTCGACGGTATCGAAAGCCGCTGAGAGATCAAGGAGAGCAAGGATGGTCACACTTCCACCATACCGCTCCCACCAGAGATCATCCATAAGTGCGACCAATGCCGTTTCCGTTCCATAACCGAGCCTGAAACCTGATTGATAAGGGTCCAGATAATCCGTTTCCTCCAGAACCCTTTGGAGCTGTGATGCCACCACTTTCTCAACCACCTTCCCCAAAAAGGGGAGGTGGGAGACTGGATGGAAATTGTCCAGTATGGTAGGATCCAGGGAGGGCTTCTTGAGGAGGGGGTGCACCAACACCTCTTTAAAGGGCGAAGTAACACTCCCTCCTGCAAAAATGTATTAATTATCGCCTGGATCCAATCGCATGTTACCTCCCGAACTGCTTTCACCAGCCAGGAGGGGCATGGGTCCAGATGACAAGTAGTTGCATATTTTGCACTTATGGATGATCTCTGGTGGGAGCGGGATGGTGGAAGTGTGACCATTCTTGCTCTCCTTGATCTCTCAGCGGCTTTCGATACCGTCGACCAGGGCATCCTATTGGGACGGCTCAGGGACTTGGGGGTGGGCGGCACTGTAAATAGTCATTTGCCTAAGAGCCTCCCCAACCTTACATCCTCCAGAGCTTTTGAATTACAGCTCCAACAAGCCCAGTGTGCATGGCCAATGTTTAGGGGTAAAGAAATTTTAATCTAAAAGTTTTTCAGATACTTAGTTCGGGAAGATTGACCTATTGTTTTTCAAGCAACTAAGAATGTTTGTTATACTCTTATGGGTATTGTGCTGTATATACTTTACATTGAAAGTCATTTGAATGAATAATGGTTCGGAGTGTTTTGATTCTTTTATAACATTTCTGTCCTACATTAATGTTAAAAAGCAACCCCCAAAACGATTAATCCATGCCCCCAAAGTCAGTGGTTAATTCTGGGAGCAGAAGAAAAAAACGAACTTGTTTTTCTTAAGTAGCAGCCGCTTTCTTTCCCTTATGTGACATGTATTTTTTTTTTAATTATGTGAAAATATTGTGATAAGTAGGGTTTTTTGGGGGGATGGGAAACTAACATCAGTCCACCACTTATAATAAAACTCCCATATAGCTGTTGTTATTCAGTCTCATTGTCGTAGAGTCTTAATCACTGAATGTATGGGAAGCTTTAGCATGCATTTTTTTTCCTGGATTCATTTCTGTGTTTATTCTATAACTAATATTTTGAAGTTTATATGAAATGCTTTGCGTTTGTAGCATTATGTTCTAAAAGTTAGTGTGTAACATCTGAAATGACAAAAAACTTTGAAAATGAAATTCAGCTTTCAGTTAAGATTTAAGAGAAATTGGATAGATAAATGTTTTAGTGAATTGTGAATAATTCATTGACATAACCAGTTAAAACTAAAAAAATATTATATGGATTGTCTTATTAGTCCATTTGTAGATTGATTTTAGATTACATTAGTAAAAGTTCTTATATATAATATAAGTGAAATTAAGGGGAAAAATTATGGCAATATGCTGACTTGGAAAGTATTACAGGTAGTCCTTGGGTTACAATGGCAATTAGGATCAGGATTGCTGTTGCTAAGTGATGCTAATTAAAGTGTGAGATCACATGACCTCATGACAACAACGACAATCCCAGCAGTTCCAGTTGCTGTTGTAACCCATAACTTCATGGGTCATTAAGCGAGAAATGGTGGGGGTCCCAGGTAAGTAGTGTGGGGGTGAGCGCAGGGGATGGGGGAGGTTCAGGCCATACACAAATTGGGGGAGGCTGGGGGAGGGGGTGCTGCAGCACAAATGCAGAAAGGCCAGGGGGTGGATGGTGCAAGCACAGGAATGCTGGGGGTCGATGGCACGGCATGAGTGCAGGAAGACCAGAGGGACTTACCAGAGTGACTTGTGACCTTCCGTGCTGGCTTCCCAATTGACTTTGCTTGTGGTAAGCTGGCAGGGAAGGTCGCAAATGGCGATCATGTGAATGTAGGATGCTGCAACTGTTATAAGTGTGAGCTGGTTGCCAAGCACCCAAATCACAATCACATGACCGCAGGGGCACTGTGACAGCTGAACAAGTTGTTGGTAAGGAAAGACAACCTGTATCTTAAAGAATCTGAAGAAGAAATAATGTTAAGAGGAAGACATGAATATTCTTTAAGTGACTTTTTTTTAGGTTTTCAGACCAATGGGGAAGGATGTCCATTTAAAGCTGAATGTTTGTTAAAATGTATGTAAGGTACATAAATTCTATATAATGCACATCAAATTCATATAATTTTTGTGCAGTTTACATAAAATATATGAACATTATCTTGATTTATTTGCCAAACAATAGACCGTCTCTTATTTGAGAAACAATTTTAATTCAGATATTGTCCATTCCATCCGGAATCTGCTCAGTAGGGAATGAGGTTTTACCGTGGTACTAAAAATATTTGTGAAGTACAGAGTATTTTTTTTTTTAGCATTGTAAGCATGACTCATAAAAAATTAAATCTTAAAAAACTTGAATAAGGAGAATAAGAACCTTCTGCTTAGTAAGAAGGTCTGATTGTTCATATAATTAAGTTGACTAATGTATTGTATCCAATGGTTTATAGTATTATTGAGGATAGGTTTTAAAGGTAGTACATATATATAAACAAAACTAGAACCTAATTTTGCTAGGTAGTATTTATTTTATCAATATAAAGTAGTAGCTGGTTCTTTTTAAAAAGAACAAAAATATTTCACACTCCTTTTAATAAATCTGCTATCTATTTTATTAGCTGAAGTGTGATCAAGATGAGTTTAAAAAGATAATAACATTCAAGCAAGATTTTAATCTAAAAGAATATCTTCCAATTTAAAAAAAAAAGAGTTCTAAGTTCAAAATCCAGACTCTGGTAAGCAAGCATGCACAGAAGGCATAGAAGCTGAATGGAATAATAATGCTTTAGAAGAATGACACTTCATCTAGGGATTGAGGTCCATTTAGGGATTATGGCAGCAATTTGACACAACATGTCCATTGCCTGAAAAAGTAAAACATGAATTTAAATTTAAATCAATTAATTTAGGTTAGCTGAAAAGCATATGAAGTTTAATGTGATCATACAGATTTTGGAAGATTTTTAATTAACATTTTAATTTAAAAATATATTTAAGTTAAA
The DNA here is from genome assembly GCF_059951505.1 of Python bivittatus. Lineage (NCBI taxonomy): Eukaryota > Metazoa > Chordata > Lepidosauria > Squamata > Pythonidae > Python > Python bivittatus. Next base: position 20,374,145 of record NW_028277074.1, read on the forward strand.
ATGTTTACTTTTTAGAAGTTGTTGAATGTTACCTAGTGTCACTGTGGATTTTATTGCACCTGTAAGTACTGGTTTGCCAAACTTTCTCTCCTTGATCTAGAATGTTGCAACAACCTTGACAGCATAGCTTATGTTTCCCCATAACTCCATATGGAGACCATGAATTTTAAAACCCTAATAATATGGAGAAGAATCTTTTGTGTAATTTGGTGTGATACACAGGTGTTCCGTGTGAAAGACTTCTTCCTGAGACCTTGGACAGCTGCTTCCATTCACAGTAACTAGTACTGGCTTGACTTGTTAAAGGCAGGATCATAGCCTTTTAAAAGATTAACTCCTGATATTGTCTAACTAATTATTCTTTATATTAACAGGGTTTGCTGCTGGCCTCTCCCCGCCCCACCCCACAGGATGGTATGAGATTTGAAAGAAGACGATGCATACAGGTAACTTTTTAAATTTCAAAATATCTGTAAAAATGTTTGGGGATTATTTATAGTATTCTTTGTTTTTATTTAGCTCATAAATACCTATTTTTCTGTGATAATTAAGTTGAGTCCATTGGATAGTTTTATGTACTCATGGAATCAGAGGTGGAAGCAGACATTGAATTCAGCATATTGCTTAGTATAGAAATCCAAGTTAAAGCATTTTTTATCAGTGTTTGCCCAGATATCCAACAAAGGGGAATTCACTACCTCTCCTGGTAACTAGTTCTGTTGTCAAATTGTAATGACTGTGAGGATTTTTTTTTTTTTAAATTAATCCACAATCTGGCTCCCTGTAACTTAAAACCATTATCCTGTATCATACCCTCTGGGAGGTAAAAAGTTTTGATCTTCTCCTGTGAGAGGTCAAAAGCATATCTAGTTTCATCTGTCCCTCCATACAAGATTTAAATTTCAATTCCCTGATCATCCTTGTTGCCATACTTCGTATTTTGTCTAGTTTCTGTGAACCTTTCTTAAAATGTAATGCTCAGAACTTAATATATGAGATGGAAACTTATTGTTTTTAACATGATGTTGATGTGCCACATACTAGTTATTACAAAACACAGCAATGTTACACCCATGACACTTCCAAATGGCATCTGGGTCTGTAAGACTCGAAAATGAAATAAAACATAATAATTAAAAAGTACTAATGGAAATCATGAAGTCTTTTGAAATTTTGGCCATTTAAAAAATGATGGTCTATGAGTTCATTCATGTACCTGATCAAAAGTATAGAGATAACTATTCCATTCTGGACTATAAGCATAAGATACCAGTTCTGAAAGCCCCTCAACTCTCTACAAATGCAATTAGCTCATTAGATGTGGTGTATTGTCATTTTATAATTACAGGAGCATTTAATATGTAACATTCCATTTGTTGGCTGTAAGTGATAACCCTAGTTCTTCACTTAACCATGCTAGTATATCATTCTATTGTATATGTTTGTAGATTAACTAAAAGCTTTTTTAATATTTATCTCCAAAATATTTTAATTTACCAAAGTGGCATAACATTGATAAAAGTATATTAAATGACAATTCTGACATTTTGAAAACAACCAGAAAAGTGTTGGAAGTATTCAGCAGTAAATCTGCTTGTAGATTATAATACTGTTTTTAGCTATGGTTATAGAAAAATTCTGACAAATACACGTACTTTTATTCTTGCTCTGTGTTACTCGATAAATACTTTTTTATACCTTAACTGGTAGTGTTTAAATCAAATGTTATTTTTCAAAGCATTAAAAAATGGTTAATAGTTCTGCTGTCTGGCATATTTTCTACATAAATGGGTTTATGTTTCCCAGTAAAGAATAAAAAATCATGACTTTCTGGATAAACTGGAAATCTTGTTTAGGGTATTGCATGCCCCTTGTTTAAGAGAGGAAGCATAACAGATTGTGCTATATGTCATGAACTTTTGCAACATGATTAGTGTTTAAAATATATAATAAAAAATCATGTTTTTATGGTTAAAATTCTTTATAGTAAAACAGTTCAAAATGAGAAAAATGAAATGTGCTATATTTGTAGAATATCCGGCTTCTTTCACCTCCCCCCTTTTCTTTTTCAAGTAATTAGAAAAGATAAAGGAAGGAAAGAGATGTTAGTGTTGCTGATACAACCTCAATATTAGATCATAATACATGACATATCCTAGTTTCACAATTTCACTATGCCTCATCTTTCCCCCTTCCATGGGAGAAATGTGTTCAAGGAAAACATGGTATGCTGTCTGCATTCCCTGATTGTTCAGCAGTTCCTGGTTGAGGCTCTTTATTTGGGCCTCACTTTTTCCCCTTCAGGAGGAATAGTGTATGGATAAAGTCTGCAGGAGCAGTCTAACATGATTCCTGTTTGTGGGATGCATCAGACAATTCCTGTTTTACCTGTTCTTCACCCTTCCCATGTGGGGTTGAAAGGTCAGGTATGTCCCACTATTTCCCTTTGATCCTTTGAAGAGAAAAGATGGGGCATAGGCAAAGGATTGGCAAAATAAGCTAAGATGGGGATATGGATATGGGTAGGCAGATATTGGGGAGAGATAGCATTCAGAATGTTGCAGACAGGATGGGTTGGCCTTGCACACTGGGGTTTTCCCATTGTTGGTTCTTAATTATTCTTCTGTGTTGTAATTCATGTAATTTTTTTTATACCAATATGCATTTTGTGCAGATTCTGTAAGATTTAAGTTCTGGCTTCAAATACATGCTAACTGAAAGTACGGTATAAAGCCATGTTTTACTGGGTGAACTGGGGCTTTCATTCATACATGTACGAACAAAATAATTGTGAAGATAACATGAATGCAAGAATAACTTTGTAAGCTATCATAAAACTCCTTGGATAAAGTTTAAGATAATATGCCATTAAACATATGTAAAAGAAAAATATACTTACTAGTGTAAATGGATTCCTATAAAGTTTTTAATTAAACCAGTATCAAGAAAAATAAAAAAGAATTAAAACAATTCAAAAAACAATTTGTAAGATTTATGTCTAATTGTGTATACATTTATATGTGATGTTAAGGATTTGAATACATCTTCCTTGTAGCAGTTTGCATAGCCTTTTCTTCTTGGGTCAATTTTTTGCCCAAAACAATTTCCTATACTTTAAAATCCACTGATCCAAAGAAAGATATCTTTAGTTTTCCAGTATTTGAAATAACAAACTTGGCAGCTAAGAATAATTGAATCAAGTGCTTATGTTTTATCAGCTTTATGGTTTAGAAAAGTGGTTAGTACACGAAAAACAGGAATCAGTGCATAAAACTTTTGAGTGATTTATTGAGCTCCTTCAAAAGTTCTTAGCCAAAAGAAAAGTAACTAGTTGGGCATTATCATCAACTCAGTCAACACTACCTAGAAAATGTATAAGTAGTATAATGTATCTTTGGCTGAATGTAGTATCACCCGTGGATTATCTTCATTGGTGAGTTCTTGATGACTTAGTGTAATAGATTTAAATGGTATTCTGTGCCACAAAGTGTTTCAGTGAGATTCATCAAGTTCAAATCCAAAATTTTCCAGACATCTTTCAGACTTCAAGAGAACATGCTGCACTAAATATAAAAATTTTATATGATATTGAAGAGTTTCTCTTGATGTTAGATGAAGCAGGTGTGTACAGTTATTCAAAGTTGTTAATAGTTATAATAGTAAGCTTATAAAGGAGAGACTGAATATGTCTCATTTGAAAAAGTCATTTGTGATCGTTCCTTTTGCTGAATATATTCAGCATTAATGGGTTTTCCATTAATAATCAAATCTCTAATTCTATAAAATCCTCTATCTTCCCACTCCTTGTATTGAACAAACTTATTCTCGTGCTTAAAAGAGGATGATCGAGGAATGGGAGAAGAGGAGAGAGATCAGGAGCCAAGGATTGTTTCCACCTTTTCAAAACTTCTAAAGTAAGTTTTAAGTATGAATATATAACAGTAAATATTAATTTCTTAATGTCAGGAGGAACAGTATAGATTTAACTGATAGGAAGTCCAGTGCTAATGCAGTATACAACCTTTGAATGTCATTTTATTTCCTAATGATTTAATTGTCTTAATTTGAAAAGCATGAAAATAATGTTTCAATTTGGCAAACTTCCATCATGCTTTTGGTTATATTGTACAGTTGCCTAATTCTAGTTTCTTAAACTAATGCATAAATGAGGGGAATTCTTTGCTGTGTAGGAAGTTAAGTATTAGGTAATAGATTTAGGAGTGTTTGTAACAAGAAAAATAATATTCTAGGAAGAATCATGTTTCATGATCCTTTTCATTTAAAAAGAATTCATATCTTATCCATTGATGCTAGTTATTGCTTATGCCAAACAAGGTAGTTGGATTTTTGACATGCAGGGTTACTTAAAGCTTGGAACTGTAATCCTGTGCGTGTTTACTAAAGAGTGAGTACTACTTATCATGCTCTTGTCCATTCTTTCTGTTACATAGGAGAGTACTTTCACCCTACTTGTTCAACAGATGTTCATCCAATTTTAAGATTTAAATTTAGGCTTTAATAATTTTACTGAACCTGATATACTTTTAAACTGATTTATCTTCAGAAAAGGTCTTTTCAAATAAAAAAGTAATGTCCAAATTATTATTTTTTGCGACTTACTAATATATCACAAGAAATGTTTGAAATGATGGTTCTCATAAACTCCAGGAGGTATATTGAGGTTCTTTTGTTCATTTCTTACTCTTTGGCAGATGGGGGATGGTAGAATGAATTGTGCCTCTCAGTTTAATCTGGGTATTTGGAGAATATGTATGCCTGTCACTTAAGTTTGAAAAACATAGTGTTACTCTATAGGAATCAAGTTTAAACAATGAGTATCCAAATATTGGTTAATTAATAATTAAATCCTTCTTCTAGATATTTATAACTACATTCTGTAGATAGTACTGATCATGTTTGGCATTTATTATATGTAAATTATACTTCAGTATTTCATGAATCTGCTACCAGTGCCATGCCTTTGGAGAGTTTACATTTTCTTTTGTATCTGTTTGTGTGTGTGTATGTATGGAAGAGAAAAGAAGACAAAAGTATTTATGTACACATGCAGATGATCTCCTGATTAATAATTTTTCATTTTATCAGTGATTCAAATGTGTACATTTTTCATTCAGGTACAAATTTTTTATTTCATAATACCTTAAGAGTTGGAAGAGGCCATTTAGGCCATCAAGTCTCAGCTCCCTTTGTAATGCAAGACTGATTTGAGGACTTTGTTTTATCAATTCATGATCTCAATGGCAAAATGTTTTTTTATATATGTGTGTGTGTGTGTGTGAGAGAGAGAGAGAGAGAGAGAGAATGGTCATTGAGTAATTTGTAAATTATTGTTTAGGTAAACACCTGAAATCCTGTTAGATATAAGCCATGATAAGTAATTTCCACTCACTGAATTGCACCTTTTTCACTGAGTCTTTCCAACTTTCAAATGGTGTTGACCATGTAAACCTTCTTTATTCATTTTAAACCAGAAACTGTTGCTTTCCATATGTAGAAATGTGCTCCTTTTATCTCCATTGAATTTGAAATAGTAAATAGTATGTGTATCTGTTTTCAGTTAGAATGAACAGTAAGTAGTGTGCACCGCAAGATAGTTCAGTTGGTAATTAGTACGTAGAACTAAGAGCTAGAGGGAAGAAGCTACATTCTGGCTGTTAAAGAAAGTAGTCACTGCTGGGGATTTATGGAAAATGGATTTGTTTATGACTTAAAACAAAATGGTATGTTGGAACATTTCAAGTTAGCTGTATTTTATTAGAACAAAGCTTGGAACAACTTACCTGTTCTATGTTCTGTTAGAACAAATGTCACAACATTTTGAGTATCACACCAACAGGAGATTATCGGAGCTGTAGTTAATGATATTCTTTAGTATGGCTTATAAGTTTCTTAAATAAATATTACTTATCTGAAGTTGTGGTTCATTCCTGCCAGTGGGGTGAAGCCTGACAACTAATATCAGTAATGTCAGTGATTTAAGAACAAAACTATGGCAAAAATACTCAAACTCTATTATGTTTTATTATCTTTCCCGCCACTTTTTTGGGTTGGCTGGTTTGTCTCTATGCTTTGTTTTTATAACAGTCTGATTTGCTGTCATTTTTTAAAACTGCATGAGAACTGATTCTCACAAGAAGTAGATGCAGAACATGAGCTGGAGGCTGACCAAAACAGAATACAATGATATGATTACTCTCTGTGATTTGGAAATTATACTTCAATTGATGTAGGGTAAAATAGCATTTGCCTTCTTGCAACCAAATCACAGTGTTAGTGTACTGCATCATGTCTTTACTCAACACTCAGGGCCAACATTTACTTTCTTAGTTTGAAAAAAATGAGAAATCTTAGGATAATCAGCTCTTTTAAGTGGGCAGGATGAGTTTGATGTTCATTAATAAGATGATAACTGTGACTTTGAGGAGCCTTTCCCTATCAAGCGCATATTGGTTGCAACCACTGGAGATTGCTCTTCATAACACAGATTTGTGTACGTAAATCATGTCCTGATCAGAAGAAATGTCTGCAGACCTGATGTCAGTGATCACAAGGCTGGGAAGGGCTACAAAATCATTGCCAAACTCTTTGTCTTCCATCAGTCACAGTCAAGCAGGTGGAGTACAAATCAAGAAAAAGTTACATCCTTGTTACTCTTCCCAGAAGGGTTTATCAGTAAAAATCACTACAAGAGCAAGATGTACAATACTCTGGAAGTTGTAAAGAACCCCATGGTAATGACAAAGAATCTGCAGGCCACTCTTGGCATTGTCTGATATCAATGTTCATGAATTCACTATAATGGAAATCACTGAATAAGACTGGTATGCATGGGATAATACTAGGAGAAGATTTCTACTCTCCAGAAAGCACATTGCCCCCATCTCAAGTTTTCCAGCTGCTATTAAATGGATGGTCCAGTAGTCTGTTAAAATAATGTTCTAGAGGAGATGAAAATGGATGTTTTGGCATTAATGAGAAGTTAATATTTGGAGAAAATGGAACATTGCATCCCAACAAAAGAATTTCATCTCACCTATAAAGCTTGGTGGTGGGAGTATCTTCATTTGGAGCTGTTTTCAGTCTCAGAACCTAGATGGCTTGCAGTCATCAAGGGGACAAATGCCATTTGTACACTACCTGCTTGACTGTGGATTAATGGAAGCCAAAAACTTTGGCAATGATTTTGTGACGCTTTCTAGCCTCATGTTCATTGTTACAGGTCTGCAGAGCTGAAGCTTAAATGAGTGTGGGTCATGCAGAATGAAAAAGATTGCAGACACACGGACCTACAACAGAATGGCTGAAACAGAAGAAATTTCATGTTTCTAAATGGCTGAGTTAAAATGCTTAACTCTGTTGAAAATTATCTGAAGTAAGCTGTTCATACCAGAAACCTCCAAAATATCAATGAATTGAAACAGTTCTGTAAAAAGAAATAGATCAAAATATCTTCAAGATGATGGGCAGGTAGAAGTTAATCCACAGGCAGAGGAAAAGTTTGGTTGAAGTCATTGCTTTTAAAGAGATGTCACCACTTTTCCAACACAGCTTAAATTGACTCAGTGTATTCAGTAAAGATGTGACCCAGTACACTGATTTGTGTGTGCATTTAACCATGATAATTGATAAATTAATAGGACCTTAGAGGAAGCTCAGATCATATTATTGGTCACAATCCTTATAAGAGTTCTTTTTTAAAAAATATAATTTTTATTAAGAATTTTAATCACAGTAGTAAAAACTCATACAAACTAAGCTTAGAGAAAGAAAATAGAAAGAATAGAAAGTGCAGGAAAAAAAGAAAGAATATAATAAAAAGAAAAATATATAAAGAAGTGACTTCCAACCTTCATCACAACAAATATAAACAAATTTAATAGCTCTTCACCCCCATAAGGTTAAACATATATCTCTTCCTCCCATATCTCATCCCTTATCTATAAGCAAATTCATAAAACATCAACTTTTCAATTCTGGTGTCAGCAAAAAGTCCATAAAGGGTTGCCAGAACATTGCAAAAATTGTTTTATTTTAACCTTGATCAAATAAGCCCACTTTACATTCCGTTCTTTTACTTCTAACAGTCTTTAGTTCAATCAAATATTGTCACAGGATTTGATTTCTCTTTAATTCTTCTTTATCCCATTGCAGAGATTTCTTCAAGACTTTAACAAGCCTCTTTTGTAGATCCAATAAGAGAACTTTTTCCAGGTCATTCTCTTGGGTTATCATTTGCATTTCCCTTTTAATTTTTAAAATTTCAGCCAATTTCTTTTGCATATCCAATAAAGTGTACTTTTCCAAATCATTCTCTTGGCCCGTCATTTGTAGTTCCACATTCTGTACTTTATCGTGTCAGATAAAATTTGTTCCACATCTGTCATTCCTTCATTAACATTTTTTAGATATCGTCTATCCATAGAAGCAGACATCATTACTCAAAGTGTTGATATTGTAGTTACTAATCTCTGGTGCCATTCTTCAAAAATCTCCTTTAATATTTCCAATGTTATAATGTTTTGTGTCATTTTGTAAATCCCAGTATTAACTGACATTAGGTGTGTATTTTTTTTTCTTCTGCTTAAAATCATTAGTCTCCTCTAGCATCCAGTTTCTAAAATCATTACTTATTTTTTGTTATGACTTGCAATAACCAGGATAGCCAAAAGAAGTCTTGTTTCCCACAAGGTTGTTTATTTTTTATAGTTAATTCCAAAATCTTATAGTAAAAGTCAGTATTCCAAATTTATCTGGACCCTTACTTAATTCATTTAAAACTTTCTTAGATCAAAATCTTATTTAGCTTTTTTCTGTTTATTTCAGACCATTCTTTTTCTTTCTTTAAGTTCTTAAGCTTGTAATTAATTTTTCTTATGTTCAGAGTTGAAGATAAACTTACCTGATGGAGACTTTTCAAATTTGTCATTCTGAAGGTCCCTAATAGCTTTAAGATAGTTAATAGGTAATTTCTGAAAGTGATTAGAAAGCGAGGTTTGTGAATTTAGTGTCCTTTAAAAAGCTCTGCTGTGGTTGTGAGCAAGATGGCTGATCCCACTGTTTGCCCTGTGGTCTCCTTGCAAGGAGCAGTCATTTGGAGCCCATGCGGGCAATCTCCTGTTCTCTCCTTATCCAGAGAGTTTCTAAGGAACCAGTCTACTCACTGATTTCTTAGTCTTTGTTACAGTTGTCAGCTCCACTTTTGAAGAGCCAGCTTCAACTTCACCGTGCCTCCCCTGGAAGTCCATGAGTGTAAGAGTTTTGAAGAGATATTTACTGTGCTTCTCTCTACTTACTCATGCTTGAGTACCACTCTGCCTTTGGGGCCTGCTTTGATGTTGATTGATAGTATTATGGTACCTTTGGGTTACCACACCAGCAGCTGTGAAATCAAATACAGGAGTGTGCAGATCCTCTAATTCCTGATCCTCACTTCCTGTGTCAGTTATGGAGGCAAATGGACTGATAGGCAGTACTACCACCTCTACTGTGCCTGAGGGAAAAGCCTCCCCCCAGTACTAGCCTCTTTCTCAGCCTCACCCACCATGGTACCAGTATAGTGGTAGAAGAGAAACAGGCATGTTAATATAAATTAAAGCTTGCTGCAATCCCCTCCCTATCCCTTGACTAGCAGACCTTGACCCTTTTTTAAAATCACTACCATCTAACTGCTGCTTTATTGCTCCCAGTCATAACTTTGTTTGGAAATTCATTTTTTTTAAAATTAAGTATATGTGTGCTAAACTTAAACTTCTCTTTAAAAATAAAGTTATCTCGTGTTTCTATGTGTGTATCTAGCAAGCAGCATGGTAGTAGAATTACTGCTAACATGAACACAACACCTAATTGGAGGAGTTACATTCCCCAAATAAGCAAGAAGTTCTTATTAGGGTGGGAGATTTGTGGGAGGGAATGTCCTTTTAAATGTTGAAGGTTTGAATCATAAAGCACACATCCCACTACCATGCTTAAAACTAAGACACAAAACCTATAAATTTCACACTTGAATTAATTGGGTGAATTATTGTTGAATTGTACAATTGAATTGTAAATAATTATTGAATTATTGTGTGGGAGTTGCTCCGGAATAAAGAAACCATATATGCTCATGAGCTCCAGCAGCTGTGAGTCACAGTCCAATCACAGGTTCAGTGGAGCAATTTTATTTGTTTATTATTTATATCATTTTAATCTTATGCAAGATTAAAAAAAGAACTCCCCAAAGAGAATCCCACTACTGCCCAAGGATAAACTGTTAACTATCTATACTAGCAGAGCTCATCTCCCTCGACCCAAATGCCTGGGGGAACAGCAGTGCCTTGCAAAAGATTAACAGGGTTGGGGCTATCCAAATATCTGGGGGGATGCTGTTCCACAGGGCTAGTGCTTCCACTGAGGAGGCATGACTCCAGGATCGAACAAGATAACATTGCTTAACAGAAGGGGCCTGGAACATGACCTCTCTACTAGATCTGTGGGGCAGGCAGAAACAATTCTGTCCTCTTCTCTTGATCTCTCACCAACAGCAGTCATATCGGGAAAGGCTTCCTGCCTACCATTTGCTGCTTAAATGGCTGCTGCCATTCTAAAATTCTTCCCTCCTCCCCAGATCACCTTACATAATTTAAACTAGTAATAGTAGGGATATTGGTACTCCCTGCTGTGGTACTGGCCCAAGCAGGAAAATTCAAATGACAACACTCTAATGGCAAAAGACAAGAGGACAATCACATTACGTAGATTCTAAGTCCTAGAGCATTCAAAAGATCAATAAATACATGCACAGTTGTTTTACATATGGAACAAAACAGCACATTTTCTTATGTATTTGAAGCAAAGCTTGGAAATGTGTATGTTCGGTTGAAGTATGGAACATTCAAACTGGCTATTTTGATAGCATAGGGATATTACTAGTATAATGGCCCCCTACTGCACGAGTATCTTTTCCCAAACTAGTTGATGTGATTTGCAGCATAGTGGTGGATTTTCTTAGACTTTTTATCTTGGGGGACTCAAATGGTCACTCTAAGGTTGCCCAGTGAAGTCTGGCTTAGGATTTTATGTCCATCATAAACATGGATCTTTCTCTATTGATATCAGAACCCAAAGATGCATTAGGCTATGTACTAGATTTGATATTTTGTTTGGCTCCAATTACTGATTTGAAAGTGGAGGAATTGCTTGTAACTCTGTTGTCAATCATAGATCACTTTGGTGAGTTTTAGACAAATACTTGCTGTAAAACTCTGCATGGGGGAAGGACTTGTTAAGCTAGTCCAGTCCAAATGCCTGAAGGATCCAGATGGTTTCCTAAATGTCTTTGAGAAATTTCCTGCTTGATACATTGGTGATGCTATTGAAGTCTTGGTCAATCTGTACAACATGGAGACGGCCTGGGTTGTTGACATCATTGCTCCTGAGTGGCCTCTTTCCTCCAGAATGAAATACAAACTGGTGTTGCTGTTTTGAACTATATGACATTTTCATCAAAATGTTGAGGAAGAGATCTGGAATGGTCAGAGGCTCACTGAGTAATTTTTAGTAGTCATCAGATGGATCTGGGGCAGGCCATAAAGAAATAACGTGTGCAACTACTTTTCCTATGAATTGTTTTCATCTTGTAGATATTGAGGACGTGGACTGGGTATGTGGAGATTAAATTAAGTTGGGACTGGCCCATAGTTATGGGAAGTGATTAATGTTTGCTTGATTAAGAGAGATAGTCCCACCATTTTTGTTACCTTGGTGGTGACTATGCTGGAAAATTGGATGGGGGTGGGGTACATAATTTTGCTTCTGGATCTTTCAGTGGTTTTTGAAACCTTAAGCCATGGTATGCTTCTAGTCCACCTGACAGGTTCTAGTCCTTTCTGTTGGGCATGCTCAGAAGATAGAACTGGTGACTACTCTTTAACACAGACTCCAGGATTCTATCTTGTCCCTTGTGTTTGTACAGACTAGAAGTTATCATACAGAGCTTTGAAATGGGTTGCCAATGACAAGGAACCAGTCGGCACATTTGAATATTACTGAACTTCAGTATTGGGCCAAATAAGGGCAATGAGCTAAAACTAAATCTAGACAAGAGGAAGGTATTGTTGGGAAGGAGAAATCTGGACTTGGGAATTGAGGTAAAGTCTGTTTGGATGGAGTTGCACTTCTCAGAAAGAGAAGATTCCCAGTTTGGGAGTGTTACTTGTTCTTTAGCTCTTGCAAGTGATGGCTGTGACTGTTCCTGAGCTCATTAGACTTAGTAGTTATCCACACTTTGTAACTTCTTATCTTAACTGATATAATGTACTCTACAGACAGCCCTCTACTTACTAACAGGTTATGTTCCAAGAGATAGTTCATAAGTCAATTTTGTTCGTAAGTCCAACCAAGTAAAAAGTGCTGTAAAAAGTTAAAAAAAAAAAGAGGCAGGCAGTGGTGTGGGCAGAGGAGTCCTGTCTTCTGCTGCCAATGCGAGGAGTGATAGCAATCAGACTGTGGAGAACGCAGTGGGATGAGCCAGTGGGGCGCGGCATGCTCCTTTGTCAGACAAGGCAGGAGAGGCAGCGGTGGCTCCCTGGGTAAAGGGGGCGGCTGTGCAGGAGGCGCTGTTCAGGGTGGCAGCGGAACTGGAGGAAGCAGAGGGACGAGCACAAGCACAGCGTGCACTCTGCAGCTAGTGTTGAAACTGCTGGCCATTGTAGGAGGAAGGCTGAAGATTGCAGCCTCCAGCATGCTCTGTAAACTCCAACCCAAACCTCCTGGAAGGTGGGAGAAGGCAGGAAAAGGTTAGTTTAGTTAGACTGTCTGTATATGGCTGTCTAGAAATTGAGTGTCTAGTGCTAGACTAGAAACCAGGTGAATTCTAGTTCTCCCTTAAACATAGAGACCAGCTGGGTAACTTTAGCCTAATCATTCCCTCCCAACCCAACCACCTCACGGGGTTGTGTAGGGAAAATAGGAGGGAGCATTATGTAGGGCACTTTGAGTTATACAGAATAAAGATGGGATATTCAGCTAATAAATAAATGTGATTACTAGGCTTCTAACTGAAACAGAGTACAAAAATCATAATGATGCTTGTTTGGGTTAGAGTTAGGGTGTCTTGAGGTATTGCTTCTTCTGCCATGGACCTGCCTGGTTACATAGATTGGCAGGAGAGGCCTTTTGTAAATCTTCCTGCTGCAAGGAACTTGTCTAGCCCCCAAAGGAGTGCTTTCTTTTGTGTGGCTTCCAGGCTATGAAATGCATTCCCGAAGGAAAAGTGCTTGGACTCTGCTCTCCAGCTATCAAGGAAAATGGCAAAAATGCAACAGTTCCACTAAACTTTTTAATTTTTGACTGAATTGATTTTTAACTTAACCTCTTTCCCCTAGGGCTGCTAGTCATTCTCTTGCAGCTCTAGGGAGAAGGCAATGGCAAACCACTTCCAAAAAACATTGCCAAGAAAACTGCAAGTCAAGACTGACTCAAAGGCATAGATAGACAAACAGATAATCTGTTTATTTTGATCATCAACCAACAAGACAAAGCTTTGAAAAAATAGGATTACAGCTGGCCTGTTGAAATGATAGCACAACATATATGCTATAAAAATTGACTAAAAATCACTATCACGAACTATAAAATTATAAACTAATACAACTAAAATTATACATATAATATTTTAAACATGGGAGTGAATGTAGTGAACATTTGTAAAGTTTAGGTTAAGCTGTGTTTGTGTGTGTAATTTATTAACTTGATTAATATAGCTGCCCGTCTTGTGATTGTAACTGTAGGAAGCTAAGAACATGTTAAAACAGTATTAAAGAATAAATAATTTACAGTGATCACCAAGGGTAAACCCAGACAGAACAAATGACAAAGACCTCTCAATGGGCCATTGAAGATCCTGACCCCTAGGCCCTTGAATATATGGTTAGAAAGGTGGAATACAATTTTAATAAGTAAAGGGATAAGTACATAGTTTGTCTATAGTTAATATACAGCAGAATTGAAATCAGTAATAATCTTCTTCCCTAATTCTAAATTCAAGAAGACAATATAGAATCACTGTTATATGATGCTGTGCTTTGTGGTGGACGTATTTTTCTGTCCCTCTTTTTAGCAACCTTTACTTTCATAACCCCTCCCCCCAGTGCTCCAGTTGACTGTGTCCAGAAGAGATCCAGACTACATTGCTGCAGAGGAGCAGCAGAAGCTCTTGAGCTGAGTAGCATTTAGCATTAAAAGTGTCAGAAAGAGGGAAGGAGAAGGACTGCTTGGTTTCTTGGGTCTAAAAATTATCTGAGCTTGGAACTGAAGATTGGGGACAGTCTTTACAGGTTTTCTGCTGAAGTTCAGACACTTTTTCCTCTGACATCCTATGATGTCAAACAGGTCAGCAATGTTGTGCTCTTCTGTGCATCATGATATTTTACATGGGAAGCAAAATGTTTGAACATACTATGTAGTTCAAGCTGCTTCTGTTCTGACTTTTGCCAGAATTTGCTTATACCAGATTTCATCATTTGGGGAGAACAGCATTCATTCATTCATTCATTCATTCATGTACTGAAAATTGGTAGGGAATTCTGCATTCTTTTGGTGGTTTGCGGCCAAATGTCAGTGGTATGGTTTCTGGTACTCCAAGGATTAGAAGAAAAGTGGTTGAGACTGCAGGAGGGTCCTAGGTTGCCTGTGAAGGGTATAACAAAATATAGTATAATTACAAAGATGAAGAATTAATAGAGGTGAATATGTGTAGCTCAGGGTTGAACTGTGGAGTCCTTGGGGTTCCCTGAGCTTGGTTCTTTTCTTGCAAATGTTTCATTAGCCAGCTAGGTAACATCTTCAGTGCTAAAATGGGATGGGGTTTGCTCTCTGTTATATACTGTGGCATGCCTTGGCTGGTGGGGGTGGGGTTTTTGTTTTGCTCCTCTGGTAGTTCCTTGATTAGCATATGTTTACTGCTTGATTATGTGCCTGATGGCAACCTTTGCTTATCTGGGTGATGATTGCTGGTGAGGAGATGTTCTGGTCTTTTGTCTCTTTTGGATAGTACGTAGATGCTGTTTCTATGTGTCTGTTAATTGCTGCCTTGTCAGAATACCAAGCTTCCAAGGATTCTCTTGCATTTTTGGATTTAGCTTGCTCTAAAATGCTGACAGTTTCCCAGGTAAAACTATGGTTGAGTCTGTCCATGTGTTGTGAGATTAAGGAGTTTTCATCATGTCTTCTGACTGCTAGTTGGTGCTCATGGATGCGCTCTGCCAGTCTTCTGCCTGTCTGTCCTACATAGTGTTTGTTGCAGTCCTTACACGGTTAGTTGTAAATGACTCCTGTTTCTTCTTCTTGTGCTACTGAGTCTTTTGGTTTACTTAAGATATTTTGGAGTGATTTTGTTGGCTTGTGTGCTACAGAGATGCCACGTGGTTGTAATAGTCTGTTGGTGGTTTCTGAGACGTTTCTGATGTGTGGCAGTGCGATCCTTTTCATAGCTTGTGTAGGTTGTGTTGTAGTAGGTTGAGTGGTCAGGCACTTTTTGATAAAGTTGTGTGGATATCCATTTTGTTGGAAGATGTTGTATAGGTGGTCTTTTTCCTTTTTCTGCTGTTCTGGGTTGCTGCAATATGTTTGTGCTTGCTTGCATAATGTTCTTACACAGCTCCTCTTCTGGGAGGTTGGGTTATTATTTTGGTAATAGAGTACTTGATTGGTGTGGGTTGTCTTCCGATAAACTTGGGTTTCTAATTTACTGTTGTTTCTTCTGCTGATGAGGATATCCAGGAAGGGTAGCGTGGTGTTGTTTTCTTTTTCTCTGGTGAATTTTATTCCTTTGAAGATGTTGTTGATGGTTTCATGTGTCTTCTCTACTTGTTCCTTTTTTATTAAATGTGTCATCTACATACTGGATCCATACTTTAGGTTGTATGTGGGGAAGTGCTATAGCTTCTAGGCGTTGCATTACAATCTCTGCTATGAGTCCTGACAGTGGTGATCCCATGGGTGTGCTTCTGATTTGTTGATATATTTGTCCATCAAACTGAAAATAGGTGGTGAGGCAGAGGTTGATGAGGTCCATGATTCTGGGTATTTCAATCTGGGTGTATTTGGTTAAGTCGGAAGTGTTGTGTAGTACTGCTGATATGGATTATTTCGCTAGTTCTGGGTTTCTGGACGTAAAGAGTACAGTGACATCAAATGAGACCATGATTTCATCTTCATCTATGTGTATGTCTTTGATTTTCTGGAGGCACTGTAGTGAGGAGTTGATAGAATTTTCAGTGTTCTCTGTGAGGTGTCCAAGCTTTTTTGTCAGTTCATTCGCTGTGTTGTATGTTGGAGTCCCTGGTAAAGATACAATTGGTCTTTGTATCTTTACCAGGGACTCCAAGAGAGGAAACCCCATCCCATTTTAGGACTGAATATGTTACCTAGCCAGGTAATGAAACATTTGCAAGAAAAGAACCAAGCTCAGAGAACCCCAAGGACTCCACAGATGGAGAATTATATTGTGCCCTTCTTATTGCTAAGAGACTTTTCATTCAATGTTGGAAAGATAAATTTATGCTTCCGGTTATTCAGTGCATTGAGCATCTGATGTATCTTGCAACTTATCAGTGAGTTGCTTACAGATATGGATTGTATATAAACAGTTATAATGAAATATGGTAGCCCTTTATTGAAACTGTTGTGTAAATCTCTCTTTTTATCCTTACACATATATAACTTTTGTGTTGTTCTGCTTTCTTTATCATTTTTTCCTGTTCTGCTTAATTAATTAAAAGCACTTAAAAAAAGAGGATTATGTCCTGTGAAATCTATTGTTTGTATGTATTAAGATTTTTGTTTGTAATGTATTTAGTAAATCATACAAGATTAAAACTGACTAGAAATGTATTAAATGTGACTGTTTTTCCAAATTTGTTGTCACTGAAAACAGGCTGCTTATAAGCTATTAATATTTATTTGAACATTAAGTCCATGTTTAGATACCTTAGTGAGTCCTTGGAAAAATGGTGAAGTATACCAAATACTGTGGCAGTATTTTTGGAAGTTGTAAGTAGGATTGAAGTGGCATGTAGTTTCATTAATGTGCTTTCAAGTTTGCAATCTTTCTCTCAGCGGCACTGTGCTTAACTAAAACTATTTAAAAGTATTTGGATATTTTATATATTAAATTTCATTCAGTCATAAGACAGTATTTTGATTATAGTCAGAGATGATGAACTGTGGAATGTTTGGAATCTGGAATGTTAAGAGTTGGAAGTTTTAGAGCAGCTGGTAAGGTTTTAAAGTTATTTCTATTTTGAAACTCAGACAGCATAATAATAGCTTGTTATTTTCATATTGTTTACCAAAATATTGCCATTTTCAGAAGAAACTAAGGGTATAGCAGTATATTATAAAGTGCTGTGTATTTTACAGTATCTTTACTTATTAAAGTGCCTTTCAGTAGTGGCCATGTTATGAGGGGCATGTTATGTGAAACAATGGACATAACATGGGGGGGAAATCAGATTTAATCTCTTAAGGTTGCTAAATTTGAGAGTTTGGTATAGTGGCTAAGGTGCTGGGATAGAAACTAAGAGATTTTGACTTCTAATCCTTCCTTAGACATGAAAGCCATTTGGGTGACTTTGGGCCAGTCACATTCTCTCAGCCCAACCCACTTGTCAAGCTTGTTGTGGAAAAAATATGAGGTGGAAACATTAGGTAAGGTGGTCCTTGCTTAATGACCACTTATTCAGCAACTGTTTGAACTTGTGATGGAGCTGAAGAAGTGGTATTTAAGACCAGTCCTCAAAGTTCCAGCTGTCGCAGTGTCCCCGCGGTCACATGGTCACCATTTGCAACTTTCTTTGCCGGCTTCTGACAAGCAAAGTCAATGGGGAAGCTGGGAGGTCACAAATGGTTACCGCATGATGTCCTCACTTAACAACAGCACAAGATTTGCTTAAATATGGCAACTGGCAAGTGCCGGAACTGCTGTTGCTGAGTGATGTGGTCATGTGACATTGTGCTTTACAACCATGTCACTGAGCAACAAAAATTCAAGGACTGTGATGGATAGCATGAGTGGGGAAGATTCTGGAATGGAGCTTCAAGGTTGTGAGGGGGGAGAGACATTCCAGGGTAAGCACCTCCTCAGCCAGCAACAAGAGTGTGGGAAAATGAGGATGAGGCTGGCTTCTCCCTAGAGCCTCACAGAGTATATTCTCTAATAGCTGTAGATAAGTTGAGTCTGGTGAGAATCTGTCTAATAGGTAATAGTCAGTAAAGGAACTGTACTGCAGTGGACAGCGTCGTTGTGGTTCTTGGGCTGAACCTGACAAGGACTTTTTGTATATATATCACTTTCAGTTGACCACAAATAAAAGTGGGACAAAAATCAAATTCATCATCTCATCAAATTTCAACATTCATTCCAAGATTTCATGTGAGAATGTTGAATTCTTATGTAGTCTCAACCAAGATGTCACTGTTCTCACACAAGACTGCCAGAATCTTGCCAGATTTTTGCTATTTTAATTAGTTTTCTGTTTTAATTTTAAACTAATTAAGAAAGTTTTTGAACACTGTTTTTATGCATGAGGAAGATTGTAGCCACCATAAGAACAGTGATGCTGAATCCTTCTTTGAACTCTGTTTTTTTTGGTATAATTCCGGCTTGTTTGCTCATCTGAACCTAACCAGTCTCACTAATTGTGGTTTGTTTTTTTGTTAACAAAAAATATGCAAAAGTTTGGTTTATGGATTTCCACTTTTATTAACCAATTTGTTGTCACTTCAAACTTGCTGCTGACCTGGCTATAGAAAAGTCAGTAAATAGCAATTTGGCAGAGCAGCCACCTTCATACTTGGGGAACTTTCTTATGCTTTCACAATCTTTTCTTTTCCTGTCTCTAAAAGGCGTTTTTCACCTACATCCATGTTAGGAAGCTCACCTTCTCCAGTTTTACTACCTAGTCCCTTTTTAAGTATACAGTGAAATGTTTGTTTTTAAAGAAGGACCATGTATTTGCTTTACTTCTATTCTATTAGTTAAAACCAAATTTTTGGTATTAGTCATCTTGACTAATATTTTTCAGCTGAAAAGATGTGGTATGTATTCAGTAATCTTTGTACATTAGCAAGTAACAGGTGTAATTGCAGAGTTTGACCTAAAATCTTTGTGTCCTCTCTTGTATCTATAGAACTCAGTTACTGTTAACATCTGTTCTATTTGCTTATTGATTAAATTTTGACATTGGTGTCCCATATTTGATGTTGGTGTCTCTGGGTTTCTTCAATTAAAAAATGCCATCTGTTGGGACCCTGGAAGTTCACCTTTTCTGTCACAGTGCCTGCCCCCTGGAATGAGGTTTCTCCCGAGATCCAGATGGCCTCCACCCTCCTGGTATTTCAGGGAGCCTTGAAGACCTGGATCTTCGCCCAGGCTTTTTGTGTGGGTAATTGAAGCCCACTTCAGGGTAATGTGGGTTTGCTTTGGTAGTTGCCCAGTTTGTGCCATATATTGTTCTTTGTTGTTATTACCATATAATTTTATTGTACCATGTATTTGTTTTTGTGAACTGTCCAGAGTGAGGTGGTGTAAAAATTTAAATAAATAACTATTCTGTGGCCAAAAGATGGTAAAAGAATTGGTAATTTGATGATAACTTTGGATACTGTAAAGATACTATTTGTTAGATATTGCCAAAATTGAATCAACTCATCTGGTGAGAACATATTGGGAAGTCCTTTTTAAGAGTAATTTCCCCCCTCCCTGGCCCCAGAGAGATGGCAGGGCTCTCTGGCTTCCCCCTCCTTCATGGTTTCTAGACAACCTTTAGAGACAGTTTTACTCCATCAGGTGTTCAACCCTAGCTAAGTTTTATTGGTGTCCATCTTGGGTAGATTTATTATTGCGCTCTCTTGCTACTGTTGCTTTTATAGTTTTGATTTATTTTATTGTTGCATTTATAATACTGTTGTAACCTGCCCAGTGTCTTTTGAGTTGGGTGAGCTCTAAAAAGTGCAAAATGAATTAAATAAATATTAGATTAGACAAATCATTCTTTGACCAATAATTTAATGGTTTCTTTGAATATCTAGTACATACTTTGTTCAGCAAACTGTGGTTAGTATAATATTTATGAAGCTTATTAATTTTTTTTCTGCTATAAAAATTTCATAAGGTTTTAATTTTACTACTACTTTTTTACCATTGTAATTATTTTATACTTATTTTGTTTTTACAGTGTTAATAGTTTTTATGCTTATTCAGAAATACATGTCATTTTATTCTGTGTGTGTTATCCTGTTATCTGGAGTATATAAAGATAACTTATACCCTTCACATACAGGCAGTTATATAATTTTTACAAACAAATAAGATTGCAGTTTGGAATGTAAGTAGTAAACACTGAAGCACTTTTATTAATGGATGAAATTAAACTGTGTATGAAACTAAGGGGAAGGTTATGAGGAATCTGAATGGAGGTGGTCTGATCATAGAGTGGTATTGATGTATATGTTTATGGAAGTGAAGATGTAAGTTTAATTATGAATGGAAGAGTTAAAATTATGTCAGAGGTTGTCAAGATTGCTGTGGATACGTATGAAAATAGGAATTCTTAGGATGATTATCCTTTCATGTTACACTTCGGTGTAAGACAATAATGAAAGAACCCAGGATGAGTTTTAGGAAGAACTGGGAAACAGTGCAAAGAAGGTAATCCTGGGGGGAAAGTTGATTTGTTAAGTGACATGAATAGATGGGAATGAGCTAAGAGAGTACAGAAAAAGTGATTGGGCTGTTCAGAGATTGAAGAATTAATAGGTGTAGTGACCGCTTTGAGAAAGTTACATTTCTTTCAGTTACGTGGCCTAAGCATAAGTCTATTCATATGTTCTTATGGCAAAAGAATGAATAAAAAAGCATGAGTTATTTGATTGTTTATTATGACAAATGAGAAAATTAGTAAAGGATGCAAATGGACATGGAAGAAAAGGAAAGAAGTAAGAGAAACTAAAATAAAAATAAAGTTACTGTAGGAGGAAAAAGTATGAATCCTCTATGAAAAAGTATTAGAAAACTGATGCCCTCGTAACAAAGCTAAACATAAGAAAAATATACTACTGTATGTAATGTGTATACAGAGAAAAATAGTTGCAAAAAACAGCAAGAATACTTAAATTAAATTTCTCCCTATACAGAAGAAAAGGTGGTAAAAATTAAATGCAAAAAGTACACAGGGATTTGTTCAAGTATGCCTGGGAAAGTGCTGGGAGGCCTTTCTTTTTATTAAACTAGCAGCAAAACATAGAATATAATAAACTGAAAGAACAGTTAGATGCTAAAATAAGAATACTTGAACAAATCCATAAAAGTAACCCAAAAAGAGAACTCATGAAGAAGCTAAACAACAATTCGACTTACGAGAAATGGAAGCTATACAAAAGAAAATAAAATTTGCCAATCAAAAGAACTTTGAACTTGTGAATAAACCAGGAAAATTCTTAGCCTATCAGCTCAGAAAAAGAAATATAGACAATTTCAGCAATACAAAAAGAACTAAACTGTTACATTTAAGAAAAGAAATTATAGAAGAATTGGCAGCTTTTAAAAAAAGAATTATATTCCATGGCTAACATCAGTGAAGCTGTCATGAATAAATACATTGGAAAGTCTGTTTTCAAAGAATTTAATGACCAACATAGACAAATGCTAAGAAAACCCATCACTATCCAAGAAACAAAAGAGGCCATTTTTAAAAAATCAAACTGGGAAAAGCACCAGGTCCAGATGGATTGATAGCTCAATATTATAAAAAACTTGAGAAGGAACTGTTGGAACTAGTGACGAACACAATGAATGAAATTGAAGAGACAAAGGCAATACCACCAATATGGGAAGAGTGATATATAACTTAGATTTACAAAGAAGGAATGATCCGGAGAAACCGCAGTCATTTAGATCAATTTCTTTGTTGAATGTAGACTACACAGTTTTTTCAACAATAATAGCAGAATGTCTAAAGAATTGTGTCCCAGATATAATACACATCGACCAAGCCAGTTATATTCTGAAAAGGATTATTAAGGATAACAGCACATTATAATTAACGCAGTATAACATATCAACAATAAAGGAAGAAAGCAGCACTAATTTTCCTAGATTCAGAAAAAGCCTTGACAACCTGCAGTGGCCATTCCTATTGGCATTACTAAAGAAAATACATCCTGGAGAAGAGTTTCAAGATTAGTCAAAAATGGCAAACAGTAAAGATTATAGTCAATGGAGCACTTTCAGAAGATTTCCAAATAAGTAAAGGCACAAGGCAAGGATACCCATTTTCTCCCTTATTATTTATCATTTCTTTAGAAATATTGGAAGAAAAGGTTTGAGGTGATAAACAAATATCCGGTCTCAAAAACAGGAGAGGAATATAAGCTAAAATGTTATGCGGATAATGTAGTATTAACTATAACAGAGCCACAAGGGGCAAAAAGACCATTGATGAAAACAATCCATAGTTTCAGAGAATTCTCTTGATACAAAATCAACACCCCAATAACAAAAATCATCACAAAACAGTTAACACAAGGACAAGATTTTTGCAGAAAGAATCTGGCTTGCAGATAACACACTCAGTGAAATACTTGGTTTGTATTTGACAGGTAATAATCAAGAAATGTCAAATTATAGCAAAAAACTAAAGGGGATCTTGAAAGATGGAAAAAAACTAAACTCTTTATGGTTAGAATCAATTGCAATTATCAAAATGAATTCATTACCCAAGATAAATTATCTGTTTCAAATAGAGCCAGTTCCAGAAAAAAACTTAAAATTTTGCAAGATTCAAAAGACAGAGACAGTCTTGTTCTTCCAAATTGCAGACTGTATTGTAGAGCAAGCTGTCTGTCATGGTTAAATCCACAGAGTGGATTAAATTCCCAAACAGCAGAACATCAGTATTGGAAGGAGTTGACTTAGCTAATGGGTTCCATACTTATTTATGGTACAGGGATACACAAGAGGATAAACACTTAAAAGGACATATTATAAGACAAAGCTTGATAAAAGTATGGAATTCTATGAGGAAAATAATAAGTAACAATTTCAGCATTAGCCTCTCCTCTAAATGTTTTTCACATTGGATATAAATACAGAAAGAAAAGTGTAATTACATATGCAGACATAATCCACCCAGACCCCATGGAGAGGTTAAAGTCACAGTAAGAGTTACTTAGCAAAGGCTGGAAATTACCATGGGTAATGAATCTACAAATTACTGGAAGAATAAAATCTGAACTTAAAAATAAGGGAGGGTCATTAAGAAAAAATCAAAAACAGAATTTGAAATACTTATACTACTAGTTCTCACCTACCAATGGTAATTGGGACTAGAAACTCTGTTGCTAAGCAACACGGTCGTAAGGTGCAATGTCACATGACCACCCCGACTTATGACAGCAGTTCCAGCAGTCCCAGTTACTGTCGTTAGGTGAATCCCACACAGTCACAGCATCCCATGGTCACATGATAACCATTTGTGACCTCCTGCTAGCTTTCCTGTTCTGACTTTACTTGTCAGAAGCCAGAAGTGAAGGTCACAAATCACAATCACATGATCGCAGGGACACTGCAATGGCAGCAACTATGAGGACCCATTGTAAGTACCCCTGGTTCAGCGCCATCATAACTTGAACGGTTGCTGAACAAGGATATGTTAAGCAAGGACTACCTGTACAGAATCAAGACTACCTATTAGGCTGTATATATAAGTTTCTACTTAGATATGATACTGAGACAGAAAATATAAAAAGATGTATGATAAATTAAATGCAAAACTTCAAAGAAACAGTCCCAATAAAATAATGGGAAGTATTGTGGAACAAGTCTATAAAATTTACTCCAAGCTATGGTTTGAGAGAGAATTTGTGTAAAATGTTTTACAGATGGTAGACAGCTCCATCAATAATTGCCAAAATGGATAAATCATATGGTAATAAATGCTGGAAATGCCAAGAGACAGAAGGAACATGCAACATTCTGTGATGGTCATGCGAACCCCCCCAGTTTACGGAAAGACATACATAGCACTATTCAGAGAATCTTAGCGATAAAATTCAAAATGAAACTTTTTTTTTAATTAGGTATGATTCCAGAACTTATCAATTAAAAATATAATTTATTAAGATACATGCTTACTGTTGCAATGACAAACTTTGCACATCACTGGAAAAAAGACGTCGTACTGACAGTATCTGATTGGGAACTTAAAACTTGGAGAATTTGCAGTAATGGCAAAATTAACAGTATGCATACATAATAGAAGTTTAAATTCAAGCAAGAATGGCTTCCATGTATATTGCACATTATGTAGCAAGGTAAATACAAACCCTTACAGTATGGTTTCTAAAGTTTATAACAATAGATACTGTAAATCAGAGAACAAGAAGGAGGAAGTCCTATTTAAAAAAAATAAATATTTATATTGTTTTGTAGGGTTTTTCCCCCTCTTTTTAATTTTTCTTCTGTTTTTAACAAGTATAAATAATAATATAGTTGAAATTTTGCTATTAAGTTCAAAAATCTGTACACACACACACGGACACACCTATACATATATAGAGAACACAACACAATGTACTCTGCTCAGTATATTGAGCATTAATTGTACAAACTCAGCAATTATCTGTCCGTCTATAGATACTATCTTTTTTGGAAATATATCTGTCTTAAATTAAATAAAAATTATAAAAAAGAAGAAAATAAAAAAAAGAAATGTATGAATATGGTCTGTTGTATGCCTTCTCTAAATCAGCAAAGGTACAATAAAATGAAAAGGTTTGCATTATGGAATGTTTTGCATGCATGCAGAATGTTAGTTACTAAATGCAATCATTTCAGTATATGATGGGGATAACTCATCTGAGAATACATGGAATACTTAGTGAATTGTTCAACATCAAGCAGAAAGTAAAAAAAAAAAAATTGGATGCTTCCCCTTGACTGTTCATTATAATTATGGATAAATGTATAAGGAACGGTTGTGGTGAGCGATCCGCATTGGTTAGGGAAGTGAACATGACTGTATTTTGTCATGCGGATGATGCATGTTATCTATCAAGGATCTGAGTGGTTCACAACAAATGTTAGATAGCTTGCATGTTAGGAGGAATATGGATCTTAAAACCAATGTATTGAAAATCAAAGGAGTTGTGAAGAAGGGAGGAATGATTGCCAAAAGCTAGAGTAAACAGATGGGATAGAGAAATTTTAGTATGTGCAAATTGCTGATAGAAGGGTAATAGAAAAGTAGTATGTGGTCTATTGTGGACAGTTAAAAAGTGATGTGAAGATGATTATGTACAAGAACATGCTTTGGCCCACTTTGTTATATGGAAATAAATGGATAATTCAGGAAGTTTGACTACCCTTTGTTCTCCTACAAATGGACCTTAAGCTTGTTTGGAGGTTCTAGCAAGGGAGCATAGCTATCGTACTGTATATTGTTGACTGAAAACCAGTATACTCCTTCTCTACGGGATTGTTGTCCTCTTCCTCTATGTGTGCAGCTTCAGAAGGGATGTACATGAAACAGTGAGAGAGGAAGGGGACATCTGCCTAGCCAGCCAGATCAGCTGAATCAACCCTGGTGATCAGTGGGGTGACAAATGTCAGAACTGATCGCCCTCACATCCAGATAAGTCAGGAAAAACAAACAAAAAAAGCTAAATGCAATGGGAGTGAGTTAATTAAGAATGAATGTTACGAATGAATGCAGACTTAAATACAAAAAGTGATTGTTTGGTATTGGTCATATAGAATGAATGACAATCAAATTGCAAAAGGAAAAGTAAATGGGAATCAAGGAAGGAGATGGCCGTAAAAGTTATACTGGGATGGACTTAGAGTTGAAATTTTTTTTAAAAAAATGTATAAAGTGTAGTGAAAGGAGTGGAAACGTGGATGGTGTCTAAGGAGAGAAAAATATGCTGACATCCAGAAAATAATGTTGGTGTAAATTATATCTAACTATATTCTCTTTTTGTTTGTTACCACCTGCCTTTAATCTCTTTGTCTCATTTCTTCTCATTTCTTTGGCAGTTTGTATAAGTTTCTTCCCGTGAACAAATAATGTGATACATATTTAATGTCAGATCACAAAGCATACTAGAAAAATTAAAATATGTATTTAAAGAGTTGAAAAATAGAAGCCTGGAAACAAGGTTTGAGAAAATTTATTTACTAAACATTTATTCAGTAAATATAGAAATTTATACACCCTCTCTTCGTTTAGTGATTGCAATCCATTCCTTAAATCAGAAGCAAAATGGTTGCTAAGTGCATGACAGAGAGCGAGAGAGACACTGTGAAGATCACTGATTGTTGCTGTCTCATTTAGATAAAATTCTCCCATACAGCTGTTTCAGTGTTACTTTCACTCTGACATGCATTGTTGTCAGGCACATGAAATTTGGTCATAAATGCGTGCATTGGTTGGAAAATGATTTTTTTAAAGAACTACCATTACCATGATATTTGTGAATGGTCCCTGAATGAGGTAGTCACTAAATGGGGAGTGGCTGTACTTACTGAATTATTAATTATTAATTAATAATGATTTTCCTGGTGATTTCTCTGATTAGGCCTGGAGAAGGCTTTCCTTGATTAATAATCTCAAGGAAATTGGCCCTTTTTATACAAAACTTCTAGCTACAGTGGGGCAAAAAACTATTTAGTCAGCCACCAATTGTGCAAGTTCTCCCACTTAAAAAGATGAGAGAGGCCTGTAATTTTCATCATAGGTATACCTCAACTATGAGAGACAAAATGGGGGAAAAAATCCAGAAAATCACATTGTCTGATTTTTAAAGAATTTATTTGCAAATCATGGTGGAAAATAAGTATTTGGTCACCTACAAACAAGCAAGATGTCTGGCTCTCACAGACCTGTAACTACTTCTTTAAGAGGCTCTTCTGTCCTCCACTCATTACCTGTAGTAATGGCACCTGTTTGACCTTGTTATCAGTATAAAAGACCCCTGTCCACAACCTCAAACAGTCACACTCCAAACTCCACTATGGCCAAGATCAAAGAGCTGTTGAAGGACACCAGAAACAAAATTGTAGACCTGCACCAGGCTGGGAAGACTGAATCTGCAATAGGCAAGCAGCTTGGTGTGAAGAAATCAACTGTGGGAGCAATAATTAGAAAATGGAAGACATACAAGACCACTGATAATCTCCCTCGATCTGGGGCTCCATGCAAGATCTCACCCTGTGGGGTCAAAATGATCACAAGAATGATGAGCAAAAATCCCAGAACCACACGGGGGGACCTAGTGAATGACCTGCAGAGAGCTGGGACCAAAGTAACAAAGGCTACCATCAGTAACACACTACGCTGCCAGGGACTCAAATCCTGCAGTGCCAGACGTGTCCCCCTGCTTAAGCCAGTACATGTCCGGGCCCGTCTGAAGTTTGCTAGAGAGCATTTGGATGATCCAGAAGAGGATTGGGAGAATGTCATATGGTCAGATGAAACCAAAGTAGAATGTTTTGGTCTAAACTCAACTCGTCGTGTTTGGAAGAGAGAGAATGCTGAGTTGTATCCAAAGAACACCATACCTACTGTGAAGCATGGGGGTGGAAACATCATGCTTTGGGGCTGTTTATCTGCAAAGGGACCAGGACGACTGATCCGTGTAAAGGAAAGAATGAATGGGGCCATGTATCGTGAGATTTTGAGTGAACACCTCCTTCCATCAGCAAGGGCATTGAAGATGAAACGTGGCTGGGTCTTTCAGCATGACAATGATCCCAAATACACCGCCCGGGCAACGAAGGAGTGGCTTCGTAAGAAGCATTTCAAGGTCCTGGAGTGGCCTAGCCAGTCTCCAGATCTCAACCCCATGGAAAACCTTTGGAGGGAGTTGAAAGTCCGTGTTGCCCAGCGACAGCCCCAAAACATCACTGCTCTAGAGGAGATCTGCATGGAGGAATGGGCCAAAATACCAGCAAGTGTGTGTGAAAACCTTGTGAAGACTTACAGAAAACGTTTGACCTCTGTCATTGCCAACAAAGGATATATAACAAAGTATTGAGATGAACTTTTGATATTGACCAAATACTTATTTTCCACCATGATTTGCAAATAAATTCTTTAAAAATCAGACCATGTGATTTTTCTGGATTTTTTCCCCCATTTTGTCTCTCATAGTTGAGGTATACCTATGATGAAAGTTACAGGCCTCTCTCATCTTTTTAAGTGGGAGAACTTGCACAATTGGTGGCTGACTAAATACTTTTTTGCCCCACTGTAGATAATTGACCTGACAGCAATTATCTTCCTAGTATCTCAGGGATAAGAGCATTTGATAACCTATTTCTGGAATTAGATCTAATTGCTAATGTGGAATTTAATCTAGGGCCGGGGCTGGTTGGTTCTAAATGAACTCAACAGTGCAAAGAGGCAATATTTAAGTTGCTCACTTCTGAGATAGCATTGCAGATTTACTTTACAATAGTTGAAGGTGGGCCTGGAAACTGTATTTTATAGACTTACCCCAAACATAGTCAGTTACTCCAGCTAGTACTGTCTACTCAGATACCAAGGAAGAGAGAACATTCTAAAAGCAAGGCAGGCCTCTCTCATACCTAGTTTGATAGGGAGTGCTTTAGGGCCAGAAACGAATTGATTAAGCAGTTCAAACTATTATAAAGAGGATCCAGCTTTATACTTTATCCAGGACGTCTTATTCCTGGGGGTGGATTATTAAGCAAGAAACGAAAATTTGCCAGGACTTTCTGGCTTTAATTAATAGCAGCATCATAAGCCAGAAACCCAGCCTTATTTTTGGTGCCTGATATCTCCCCATTCAATTAATAGGCCTTTTTTCATTTCCTTACCTTATACAAGCAACAGTATGGGAAGACCATTTTAGGGCATTATATGCAGAAGAAGATTTGCTTGAACCCAAATTAGAGCTCAGTATTAACCAACTCCCTAAGTGGGCCCCAGTTACAAACTCTGAAATAACAGGCCTCATAAAACGGCTTAAGCCTCACAAATGAGGTAATGCTTTTATTACTGTCAAAGTCTTACGCAGTAATTTGGAATGGTGGTTCCCTGTACCTGCTTCCCTATTCACATACATTGATTGTACTGCACAAATAAGACTGGTCCTAGCCATCATAGTGCCCATTTATAAAAAGAGTAGTCATGAACTGCCTGCTAACTCTCGGCCCATAAGCCTTGTAAACTATGCTAAATCTCTGCAACAAATTGGCTAATGGATTAATTTTAAACATATACTGCAGATAAGCAAGCAGGCTTTAGAGTTGGGCACTCTATCCAGCTCCAAAAGACAGGTGTATTTTGGTTCCCTTGTTTTTTAATCTGTATATTAATCATCTTGTTATCAAAATAACTGAATCAGATCACTACCCTCTGAAATTAGCTAAAAGACACATTGCACTATGCAAACAATGTATTGGTTCTGTCACAAATACTCATTGAACTCAAATGAGCCCTGAATGCCCTAGCCAATTTTTGTTCTAAGGAAGTATTTGAGACCAACTATTCCAACACAAATATCTTAATTTTCATGAAGCAATCTAGAAGGTACACTTGGCAGTTAAATGACCAGATTATAGAACAATTAAAAGTCCTTAAATGTTTGGACTTGGTCTTTCATAGTTCCACTAAACGCTATGCACATCAAAATTATGTCATTCAAAATGCATGTGTAACATGTACAGTCTTTTTACTTTAACCAACGGGGCATAGTATATTCCAGCAGCACTAAAGCTTTATTTAGCAAAAACATGTATACAATTATTGTTTGGTACTCAAATAGGACCTTTCTGTTCTTTTGCCCCATTGGAAAGGGTCCAGTCCAAATTCCTAAGGGCTTTATTCCAAGTTGGCCTGTGTGTGCCTAGTGTAGTATTAAGGAAGGAGGCAAGTTTGACTAAAGTTGAAACAGGCGCTTAGATTTATATTGTTGTACACTGGTTGAAGCTATTGCTCATTTCAGAAGGTCTGGGTTCTTTTCTCCTAGCATGCAATTATGAATCAGTGGAGTAGGACAATTCTGAAAAAAATGCAATTCATTTATTGAATATGTGCCATAAAGTTCTTTTCGATTCTTAGCGACCACATTGATAGATTTTCTCCATGATGATCTGTCCCTAACTGTTCTTTCAAATCTCCCAATGGTGCACTCATTGCCACTGTAACTGAGTCCATCTATCTTGCTGCTGGTTGTCCTTTTCTTCTACCTTTCCTAGCATTAGTACCTTTTCCAGAGAGCTGGGTCTTCGCATACTGTGTCTGAAGTAGGATAATTTGAGCCTGGTCATTTGCGCCTTGAGTGAGAACTCGGGGTTGATTTGTTCGATGATCCATCCATTTGTTTTTTTGGCTGTCCATGGTATTGGTGTTCTCTAGTACCAGAATTCAAAGGCGTCAATAGTCTCCCCATCCTGCTTCTTTAAATTCCAACTTTTTCTTCTATAGAGCATCACAGAGCATGGCTTGCATGATTCTGATCTTTGTAAGTATCAATACATCATGAGATTTGAATATCTTTTCCAAGGTCTTCACAGATGCTCGATCAAGTGCTAGTCTGTGGCATATTTCCTGACTCCTTGTACTTTACTGTTGATGGTTCCTCCTAAAAGGCAGAAGCTATCAAACACTTGGATATCTTAATTGCCAATTCTAAGGCTGGTTGTTCTATCTGTTGTCATTAATTTAGTTTTCTTTAATTTTAGTTCCATTTTTTCATTGTGTTGTTTGACTTTTGGTACTAGGGCTTACAGATCCATTGCATTTTTGGCTATCAGGGTAGTGTCATGAACATAGCGTAGGTTATTTATGTTTATTCCTCCCATTTTAAAACCATGCTCATCTTCTTCCAATCCAGCTTCCCTTAATATAGATTCTGCATAAAGGTTGAATAAATAAGGGGAGAGTATGCAGCCATGTCTCACTCCTTTGCCAAGCTGGAGCCAGTCTGTTTCGCCATGTTCTGTCTGTACTGTGGTTTCCTGACCTGTATATAAGTTTCTCATGAGGACAATGAGATGTTCTGGGTTTCCCATTTTTATGAGCAGTTTCTACAGCTTGCCTTGATTGACACAATCAAAGGCCTGTCTATATTCAGCGTGGCACATACTGACTTATTTTTGGTATTCTTTGGCTTTTTAAATTATCCAGCATGCATCAGCAATAATGTCTCATGTTCCTCAGCCTTTTCTAAAGCCAGCTTGAACATCTGGCATCTCTTTTTCTATGTAGAGCTCTGATCTGTGTTGGATGATCCTAAGCATTACTTTGGTAGCAAGTGAAATTAATGCTATTGTACGATAGCTTGCACATTCAGTTAAGTCTCCTTTTTTTGGTATTGGAATGTAGATTGATCTCTTCCAATTGGTTGGCCACTGTGTTGTTCTCCAGATTTGCTGGAACAGCTTGGTTAGAACCATGAATGATCCTTCTTCCATTGCTTGCAATATTTTTGTGGGTATTCCATCTGTTCTTGTAGCCTTCCAACTTGGTAATGATTAGAGTGCTGATCTAACTTCATTTTTTAGTACTAGAGGTTCTTGTAAGAAAGGAATATCTTCTAAGGTATCTTGGATTTTGATATGTCTACTATATAGTGTTTCAGTATATTCCTTCCATCTTCCTTTTTTTTTTTTTTTATAAATCTTTATTGGCTTATAAAATTTAACACAAATACCTAACAAACATAAAATGAGAAGAACAAATACAGATAGAAAAAGAAGGAAAAAAACCCCTAACGATCAACACCACACAGCCACACACAAAAAAGGAAAAAAAATACAAAAATTTTTAAAAACAGGGCTTCCTTCTAACTAAACATTGAGTTTTAACTATTTACATGTCTTCTTCTTTTCTTGGTTCCTTCAACTTCTCTCTGTTTCTATTTTATTCATAGTTTTTACTTATAACTCTAAATGTTCATCTGTATGGAGTATATCGTTTCCATATAGCCAAAAAAGGGTTTCCAATTTGCTATAAAGTCATCAACATCTTTATCTTTTAGCTGGTCAGTCAATTTAGCCATCTTCCTTTGATCTCCTTTGAATTAGTTACTATCTGACCATTGGTGTCCTTTGGTGTACCAATTCGAGCTTGGAACCTCCTTCTGAGTTCAGACATCTTTTGAAAGGCTTTGTTTTTCCATGTCTTATTTCTATCTTCAGTGTCTTTACAGATGTTGTTTTAATACTGCTTCTTGTCTCTTCTAGTAGCTTCTGAAGCTCTTTTTAAAATTACTTTCTGAGATTTTTGTCTTTCTTGGCTTTGGCTTCTCTTCTCTTCTTGGCAATTTCCATGGTTTGTTCTGACATCCAGTTTGCTTTCTTCTGTCTCTTCATTTTTGACAGTTTCTTTTCACATTCATCCTCAACAATTAATTTTCATTCAATAATTCCTCTGACTCTCTAGCAATGAAGTTCAGGACTTCAGAGTATTTCCTGATGTTCTCCTTGAAAATGGTGGGTATATAAGATCATATCATGGAAACTCTTCTTCTTTAACTTAACTTGGAGCTTGCACCAGAGCAGTTTGTGATGTGTTCCACGGTCTGCATCTGGCCATGTCTTTGATGCTATAATTGACCTTCTCCACCAGCTTTTAGCAATAACATAGTCAATTTGATTTCTATATACTCCATCTGATGATGTCCATGTCTAGAGGTGTTATTTTGGTTGTTTGAAGACAGTGTTAGTTATGAAGAAAATGTTGGAGTGGCAGAAATTGATATGTTGGGTTTCCTGCTTCATTTTGGTTTCCTAAGCCTTACAATCCAACTACATTTTCCTCTTCATGTTTCCAACTTTGGTATTCTAGTCTCCAGTCACAAGCAGCACAGCACATCTTGCTTGCATGTTCTGCTAATTTCAAATTGAACTTGATCACAGAAGTCAAAAACCTCCTTTTCTGCATCAGTGGTTGGAGCATAAACTTGAATGATCATCATATTAAAGGGTTGTTCACAAACTTTAATAGATATTATTCAGTCATTGATTGCATTGTAGCCAAGTACTTTTCTTGATATACCCTCCCTAACTATAAATGGAACACCTTTTCTTCTTTGTTTTTTATGTCCTGAATAATATACGGTGTGATCTTCTGATTGACAGTGTCTGATCCCAGTTCATCTCAATTCACTGATACCTGAAATGTCAATTTGTAGTTGTTTCATTTCATCTTTCATTGTGTTGAGCTTTCCCGTGTTCAAGCTTCTTATGTTCCATGTTTCTACTATAATTCTGTCTTTGCAGCTTCCAATTTTCTTTTCCTGTAGGGCAACATCATCAAAAAGATGTCCCAAAGGCTTTAATCTAACCACGTCATAGACACAGTACTCTGAAAGATCCTCAGCTCTTCCTCAGTAACATGTTGAGTGCCATCTGACCTGAGGAGCCCATCATCCAGCACTATATCACATTTTATATATTCTATCTATGTGATTTTCTTGGTAACAATACAGGAATGATTTACCATTGTTTTCTCCCATGCAGTATCAGTTGATGCCTTTGCCATTGACACTAAAGTGATCATCTGCCTGTGGTATCTTCCTGTATTGCTGCCACCCAATATAGGTGTGTGCAGCTGGGATGACCTTCATGCTTTGGGTGATCCTGCTGGGAATATATACTGTTGGCATACACTCCTGACATTCTTTGCTCATCTCTCCCAGGAGCATCTCCCCCTACCCCCTGCCATCATGAGGTAGCACATCAGGACTTGGAAAAATTGCAGTACTATGGTTTTTATATGGAAGCCTTTCTTAATGCTGGGCTGTGACTGAGCACTTACTGCACTCAAGCAACGTGCCCAAGATTTGGAAGTGCAACTGGATTGATCTGCCTTACCAAGGAATGTTTTCCTGAGCAGTCAGATCCCTTCTTTTAGGCCAGCAAATATCTACATCATATAACTGTCCATAAACACAGGAAAGCACTAACCTTAGAACACTGTAATACACTTCCTATGGTGCTTCTTGAGGGTAGATACAAAAAGATTCCATATGACCTAAGGCTGTGCCCTTGTGGAGAAGAATCTATCGGAATCATAGTCCACATCCTACTATTACACCCCATTTGACGCAGTACTCAGGCCATTCTGATATGTTTTATGTACTGTTATTATCAGACCAATATGATTCCATTTCTATGAATGTGGCCAAATTCAGT